>NC_053391.1:378382172-378707172 GCF_905171765.1 Bufo bufo
TCGTTCATCTGCAGTAAGACGTGCTCTCCTAGCTCTGTGTGTTTTGGCATTTTTCTGACGCTCATTTTCCTCTTCTTCAATAGATCTATTTGCTCGTCTTTGTCTTTCTATTAGACAATTTTTTATGCTGATTTTCCAGTTCTTCTATAGATCTATTTGCTCTTCTGAGTCTTTGCCTTTCAGCGTTTTTGTGAAGCTTATTTTCTTTTTCTTCAATTGATCTATTTGCTCATTTTTTTCTTTGTTTTTCAGCGTTCCTTTTTTTTTATGTTTACTTGCTGAGCTGACCGTTTCTCCAGGAGAAGTTGCTCATGTAGTATTTTATTGTCTGTGTCTTTGTCCTACTTGATGTGTCCTTTTTTTGGGTGGCTTGTTGTTAGTAGATAGTCCCAATAATATAGGCTTTTTTATATTTTCTCTTACCGCAATACTGGCTTATATGTGGCTGTAATATGCGTTGCTGGCACTGACTGCTTGCTGTGGCTGAGATTGCTGGCACTGAGTGCTGGCTGTGGCTGAGACTGCTGGCACTACTGTTGGCTGTAGCTGAGATTGCTGTCACCGACTGGTGGCTGAGACTGCTTGAACTGACAAGAGGCTGTGGCTAAGACTGCTGGCACTGACTGATGGCTGAGACTGATGGCTGTGGCTGGTGGCTGAGACTGGTGACTGTGGCTGAGACTGCTGGCACTGACTGGTTGTTAAGACTGATGGCACTGACTGGTGGCTAAGACTGGTGGCTGTGGCTGAGACTGTTGTCTGTGGCTCAGACTGTTGGTACTGACTGCTGGCTGCAGCTGAGACTGTTTGCACTACTGCTGGCTGTAGCTGAGATTTCTGTCTCTGAGAGACTAGTGGCTGTGGCTGGTGGCCGAGACTGGTGGCTGTGGCTGAGACTGCTGGCACTGACTGGTTGTTAAGACTGGTGGCTGAGACTGATGACTGCGGCTGGTGGCTGAGACTGCTAGGACTGACTGTTGGCTGTGGCTGAGACTGCTGGCTGTGTCTGGTGGCTGATACTGCTGGCACTGACTGGTGGCTTAGACTGGTGGCTGTGGCTTAGACTGTTGGTACTGACTGCTGGCTGTGGCTGAGACTGTTTGCACTGACTAATGTCTGTGACTCTAACTGGCCAAGACTGGTGGCTGTGACTTCTGACACTGACTGGTGGGTGAGACTGGTAGCTGACACGGCTGGCACTGACTGGTGCTACTGCGACTGGTCGCTAAGACTGCTGACACTGACCGGTGGCTAACACAGCTGGCAATGTAACTGGTGGCTGTGGCTGGACGACTGGCACTGACTGCTGGTTCTAAGACTGCTGGTAGCGACGTAGCTCAGACTGCCGACAGGGGCTCTTCTCTATATCGGTTATAGTGATGTGACTGATGACTGACTATCAGAAATGGCACTGTGACTGACTAGCTAAAATGGGGCAGTCTGACCTGCTTGCCAGCGTGCAGGTGTGGGCGGTGCAGATGCTATCTGTGGGCAGTGCCGACAAACTGAATGGTGTGTGGGCAGTACAGGCAGATTCTTCAGTGCCATATCCTACTTGCCAGCACGCTTGTGTTGGCTGTGTGTGGAGCGCTGTGTCCACGCATGCCCAGTGTAAAACTGTGTACGCACAAATGCAGTGAACTAAATGGCATATAGGCGCGCTTTAGTAGTGCTCATGCGCGCGTCTCCTTCACGGCCCCTCACGAGGACTTCATTTCCCAGAGGTCTGTGCGGCGAAGGCGGTGCATGCACACTGGCTGTTTGTGCTCTACGCTGCTGGTGAACCGAGAGAGGAGAGGACGGCAGCGGGGGAACTGTAGCAGCAGCGGACGGCGGCGGGGGAGCTGTGGCCTGCCTGTAGGGTCTCGGAGGTATCAATGGGAAGTCAGGCTGCTGACACCCTGCAGGGAAACTTGTGTGTAGCGCTGTGTCCATGTGGAGCGCTGTGTCCTGATTGGATGCCCCGCCGCGCATGCCCAGTGCAAAACTCGGTACGCACACACGGACACAGTGATTTTAATTTGTAGGATCTGTTTTATTGAGTTTTATCAAACAAAGAAAACATTAGGCATCATTATAACACGCATATAGATTGACAAAGTATACAGCATTGTCGTGTAAGAACAATCAGCCAGAGTATAACATTGTGCAATATAATAGGTAAATCCTAGTACATCCAGGTCTGGCCATCTAAATGGGCATACTAATCTAAACAGTGCAAGTTATCATCCCTATATTAACCAAACTACTGTATCTAAAGCATTCTAGTAAAACTAAATGGACAGTCTGGTTGCTACCTTATCTCGCCCATTTGCACAGAATGTGGACTCTCTCACGTCTGAGTTTAGATTACAATGAAATTATCTACATTAGAATGGAAAATTAGGACAGGAGGTGTTCCCTAAAAAAGATGTACGAACAAAGTGTACTATACTAAACGTATATGTATGAAAAATGGAAAGGGATACAGAGAATAGTAGAGATTGGGGATGAAAGGGAAGGAAATATGCAGCGTCCCACTACATGTGTGTGGGCACTGCTTAAAAGCACTTTTTTTCCCTAAGAATTGTATTATGCTATGCTATGTAATTTTGTACTAACTTGTCTGCAAAATCCCTGTTACTAGGCAGATTAGGTGTAATTTATACATCCCACCACTAATGGGGATAGCACTTAGGTCCTAGAAAGATTCATCGGTGATAATAGCCGTTATTTAGGGCCACAGACACCTTTGTGCATGGTGGAGGACTTATAGCTTCTGGCAGCCACACCATAATTCTGGGAAACAGATTAGCTACCTGTCCCAATATTCAGCTTGGAGGGAAAGGACAAGGTATAGGACTGAGCATACCAACTGAAGTAAGGTACTCCATAACCACAGCCTAAATCAGAGCCCAAGAAAGCCTATAAACAGTTGATTCACAGATTAACTCTAATGCTAACAAAAGACTGCATTTTGATTGATGTACCTCCTGCAACTGGAACCAACATCAATAAAAGTTGTGAGTTGTATCTTACCACTGTCTACCTCATTATTACTACCATTGGTTGTACCACCATTAACGGTACTGGCGTCATGGCAAATACCATCAAGGGACTCAGACGCAACAAGCACCCTAAGCAACCCTAACATCAAGGGCACCTTAACTACCATCTTGGCTGATGCTTCCTTACCACAGAGCGTGCCCCGGAGGATTTCGTGCTGTCCACCTCAACACTGTGCTGCCAGCCCAGGGAGGCTTTCTGCTAACCGTGAGTAAACTGATGAACTGTGTGTAATTATTTGGCCCCTCATCGGTCCACCGTGCACCTCACGTGTTGCCCCTGCGCTACTGGCTGGCTGCAAATAGAAGAGAAGGAAAAAAAATATCCACCACCAAACCATGTTGTGGAATACTCTGGAGCAGAGATTTGAAGTCTTCTGAGTCCATGAATACAATCCATGGATTCCACAAAGCCAGCAACGCCGGTGTGCGGTCATGTGCAGCACCTACCAGTTCCTCCATTCTCTGGATGCTCTTAACCTCCTCAGACCACTCACAGAGAGAGGGCGGTGCAGTTGATCTCCAGTGTCCAGGGATGACCATTCTTGCTGCTACTAATAAATGTCTTAGAATACTCTTCTTAGCTTGTGTCAAGGTCCCAGGAATGAGGCCGAGGAGAGTGCTTTGGGGGGAGTTCGCAATTTTTTTGCCTGAGTAAGGCCTCATGCACACGACCGTTGTGTGTTTTGCGGCCCGCAAATCGCGGATCCGCAAAACACGGATGGCGTCCGCGTGCGTTCCGCAATATGCGGAACGGCATAGACAGACTTTAATATAACTGCCTATTCTTGTCCGCAAAGCGTGGACAAGAATAGGACAGGTTATATTTTTTTTTGCGGACCACGTAACGGAGCAACGGATGCGGACAGCACAGGGAGTGCTGTTCGCATCTTTTGTGGCCCCATTGAATTGAATAGGTCCAAAACAACGGCCGTGTGCATGAGGCCTAATGTTCATAAATTTGAAGGATGTTCTCTATAAGTTTCATGAGCAAGGGAATAATATGTATAGTCCTTGTCAGATGGATGAAGGACACGCCAGACAACCACCAGCTGTTGCGATCTTAAGACTGACTTTGCGGTGTGAAGGGCAGTGGCGTGCCTAGGGTGTTTGGCCCCCGGGTGGGTCTTTTCTCTGGCACCCCCCCATACTTGACCACATCCCTCTTACATCCAGGACATCTCCTGTCATGATGACCTTCTCTTTTCTCTTCTCATCCTTTAGACCGCCATGACGCATCTCGTCTCTACAGAGTTTGTAATACAGACACGTTAGATTGCTCAATTTTTTCATCAACCTCCCCATCCTGGTGTCCCCACAGTGTCATCCTGCTGCCACCCCCAATACTGTGCCCATTGTGCTCCCCAATGTCCCAGATACTATACTGCTGAAAAAATAGTGACATAATTGGTGTAATTTATCGAACTGATGTAAAGTAGAACTGGATTTCCAAAAGAGCTGTCAAAAATTTAAGATGGAATCTGATTGGCTGCTATGGGCAACTAAGCCAGTTCTACTTTACACCAGTTTGATAAATTACTCCAAATGTCCCAATAGTGTCCACAGCAGCTATAATGTCCCCTAGAGTGCCCCCAGTAATAACAACACCCTATATTGTGCTCCAGGTAATAATCCCTGTATAGTGTCCCCAGAAATAATAGAATTGCCCCTACAGTGCCTCCCATATAGCAAGGCCCCCATTCTGCCCCCATATAGCAATTTCCCCCTGTGAAGGGGGAATATTAATCACCAATATTTATGCAAATATTGATAATTAATATTCATAAATAGGAGGAGCCGTCTATTGATAACTCCGCCCATTTATACATTTATATAACAATAACACAATATTTTCGCTATGCTTTACACTAATCACTATGCTAGCTGCATGCGCCTTACTGAACTAACTATCTCCAATAAATACACGCTACACAAAGGGTACAAATATACGGTATTTATTACAACCTAATACACTACGCACGCAATACACTAACAATACAGCACTAAATATACAATCCTAAACTACACTACACATTCCCAATTCCACCCATCAACTAACTATACAATTCACACATACAAGTATATGAACCCACCCCACCTGACTATTCACTGTCCCTACGGGGTATGACGAAGGGTTAAAAGGATTTGTTTGCAGAGCAGAAGCATGCTCTACAGGACCAGGGTAACCACCAGGGGTTAATCAGGGCCACCAGGGTAAAGGGGTTAATGCAGGCACATTTCCGCCGGACAGGGGAACAGGGCACGGACATCAGGGGTACAAAGTGTCCGGGGGGGGGGGGGGACCAGGGGAGAGATACCAGGGAAAATGCCTGGCAGGGAAAGGGTTAATTAGGGGAGAGCAGGCACACAGGGAACCAGGGGTGAGGGTTCCAGGGGTTATAGGGTTATGGGGAGGAGTGGGGGTTCGTTGGTGGGATAGTGGGGGGTTAAGGGCGTGGGGGTACGTTGGTGGGATAGTGGGGGGGTTATAAGGGGGTGATACTTAAGGTTTTGTTTGGTCTGCTCGTTCGTCCAGGGGGGGGGGTCCGGTCGGGCGCTCTGCTCTGAGCGCAGGATGAAAGGCTGCAGGGGTCGGGTCCCGATCCTGAGCGCCGATGCACTCTCCAGGTGGGGGCCCCGATCCTAACTTCCTTGGGCCGGAGGAAGGGGGACCGCTTCGTCCTAAGCGCCGATGCGCTTATCAAGGCGGGGGGCCCTCTCCTAACTACAGAGTGCCGGGGCCGCCGGATATTTATCCCCCCGGCGGCCCGCACTCCCGGGCCACCAGGGGGCGCGCGCGCGCCCCCATCATCCACGTGGGCCGGCGCAGTGATATGACGTCACTGCGCCGGCCAGCACATCGGGACGCGCTGCAGACAGGCGGGAGAAGCCTTTGATCTCCCGCCTGCTGCACCTAGCATTCCGGACAGTGCGATAGTAATCGCACTGTCGGAATGCACATAATAGAAGGAGGAGAGGCTTCTCCCCTTCTTGTATCATGTGTAATTATCTCCAGCGGCGCTGGGGATAATTACAACAAAGGGCTCAGATTCTGTTGAATCTGAGCTCTTTGTATCCATCAGGATGACCGGACCCTTGTCCGGTCATTCTGATGCAATTAGCCAGATTGCATCGGTGCGAATGCTTGGGGCACATTCACACCGATGCACCTGGTTTCAGGTGTAGGAGGGGGGGGAGGGATATATATATAATATACATGTGTATTGATGCTTGGGGCACATCCATAAACATGTATACATTAATCATACATTCTAAGGGGGATTATATAAGGGGCCACATTCATATATATATAAGGGGGCACAAGCCCCTACATCATAAGGGGGCACAAGCCCCTACATCATAAGGGAGCACAAGCCCCTACATCATAAAGGGGCACAAGCCCCTACATCATAAGGGGGCACAAGCCCCTACATCATAAGGGGGCACAAGCCCCTACATCATAAGGGGGCACATATTTCCCACAGGGGCCACCATGAGCCCCTGGGGATCACCATGGGCAGACGTGCGCAGATGCTGGGCACATTTGCGCACATCGTCCCATGATGCTATGGCTAATGTATGCACATATATACCATACATGCCCGCACGTGTTTGCAGGCATGCATGGATATATATGCATACGTCTCAACCGTTCCTCAACACCCCCACACTACCCCCACACACTAATTCCCCCCACACTGCCCCATATAGTAATTTTCCCCACACAGTGATTTCCACCACACTGCCCCATATAGTAATTTGCCCCACACAGTGATTTCCACCACACTGCCCCATACAGTAATTTCCCCCCCACTGCCCCCAAAAAGTAGTGGCGAGTACCTCTATTTAGATCAATACTGGCAGTAAGGCTCCCGTTGATACTCAACTTGGCCATAGGGGATCTATAGAGTGTTTTGATCACGTTTATAAATCTCTCCCCAAAGCCCATCCTCGCCAAAACCCTCCATAGGAACCGCCACTCCACCCTGTCAAAGGCCTTAGAGGCATCTAAGGACAGGATGGAGCGAGCAAACCCCCCAGGAGCCTGTATATTGGCAAAAAGCCGGTGAAGATTATGTTGTGTACCTTTGTTTTGAATGAAACCGTTCTGGTCCGGGTGGACAATGGAGGCGATAACCCCAGAAAGTCTTGTGGCCAAGATCCTCGCCAGGAGCTTTACATCCGCGTTCAACAGCGAGATCGGTCTATAGGATCCCATATCTATGGGGTCCTTACCTTTTTTTGGAATTAATATTATTACAGCCTCCATCATTGAACCCGGCAGGTTGCCCTCCTCCACCGATTCAGCAAGGACCTCCAACAATCTAGGAAAAACATCCTCTTTATATTTACCATAGAATTCATATGGGAATCCGTCTGAACCGGGGGTGGAGTTACCCGAACATAGCTTAATTGCACCTTCCAGCTCCTGAATAGAGAGATCGGCCTCAAGTACCTTCCTTTGAGCCGGAGTGATAGTAGGAAAGACTATAGCATCAAGATAAGAGTCCATCAATTCATCCGTGATCCTACAATCGGCTCTATAAAGGTCTGAAAAGTAATCAAGGAAGATCTTCTCTATGGAGTCTTGTCCCCTAACCATCCTCCTATTGGCCAATCGTATATTATCTATATTCTTTTTGGAATCCTGACTCGAGATTACCCTAGATAGAAGTTTCCCCGGTCGCCCCGATTCAGTAAAATATTTTTGCCCTTTGAAGAATAAAGTCTGTTGTGCCTTCTCCAACAAGAAGTCAGAGTATGTTTGTGCAGTCTTCTGCATATTTTCCCTATTTTCCTCTGTCCTATTTATATAGAAAGATTGTGTGGCTGAGGAAGCTTGTTCTTTTAAATTTTTCTCATTTTTCCCATACTCCTTTCTTATACTTATACATATATATATATATATATTTAATACTGTGCACTCTAATTTTCTTTGTATACCATACATAATTCTGATTCAATTTTGATTTAATGTTTTTTTATTTATTTTTTTGCTTTTTTTTTATGAAGTCCTGCTTGACTTATTATTGTATATTTATGAACAAGGTCCAGGACGGACAGAAACGTTGGCTGTTTTTGCAAAAAAAATGATACTTAATCCGAGTGCAATGATATTTCATTACATATTCCTATCTGGTGGCATTTTTCAATTTCAAACTCCCCAGTTCTGGCATTTCTCCTGCTACATAGGAATTCAAATTAGTTGTAGAGTCTGACGATGTTACAACTCATAGCCCTTCATAATGACCTCACTGAACGAGGAGGGGGATGCCTAACATAATTCCTCTTGCCTGGAAATTTTATCAGGAAATGTTAAGCATTCATTTGACAAAGCGTTTGTGAGGCTCTTTTAATTAATATGAAAAGCTTATCATGAAGTCCAAGTAATATAAATTGTGTTTAAATGGTTCAGACGTACATGTGCTTTACATACTGTACCATAATATATTGAAGGTTATTGTAATAACGTGGTTTGACAATTTCAAACTGTTTAAGGGAAGGCTGGTGATGCCAGGGAACATTTTTCCATAGACAAACAGGTACCTGTTAATTATTACAATGTAAAACTTAATATAATCGTTCCAAAAACAATGGCTTCAAAAGAACTAATGCGTCAATAACATTGTTTTCCTAGCTAAAAGTGCAACATTTTGAAACCCAGTTCAAGAAGGAACTTCCCTAACATCATACTGTAACAATGAATACCAGATTACTCATTAACACTTTTACAGTGGAGGTCCCTTATTTATGTCACCTTGAATTATTTTTAGATAGATATCTGTATCTGGAGAGGTGCAAATTGCATGATATTGTAGTTTGTCTCCCCCATGCTGCTTTTCCTGACATACAGTACCTTCTTGAGGACTTTCAGGCTTAGAGCTCAGTGGGTCTTCTGTGTATAAGGCTACCTTCACACGACCGTAGTGTTTTGCAGTCCGCAAATTGGGGATCTGCAAAACACGGATACTGACCCGTGTGCGTTCCGCAATTTGCGGACCACACATGGCCGCCACTGTCATACAAAATGCCTATTCTTGTCCACAATTGCGGACAAGAATAGGACATGCTCTATGCCTTTTGCGGGGCCGTGGAACGGAACTACGAATGCGGACAGCACACGGTGTGCTGTCCGCATCTTTTGCGGCCCCATTGAAATGAATGGGTCTGCACCCATTCCGCAAAATTCCGGAACCTATGCGGACTCATTAATACAGTCTTGTGAATGAGCCCTTACATGCTTCATTTTCCCCACTTTAACTTCTCTTGCTTTTCGTTTTATTGGGGGAAAATTGCAAACAAAATAATTTATTTTTAAACTGTAGCTCCTTTTTTTTCAAATATGCAAATTGACACCAAAATTAATTATTAAATATCGTGTTGGTCGTTTTGACATATAATATGAATAGTTATCCATAAAAGGGGTGAATGTGGTGATGGTTTTGGTTGATGTCTGTGTTTTATTCATTTCTCTTATTTATATTTAAATACTAGCTGAAAGACCCAGCTTTGCACGGGTATATTTAATCAATTTCATTTAATGTTTGTGTGTGTCATTAAAAGATATCAACAGTATCCACTATAACAGTGACATCTACAGCACCCCACCCCCTTAACAGTGACCTCCACTGCCCCCCTGAACTCCGAACCCCCCCACATGCCCCGTCTCATTAAAATGGGACCTCGACAGCAACCAACCCCCTTAACTTTGACCTTTACAGCAGCTTGCCCCTTTAACAGTGAGTTCCACAGTACCCAACCCCCTTGACAGTGACCTCCACAGGGGCCCGCCCCTTTAACAGTGACCTCACAATACCCCGCTGCATTAACAGTGACCTCACAGTATCCCACTGTAATGACCGGCGTCACGCAAAGGGAGGGAAATGGGAAGGCCCTGTCCAAGGGAGAGGGAAAGATGGTGACCCCTGACTCACCTTGCGGCTGGCACCTGACTGACGTCCCTAGACGGGTTCCTCACCCATACGCCGATCACGTGCCTAAACCCTGGCTTTCCCTAAGATGAGCCCTATGTAGTGAACGGGGCGGTGGGATCACTAGTCCGCACCACTGACACTAAGAGGAAAACACCAAGGAGAGGACAGACAATACAGACAAACATATAATCCCAGGTGGGCGACAACAGAAGACCACCAAGGCCCAACAGGGATCCGGAGGGTAACGTTCTGGAACAACAACCAGGGAACACAGCTACACAGCTCCAGCGGGTCAGTATAGAAGTCCAGGCAGGAAGCTCTATATCTGGCAACCAGAGAAGTGAGAGATGGGAATATAAGGAGGTTGGGATTGCTGGACAAGAAACAGCTGAGGAGGAGAAGCTACGGATCCCTGAGTGAGCCAAAAAGGATTGCAAGGCAAACCCAGAAAGCTACCATTAATAAACAGCACTGTTTTTAGACATAGAGCGCGCAGCCACCCGCTGCGACTTCCTGACACCAGGTATAATGGAGTCAGGTGTGGTTCTTGACACCCTCGTGACAGTACCCCCCTCTCTACGAAGGGCCTCCGGACACTCAGGACTAGGTCTCTCAGGATAAAAAGCCCGAACTAACCTGTCGGCGTTTACCTCAGACGCTGGAACCCACATTCTTTCCTCGGGACCGTAACCCCTCCAATGCACCAGATAATGAAGAGAGCGGCGGACCCGACGAGAATCAACAATTTTGGATATTTGAAACTCTAGATTACCATCCACAACAACAGGAGGAGGTGGCAGCGGTGACGGTTCTAGAGGTGGAACATACTTCTTGAGTAGCGACTTATGGAAGACGTTATGGATTTTAAAAGTCTGAGGTAGCTCCAGGCGAAAAGCCACGGGGTTAATGATGGCTACTATTTTGTAAGGGCCAATGAACCTAGGACCCAGTTTCTAAGAGGGAACCTTTAATTTAATATTCCTAGTAGACAACCACACATAGTCATTCACTCCTAGGTCCAGACCTGGCGACCGTCTCTTATCAGCCATGCATTTATATTTACCTCCCATATTTTTCAAATTAGCTTGCACTTTCTGCCATACAGAAGAAAGAGATGACGAAAACCGTTCCTCTTCGGGAACCCCAGAAGACCCCCCCTCTTTGAAAGTACAGAATTGGGGATGAAAACCATATGCACCAAGAAATTGTGACTTGCCAGTAGATTCCTGACGGCGATTATTTATGGCAAACTCGGCTAACGGTAAATATGATGACCACACCTCTTGGTTTTCAGACACAAAACATCTTAGATATGTCTCAAGGTTTTGGTTGGTACGCTCAGTCTGTCTATTCGACTGAGGATGGAAAGCTGAGGAAAAGGACAAGTGTACCCCCAAACGGGAACAAAAAGCTTTCCAAAATTTAGAAATAAACTGGGTTCCCCGATCCGAAACAACATCGGAAGGGACCCCGTGAAGCTTCACGATTTCACTGATGAATACCTGAGCAAGAGTCTTAGCATTAGGTAGTGCGGGTAACGCAATGAAGTGTACCATTTTGCTAAACCTGTCCACTACTACCAAGATAACGGTTTTACCTGCAGACAAAGGTAAGTCAGTGATAAAATCCATTGACAGATGTGTCCATGGCCTATTGGGAATGACAAGTGGCAATAAAGACCCTGCAGGACGTGTATGAGAGACATTCGCGCGCGCACAAGTAGAACAGGAAGACACAAAATCCATTACATCCTGACGCAACCTTGGCCACCAAAAACGACGAGACAATAGCTCCAAGGTTGCCGAATTATGATGTTCCTTTAATAATTCGAGACGCAGGTTTAACGGTACAAACAATTTCTCTGAGGGGCAAGAGACCGGGGCGTCCCCCTGGGCCTCTAACACCTTCCCCTCCAGAACAGAGTGTACCGCAGAGACAACCACTCCTCTTTGTAGAATGGGTACCGGATCACTCACATTACCCCCTCCAGGGAAACAACGAGATCGTGCATCTGCCTTGGTATTTTTTGCCCCAGGACGATAGGTAATAACAAAGTTAAACCTGGTAAAAAATAGCGACCACCTAGCTTGTCTAGGGGTGAGACGCTTAGCTGATTCGAGGTACAGAAGTTTTTTGTGGTCCGTAATCACAGTGACGGGGTGGATTGCCCCCTCTAAAAAGTGACGCCATTCTTCAAACGCTAGTTTAATAGCTAATAGTTCCCTATTGCCAATATCATAGTTCTTCTCTGCTGCAGATAGTTTTTTAGAAAAGACTGCACAAGGACGCCATTTGCCAGGAGACGGACCCTGAGACAGCACAGCCCCCACTCCCACCTCTGACGCATCTACTTCAACAATAAAAGGCTGGGAGACATCAGGTTGTATTAGTACAGGTGCCGAGGTAAACCTCTCTTTTAGAGAGGAAGAAGCAATTTTAGCGGCGTCAGACCATTTAGAAAAATCAGTCCCCTTCCTAGTCATGTCAGTAAGGGGTTTTACAATCACCGAATAATTTTTAATGAATTTTCTATAGAAATTTGCGAAGCCCAAGAACCGTTGCAGTGCTTTGAGGTTCTCAGGAAGATCCCAATCTAAAATTGCCTGGACCTTCCTAGGATCCATACGGAAACCTGAAGCAGATAATAAATAACCTAGGAACTGTATTTCCTGAACAGCGAAAACACACTTTTCAATTTTAGCATATAATTTATTCGTCCGTAGGACCTGCAGTACCTGTCTGACATGCACCTCATGTGTTTTCAGATCCAACGAATAAATTAAAATATCATCTAGGTATATCACCACAAACCTGCCGATAAGCTGACTAAAAATGTAATTAACGAAATGTTGGAAGACAGCAGGAGAATTGGTCAGACCGAAGGGCATGACTAGATTTTCATAATGCCCCTCAGGGGTGTTAAAAGCTGTCTTCCACTCATCCCCTTCCTTGATACGAATCAGATTGTAGGCCCCCCTAAGATCAAGTTTGGAGAACCACCTAGCACCCGCAATCTGATTAAACAGGTCAGGAATGAGAGGAAGAGGGTATGGGTCTCGGATGGTTATCCGGTTTAATTCGCGAAAATCTAGGCAAGGACGCAGGCCCCCATCTTTCTTTTTAACGAAGAAAAACCCTGCAGCCACGGGTGAAGAAGAGGGTCTGATGTGTCCCTTAGCCAAGCTCTCGGAGATATAATCTTTCATAGCTTGTCTCTCTGGACCCGAAAGATTATATAACCTGGTCTTGGGTAATTTTGCACCGGGAATCAGGTTAACCGGGCAATCATAAGGAAGGTGAGGTGGTAACTTTTGACAACGCTTTTCAGAAAAAACGTCCTCAAAGTCCGAAACAAATGTAGGTAGGGTAGCTATGGAGGCGACTAAGCAATTGCTATTTAAGCAATTTTCTCTGCACTGCTCACTCCACTCCAATATCTCCCTGGCCTGCCAATCCACCACTGGATTGTGCGCTACCAACCAGGGAAGACCCAACACCACCGGAGTGGGAAGCCCCTCCAGAACATAACATGAAAGCAACTCGTTATGGTGGTCCCCTACCCGAAGATGTAAGTTATGGACAATGTGAGTGAGGTTTCTCTGAGACAGAGGAGCAGAATCAATAGTGAATATGGGAATAGGTCTCTGTAGCGTACAGAGAGACAAACCCATAGTGTGGGCAAAATGGGCATCTATCAAATTTACTCCTGCTCCAATAGTCTCAGTCTTAACGCCAAAAACAACAACCGCTGGCAACACAAATTGCGATGTTCGTATGGAGGAAACGTATACCCCCCGGCTGACATCCTTCACACAGCCTGTGGTTAGTAGTTTTCCGACGGTCTTTTGTTTTTGAGGAAGGAAGGACAGACATTAATAAAATTACCCCTCTCCCCACAGAAAAAACTAACCCCATGCCTACGGCGAGCCTCAGGAGGACGGACCTGACGAGTAGTTCCTCCTAGCTGCATAGGCTCGTCTAAGTCCGTACAGACTAACTGCTGCTTGGGAGGGGTTACCAATTGCTCCGGATTTTTCAATCTGTCCCTAAGACGTCTATCTATTCTGATAGAAAGGGACATCACCGCATCAAGGGAAAAGGGAGTCTTATACAGCGCAAGCGCATCCTTAATCCTTTCGGATAACCCAGAGCAGAACTGACTCCTGAGAGCCGGGTCGTTCCACTGGGTATCCGTAGCCCACCTACAGAACTCTGAGCAATACTCCTCTACTGGCCGCTCTCCCTGTAGGAGTCTCCGTAATTTTGATTCAGCCAGTGCGACTTGGTCAGGGTCGTCATATATGAAACCCAAGGCCCCAAAAAGTTCATCCACTGACCGGAGAGCCTGGGAATCAGTGGGTAGAGAGAACGCCCAGGATTGCGGGTCCCCCTGCAGCAGGGAAATAACAACCCCCACCCGCTGTTCTTCATTACCAGAGGAGTAAGGGCGCAGCTTAAAATATAATTTACAGGCCTCACGGAACGTCACAAATTTGTCCCTTCCCCCAGAAAATCTGTCAGGAAGAGCAACCTTGGGTTCCGCAACAACCTGGTTACCTGTAGCAACCGCTGGGCTTGCGGTCTGTTGCAATTGCTGCTGTTGCTGGAGGACCGACGCCTTCAATCCTGCCACCTCCCAAGACAGGCCTTGAAGTTGCTTTGACAAAGCAGCAATTGGATCCATGCTGGATTCTAAGTAGGTAGAAAGAATTTTTTTTAATTTTTTTTACCTACACAAAATAAGGGCCGGTTATAATGTAATGACCGGCATCACGCAAAGGGAGGGAAATGGGAAGGCCCTGTCCAAGGGAGAGGGAAAGATGGTGACCCCTGACTCACCTTGCGGCTGGCACCTATGTAGTGAACGGGGCGGTGGGATCACTAGTCCGCACCTCTGACACAAAGAGGAAAACACCAAGGAGAGGACAGACAATACAGACAAATATATAATCCCAGGTGGGCGACAACAGCAGACCACCAAGGCCCAACAGGGATCCGGAGGGTAACGTTCTGGAACAACAACCAGGGAACACAGCTACACAGCTCCAGTGGGTCAGTATAGAAGTCCAGGCAGGAAGCTCTATATCTGGCAACCAGAGAAGTGAGAGATGGGAATATAAGGAGGTTGGGATTGCTGGACAAGAAACAGCTGAGGAGGAGAAGCTACGGATCCCTGAGTGAGCCAAAAAGGATTGCAAGGCAAACCCAGAATGCTACCATTAATAAACAGCACTGTTTTTAGACATAGAGCGCGCAGCCACCCGCTGCGACTTCCTGACCCCGGGTATAACGGAGTCAGGTGTGGCTCTTGACACCCTCGTGACACCCACTGCCCCTTTAATAGTGGCCTCCACAGTCCCTTCCTCCCTTAACAGTAACCTCCACAGTCGGCTGCCCCTTATGAGTAACATCCACAGTGCCCTCCCCTTTAACAGTGACCTCCACAGCAGGCACCACTTTATTAGTGACCTCCACAGTACCCCGTCTCCTTTGATTCCACAATAACCCGCCCCTTTAACAGTGACCTCCGTTCCCTTAAAATGTGACTTTCACAACATACCACCCCCTTAACACTGACCTCCATAGCGGACCGTCCCCTTTAACAGTGACCTCCACAGTGGCCATCCCTTTGTTAGTGACCTCCAAAGTACCCCAACTCCTTAACAGTGATTTACACAACACCCGTCCCCTTAACAGTGACCTCTACAGCAATCTGCCCCTTAACACTGACCTCCATAGCGGACCGTACCCTTAACTGTGACCTCCACAGCAGCCTGCCCCTAGGATAGCCAGAGGTCCGGTTTTAGGCCGGACAGTCCGACTTTCAGACTCCATGTCCTCCGTCCGGCGCAGGGCCTAGACGGACACAGGGATATCCTTTTGAACAGCTCACTCTGACAGAAACACTGTGCTGTCTGAGCATGAGCTGCAGGGAGAAAGTCACCCTCCCTCCCACCCCTGCAGCTGACAGAAGATGATTTTTACCTTCATTTTTGGAGTGGTGTGGCTTAGCTGGACCTGGGGGCGGGGTTTTTAAGTCCATCTTTTGAGGGTGGCCTGAATGGCCACCTTACCTGCCCCCTTAACTGTGACCTCCATGGCACTCCGCTCTCTTAACAGTGTCATCCACAGCACCCTGCCCCTTTAAAGCTGACCTACAGCAGTGAAGAAAAATGGCTGGGTTGTTATGGAAACCTGGTGTAAAACTGTGTGCATGTGGAGACTAAGGACCTGCGAGCTTCTATTGGCTGATAAGGGACATGTGACCGTGTGTATGGCATTGGGATATGAAGAGAAAGACCTGCAAGCTTCTATTGGCTAATGTAGGTCATGTGATGTGCCATATTTGCATTAGCCTTAACATTTCTAGACAATCTGATTGTTCAGAATTAGAGCCAAAACTAAGATGGGAGGTTAAAGCACCCAAGGGAAGGAAGACTAAATTCCCTCAATTTATTGTTATTTCTGAGCACTTCCCAAAGCTGGTAATAATATGCAGAAGTAGAATAATTGATCTCTAATTGTATCATAGGCCAAGGGCTGTTTATTCATCTTGGGTCCCTTCCCTCCATTGGCCCTGACCCTCTCCCCCTTTCAAGTGCCACCCTATTTTTTTTTCTGGTAAATATTAAAGAAAATTACCGGTACACCACAAATATAACACCCCCAGCCCCACACAGTGTATACACCCCCAGCCACTCGTAGTATATAGTATACAAAAAAACACATTATAACATATATGTATAACACCCGACAGTATATAGTATTATACCCCAGAGTATACAATATATTGCATAACAGCCCACAGTATACAGTATATCGTACAAATTGTGAATAAAAACTGAATGCAATGATGTGGAGATTGCAAATGTCAATATTTTTTTTGTAATAGAATGTAGATGACAGATCAAACGTTTAATCCGAGTAAATGTATCATTTTAAAGGAAAAATACGTTGATTCCAATTTTCACGGTGTCAACAAATCCCAAAAAAGTTGGGACAAGTAGCAATAAGAGGCTGGAAAAAGTAAATTTGAGCATAACGAAGAGCTGGAAGACCAATTAACACTAATTAGGTCAATTGGCAACATGATTGGGTATAAAAAGAGCTTCTCAGAGTGGCAGTGTCTCTCAGAAGCCAAGATGGGTAGAGGATCATAAATTCCCACAATGTTGCGCAGAAAGATAGTGGAGCAATATCAGAAAGGTGTTACCCAGCGAAAAATTGCAAAGACTTTGCATCTATCATCATCAACTGTGCATAACATCATCCGAAGATTCAGAGAATCTGGAACAATCTCTGTGCGTAAGGGTCAAGGCCGTAAAACCATACTGGATGCCCGTGATCTCCGGGCCCTTAAAAGACACTGCACCACAAACAGGAATGCTACTGTAAAGGAAATCACAGAATGGGCTCAGGAATACTTCCAGAAACCATTGTCAGTGTACACAATCCACCGTGCCATCCGCCGTTGCCAGCTGAAACTCTACAGTGCAAAGAAGAAGCCATTTCTAAGCAAGATCCACAAGCTCAGGCGTTTTCACTGGGTCAGGGATCATTTAAAATGGAGTGTGGCAAAATGGAAGACTGTTCTGTGGTCAGATGAGTCACGATTCAAAGTTATTTTTGGAAATCTGGGACGCCATGTCATCTGGACCAAAGAGGACAAGGACAACCCAAGTTGTTATCAACGCTCAGTTCAGAAGCCTGCATCTCTGATGGTATGGGGTTGCATGAGTGCATGTGGCATGGGCAGCTTGCATGTCTGGAAAGGCACCATCAATGCAGAAAAATATATTCAGGTTCTAGAACAACATATGCTCCCATCCAGACGTCATCTCTTTCAGGGAAGACCCTGCTTTTTTCAACAAGATAATGCCAGACCACATTCTGCATCAATCACAACATCATGGCTGCATAGGAGAAGGATCCAGGTACTGAAATGGCCAGTCTGCAGTCCAGATCTTTCACCTATAGAGAACATTTGGCGCATCATAAAGAGGAAGGTGCAACAAAGAAGGCCCAAGACGATTGAACAGTTAGAGGCCTGTATTAGACAAGAATGGGAGAGCATTCCTATTTCTAAACTTGAGAAACTGGTCTCCTCGGTCCCCAGGCGTCTGTTGAGTGTTGTAAAAAGAAGGGGAGATGCCACACAGTGGTGAAAATGGCCTTGTCCCAACTTTTTGGGGATTTGTTGACACCATGAAATTCTGACTCAACATATTTTTCCCTTAAAATGGTACATTTTCTCAGTTTAAACTTTTGTTCCGTGATTTATGTTCTATTCTGAATAAAATATTAGAAGTTGGCACCTCCACATCATTGCATTCAGTTTTTATTCACGATGATTTGTATAGTGTCCCAACTTTTTTGGAATCCGGTTTGTATAATGATTGTATATCTAAAGTTGCCATGATCCAGTTCGGATTGATCTCCAACTTCTCCAATATTTGGATCATTTGTGTCGTGTCCTTTAAATAGGATCTCGTATTTTTGACTAGTGGTTGTAACCACGTATCCAAATATTTGGACAATTTGGACGTCAAGGACCCAATTCCCGAGACTATAGGACGTCCTGGGGGGTCTGCTGGGTTCTTGTGTACCTTAGGCAAACAGTAGAATACTGGGAGTCTCCTCGGTGTTCCCATTATAAAATCAAATTCTTGCTTAGATAGGATACCCGCTTCTAAGCCTCTATTGCAGTACTCTCCTAATTCTTTATTATATTTCACAGTGGGATCAGATTCTAATCTCTTGTAAGTGGTTGTATCTAATAGTTGTTTAAAACATTCATCATTGTATTTATTTGTATTCAAAATCACAATGGCCCAGCGGCCTAAATCGGTCAGCGTAAGTTTACCTCCCGTGATAACATACCTTGGTCACATGACCAGACTCGAGACTTGTGTACAACGATCGAGAGACATCAGCGGTGCACAAACCAAGTGGAACGCCGAACATCTGAACTGCGGGAATACGAAAAGTTACCGTGAGTAAAAACCGAACATTTGGATTGTGGGAAAATCGAAAGCTACCGTGAGTGAGAACCAGACGTTGTTTGTGTTTTAATCGGATATCTCCCGAATATTGGAGAATGATTTACTGAACGTTTAAATCAGACACTTCCGAATATTGGAGAAAGGTGCTTTGAACGATTGTTTTGCCAGGAGATTAATATAAACACAGGAAATAGACTGATTGGATAAATCATACTATAACCTTTGGTCTGTGCAGGACATTTTTCCATCTTTCCACTTTCCTTCTAGGATTTATGGTTCCCTTCTTTTTTGGACTTTTATTGATTTTTATTGGACTTTTAGATTTTTCGGTATTCTTAGGGATCATTTTAACATTTTTTCTGCTGCAGCGATTATCAAGTATTAATTATTGTATTTTATGTGATATATCAATGTTATGATTGTAACTAATGTGCTATATTAACTACTTATAAAGGACCGTATCTGGGAAGGGTTAATTTATTACTTAAACACTACTGCCTGTACGGCTGCTAACCACTCTTGTCCCAGACTAATACAACATAACTAAGTCTGCCCGATACCCCTGATGAAGCTAGAATAGCTGGCGAAACATGTTGGGGGGCGGAATTTAGGTTTTTAATCTGCTGACCACATTGAGTTTTTGCAGTGATCTGTGTGCCTGATATATCAACATATGCTGCCATTAGGCCTGCTCAATCTTGGTGTTTATACCCCAGACACAGGGGCCAAGTAGTTATCAGACACAGTTTGAATCTGGTTATACAGCAGGGTTTCTGGTGTGTGGTTGAGTGGTGTTAGTGCACTCCCGCCAATCCATACACCTTAGTGACCCTTAATATACAGAAAGTCTCATGTGCTCAGTGTTTTTAACCCTATAGGTAGCTCACAATTTATTATTTCACTCGTGTTTTAACATGATTAAGTAAAAGTTATGTTTTATTAGTCTGGGACAAGAGTGGTTAGCAGCCGTACAGGCAGTAGTGTTTAAGTAATGTGCTATATTAAACATTGTGAATAACTCAAATAATACTGTCACGATTGATATTCATCCCATACGGGGGAGTGCCAGTCTCAAATTACATTATTTATATCCCCTTTGGTTTGATTTGAGTGAATCAATTGAGACTAGAGCACCCATTCCAGAATTGTGAAAAGAGTGAGCTGTTTGTCTATACTATTATTATAATTATAAAAACCAAGATGGCTGCACACCATTATACATACAAACAATAGAGCTTTGAGCAGAGTACGTATGTAACTGGTCTCTACAATGCCCTGAATATTGTAGGCTTAAATAATTCCAAAGAGAGGCAGTATATTTAGTGTTAGGGACCCATCTGCGGAAGCCACCTTGGCTGGGCAGCTCCATATGAGTTTAGCAAGAGGCACATTAAACATATAATTAGCAGCTCCATTTACTGCCAGTCTAGTGTAGATAAATGAGCCAGCAGCCCTGCACTGGTGGCTCAGTATAAGTCTATGAAGAACATCCTGTAGTTATCCCGGCCCCTAAAGGGGTTCTCCAGGAATTAAGAAAATGAAAATACCTAAATATTACTTTGTTATAAATATATTCCCCAATACCCTTAATTAGATATAATGGTTTGTTTTGTCCAAGGAGCAATCATTAGGGGGGAAAAAGGACTGCTGTCCTGTTAGTACACACAAAACCTGTCCTAATCACACAGCAGGACAAGTTTTTTCACAACACTAAGGTAAAGAGCTGCCTCATCCTCCTCTGTGCTCTGCTAGTCAGTGATTATGATCCTGAATACAGATGATAAGATCTTTAGCTGAATCTCTGTAGGAATGGAGTTCATGAGCAGATGTGGCTAATAAGCAGCAGCTCTTGTATGCAGTCTCCATTACCACAGTCTGTTCTCTCTGTACTTCATGTCTCCTGATGAGATCCATTTCCACAAGGATTCAGCTAAATATCATATTAAACTGTAGTCAGGATCATAATCTGTCACGAATACAGCGTAGGGGAGGGACACAGAACTAGGCCTCAAGGCTAGGGAGAGGGAAAAGGTCACCTCCTAGGAAGCCCCTAAACCTGGCCCTGACTCCTGTCAGTATGTATAGAACCTGAAGATGGGAAAATACATACGCCGGAACCTAAACCCTATGAGTCCTAAAATGCCCTAGGTAGTGGCAGGGAATGAGACTACTGGTTCCTTCCCAGGTGAACGAACCAGCGTCTCCCTGAGGCCTAGTAACAACAAGCACAGGGAAACAACCAAATACAAAGAGCAGTACAACTTAACTTATAGAAAATGGATGAGCAGGAACACAGGTAAGGTCCACACACCAACTCTTCCAAATCCAAGCAGAGAATATCAACCGCATGGTATGAAGTGTGAGACAAAACTAAGTAGGGAATGCAGTAATGACCACGGGCTGCACCTGACAAAAGGTGTGGTCATTACCAAACCACAACACTGAGAATCAAGAGACTGTCAGTTAACCTCACGTGCAGTTAGACTCTCCGATCTTCTAACCTCTGTCACAGAAGGTACCGTGACAGTACCCCCCCTTCTATGGGTAACCTCCGGACGGTTCAGCAGGTTCAACATATTTCTTCAGTAATGATTTGTGGAAAACATTATAAATCTTTAAAGCCTGCGGAAGATCAAGACGAAAGGCTATCGGGTTAATAATTGCAGAGATCTTATATGCACCAATAAACCTTAGGCCCAACTTCCACAAAAGTACTTTCAACTGTTTCAACTGTTTCTTGTGGACAGCCACACAGAATCACCCACTCTCAGGTCGGTACCACTCATACGTCTCTTGTCAGCCATTCGTTTATACTTCTTGTCCATCTTTTTCAGATTATTTTGGCTAAGATCAAGTGTAGGGATATGTGAGGTCTTGGCTGGAAGGTGCCCGGGGTACCTGGACTCTCGGCCTTGGGGGACGGCGCTGGTTTATAGCCGGCGTTCTACCCCCTTGCTGCTATTGGGAGGACAGCTTAGTCCCCGGGCAACGGGAGGGGATCGCGCTATTCAGTGGGTTTGATCGCCTTACTGTCAGCCTTTTTTTTGTTATTTTGGTGCATCGTAAGAAGACTGGGTGTTGGATACCTCTTAGGTCCCCTTCCGCGGCCTTGAGCAGGGGCTCGTCTCGTTGGGTGAGTCCTCTGTTTTTGTGTTTGTGGCCGGGATTAGGCCTTTGGTGAGGAAGATGCCTTTCTCTTTTGGTTTTGCTGATGGGGAAACCCAGTTGAAGCAATCCATACGGATCGAGGTGGAGGAAAAGTTCAGGGGAAGGAAAACACTGCGTTATATCGTGGCCGAAATCCTGTCCGGTTTCTTCCAGATTCGAAGGGAGGATATCCTGTGTCTACGGGACCAGGAATATAAGGGCCTGTATACGATTACTTTCTGCAAGAAAGCATGCTGCGATAATATTTATGCAGAACAAAAGTTTGGTCACATAAAAGAGGACTGTGAGTCGCAAGTGAGATGTTGCAATAGGTGTGGTAGTGAGCGGTACACATCCTCAAACTGTGACATCTGCGACCTCTCTGCGGTGAGGCCGGCCATAAGTACAAAGATTGCTATCTCAAGGCGCATGCGTCTGTAGCATCTATAAGAGAGCCTGCACAGGGGATATCTCAACCAGGGCCAGAGCAGCTTCCTTTGGTTGAAAAGGTCGCTGCTGGTAATGCCCCGGTCCCCAGACCCGAGCTAACCGATAAAGTTAAGCCAGGGTTCTCTAGGGCTTCATCGGGCGGTCCCGTGAAGATTCTTGTAGAGACTGGCAAAGATGTGCTTAAAAAACCAAAACTCGGTCTTGGTCCCAAATCTCCAAGCTACATCTGGTCGAGAAAAAGGCAGTCGATCCTCTTTGATGGTAACAGAGGGTCTAACTGAGAGTAACCTGGTGGTGCTGAGGTGGGTCTTTCTGAAGACCCCAGCAAACAAATGGAAACAAGTGCAAAACAAGCTGGGAGGAGACACTCCTTAAAGAGGACCTTTCACCATAATAAAACCTCTAAACTAACTATACAGACGTGTAGAGCGGCGCCCAGGGATCTCCCTGCACTTACTGTTATCCCCGGGCGCCGCTCCGTTCTCCGGTTATAGCCTCCGGTATCTTCATAGTTAGGCTCCACCCAGGGGAACCTGACGCCGTCTCTTTCTCCTATGCTGTAGCGCTGGCCAATCGCAGCACTCAGCTCATAGCCTGAGAGTTTTTTTCTCTCTCAGGCTATGAGCTGAGTGCTGCGATTGGCCAGCGCTACAGCATAGGAGAAAGAGACGGCGTCAGGTTCCCCTGGGTGGAGCCTAACTATGAAGATACCGGAGGCTATAACCGGAGAACGGAGCGGCGCCCAGGTATAACAGTAAGTGCAGGGGGATCCCTGGGCGCCGCTCTACGCGTCTGTATAGTTAGTTTAGAGGTTTTATTATGGTGAAAGGTCCTCTTTAAGATACAGAGTGTTCTCAATCTACCATTTTACAAGCTGAAAGCTTGAGAAGCTCTGAGCCTCTCCCTGGTACGCCGCGAGTACAGAGGGGGGCTAAGAAGAGCAAAAACATTGAAGGTGTTGCCTACCATTCCACTGGACCTGTTACTCCATCCAAAATGGGCTTAATGAGGAAGACGTCTGGCGCTGACCGCCAGCGATCAGTCTTAAACCCGGAGCCTAGTCCTTCTACTGCGGTGGTGGAGGAGACTCCGGGGGCGATAAGCAAAAGTGTTCCAGTAAGAGAGAAGTCACAAGAGATGGGAAGACCACAGAAAGACAAGAAAAGTGTTGGCCTGGAGAAAGAAAGATCAGATAGAGATGCTATGGATATTTCTTCTTCTACAAAAAGATCACGAGATGACCAAAATTCTGGAACTCATAGAAAGCTAAAGATGCGCAATTCAGATGAGGGTGAGATAAGAGACACAATAGAGTCTTACCATATTTCTGACTCCAGTACAGAACATATTTTTTCTGTTTGTCCAGATTCTGGGGCCTCCAGCTCCCAGAAAATAGAGGAAGCAGAGTCTTCCGAACTAGAGACTGATTAATTACTATGTAAAGAAGAGGACCGGCACTCGCAAATTGAATTTTCGCTGCTGTGGTTTATTCAGTCACTTATAAACACATAGTGACGCGTTTCAGCACATAGAAAGTGCTTTCATCAGACCATATAATACACTACTATCATTGTGTCTTATATACATACAAAAGGTAAAGGAACTGACGTCATGAGATGTAAGGCTCCTCCCACATGGAGGCCGATACAGGTTCAGTTGTGTGCATACCATGGACCATGGGAATCAATGTAAAGCGGTGGAAAAATTAAAGTCCGCTGAAAATCAAACATAAATCAAAGTATAAGCATTATACATATTATACAAACGTGATCAAGCATTAGATAAAGCCAGAGATATTGTAATCCCTGTTGAGGCCTCTTGGTTCCACCGTTTGTAGTCGGTGGATCCAGTATGCCTCTCTCTTTAGAAGCATTTTATTCCTATCGCCACCGCGGCGGGGTAATGGCACATTTTCGATCACTTGAAATCGCAGTTGGGATATTGCATGTCTTTTCTCATGAAAATGGTGTGGTAAAGGAAGCAATAAATTCTCGGTGCGAATAGTGGACTTATGTTTGCTTAATCTATCCTTGATGCGCATAGAGGTTTCACCCACATAGAGTAAACCACAGGGACATTTGAGGATGTATATGACATGTTTGCTGTCACATGTGAACATGCCCTTAATTGGGATCTGTTCACCAGAATGAGGATGTGTAAGGTAGGCGCCTTTAATGCCACTGGAGCAGTTGTGGATGACGCACTGTTATGGGGGATCTGTGGATGACGCACTGTTATGGGTGGATCTGTGAATTACGCACTGTTATGGGGGATATCTGTGGATGACGCACTGTTATGGAGGATATCTGTGGAGGGCACTTATGGGGGATATCTGTGGAGGGCACTTATGGGGGATATCTGTGGAGGGCACTTATGGGGGATATCTGTGGATGATACATATATAGCATCTTATGCTATATATGTGTCATCCACAGATATCTCCATAACAGTGCCATCCACAGATATCCCCCATAAGTGCCCTCACCAGATCCCCCCACAACAGTGCCCTCCACAGATATCCCCATAAGTGCCTTCTAGTAAAGTAATGTATTAGTGGGGGGAAGGGAGGAGGCAGGGACACTTGCGGCAGGGCCAGTGCAGTGCCCGGCGCTGTGCACACACCGGGGGCAGCTCCTACCTTCTGGGAGTTAATTCTGCTGCAGGACATTTTGCTCCACAAGTCTCCTGAGCGGCGGCCGCTTCACCACTCCACCACTCCTCACATGGCCGGCAGTGGGCAGCCGAACTAGAGCGCCGCTGCCCGCCCTTCTGCTGCTGTGCTGCCTGTGCGCAGCGTGACATCTCTCCCTCCGTCATGCGCCTCCTGCCCCGCCTGCCTGCTTCATTCATAAAGTGGAAGGAGCAGACAGACGGGGCAGGAGGCGCATGACGGACATTTTGCAAGCAGTTTGAGCGGCGTGATATGGCTGCGCGGCCGCCCACCCGCGCCACTTAGACGTAAGGGAACACTGACTGCAGGGGCCAGGGGGGTCCACAGGCGGCCGGGCCCCGGGCCCCTGGAGTGCCGGGCCCGGTCGCAACTGTGATCCCTGCGACCCCTGTATGTACGCCACTGACTTTTACAGGTAGGACTGCATTATTCTCTTATTTGGAAACAATGGACTTTGATATTTGTTTTTTACAGGAATGTGGGATTCCAAATCGGATGGAGTATGATAATTTGAAAAAAGACTGGAAACTAGGCCCTTCAGTGTGGTCAGGTGGTAATAACAATAAGTCTGTTGGTATTGGAGTATTATTTTGGGGACCATTTGCTGAAATCCAATCTGTATCAGAAATTTTACCTGGCAATGCAATTTTATTACACTTACGTTTTAAGGGTCTTTTATGTCGTGTTTTAAATATCTATGCCCCCCCTGATAAACAGGAAAGAGCAGATCTTTTTAACCTTTTACCATTATTTTGTACAGGTTCCACCCCCTTGCTGGTGGGAGGCGACTTCAATTGTATCCGTGAGAATGAAACTAGGCAAGGGGGTGATGCAAATAGGAAGGACCGCACTTCTTGCCTGCTGAAGAATTTTATTGATGATTTTAATTTAAAGGATTGCTGGAGTTCACTCTTACCAGCGGACCCAGGAATCACGTGGTCCAACAGGAAAGTGGGCTCCAGAATAGATTTTATTTTTGCTTCTAATAATTTTACTCCTCTGAAATGTGAATTATTCGGTAATATTTTCTCAGATCATAAATTATTGTTAGTTCACACAGAAATAAAAGGAGAACAGATGGTAAATAGAGGTCTCTGGAAGCTAAATGTCACGTTATTAGAGGATCCTGAAATAAATGCTGAGTTTGTGCGGACCTACCAGTGCTGGCAGGAGAAAAGGAGCCCCGGCGAGTCTGTACTGCACTGGTGGGAGGGCATAAAACCTAAAATTGAATAATTTTTTATCAAAGCAGGTAAGAAGAGAGCAAAAGGGAAAAAAATATGGTATGATATTCTCAATAAGAGATTGAATGTTTTGTTAAAACTAAAGGAGGTGGGCATAGATGTTGAATCTGACATGACAAATTTAAAAGCTGAAATAAATAGATGTATAGAAGATAAGGGGAAACAAATAATCTTTAACTCACTGGTAAAATATTTAGAAGAGAACGAAAAATGCTCCCGTTTCTTCTTTAAAAAAGCAAATAAAAGACGTGATTTAATTTTAAATTTAGAAGGAGAAACTACAGTACATGGGATGTTAAATTCAGCTTTTAATTTTTATCAATACCTTTTTAATGAGAAAACTATTATGTCCTTTTTAAATTATGCTATTAATTTAATTGATTTTAAGCTGCATTGTATAGACCAAAAGGTTTTATCCCGTGATTTTACTATGGAAGAACTTTTATATGCTTTTAAGAGTTTTTCTAATGGGAAGGCTCCGGGAGAAGACGGACTACCCATAGAATTTTATCTAGCTTTTTGGGAAATTTTAAAGGACGATATGATTTTATTATACAAAGAAACTTTTACAGTAGAGGAACTTCCCCAGTCCTGGAGGAAAGGGATTGTTTCTTTGTTATTTAAAAAAGGTGATAAAAGTCAATTAAAAAACTGGAGACCCATTACCCTTTTAAATGTTGACTATAAAATCTTAGCTAAAATTATAGCATTACACCTTAAAACCTTTATTAATAAAATGATACACCCAAATCAGGTTTGTGGGGTACCTGGAAGATCAATAGCTGAGTCTTTAAATATTTTAAGGGATGTATTATGGTATTTTAAAGAAAGGAATCAAACTTTAGCTATTTTATCATTAGATTTTGAAAAGGTGTTTGATAGGGTGTCTCATAAATATCTTTTTATAGTTTTAGAGAGATTAGGTATGCCTGTTTTTATACAAAATTTAATTAAACTTTTATATAAGTCCAGTTTTAGTCATATTTCTGTCAACGGTTTTTTAACAAAAGAGGTTCCCCTTCTGTCAGGTGTAAAACAAGGATGTCCTTTGTCCCCCCTCCTGTTCATTTGTGCTATAGAACCCCTTTTGGCTATGTTGAGACAAGATAAAATAGTAAAAGGGGTTCCTATTCCAGGGGGAGGACGTAATCAATTAAAAGTTTTAAGTTATATGGATGATGTAACAATTTTATGTAAGGATTCTCCTACGCTAAGAAGGGTTTTAATGATTTACTAATTTCTTTGGTGAGGCATCCGGTTTTAAGTTAAATTTAAGTACGGTAAATGGGACTGTTTTAATATAGGAAACTGGGACTCTTCGATAACATCAGGAGTTAGAATACAACAAGATCAGATCAAAATTCTTGGTGTTATATTTAATCAGGCAAATGATGGATATTCTAATTGGGAAATTGCAATTGATAAAATAGAAAAGAAAATTTCAATGTGGAACCTAAGAGATTTTAATAATTAAAATGGTTTTAATTCCTATCATGCTATACATCGCAATGGTTTTTTCTCCTACAACGTTGTATATAAAAAAATTAACTCGTATTTGTTTTAAATTTTTATGGGGCTCCTCTATAGAAAAACTAAAACGTGATTTTATGTATAGGAAAAAGGACAATGGTGGTAAAGATGTTCCAAATCTTTTTAACTTCTTTAATATTAAGTATTTCTGTTTCTGTTTTTACTAGGTAAAGGACCCTGCGAAAAGACTGCTCCTACCCCTACCTCGGATGCGTCAACCTCCACAATAAATGGCTATGACACATCTGGCTGCACCAGTATAGAAGCAGAAGCATAACATTCCTTTACCGCTGAAAAGGCATGTAATGCCTCATCAGACCAGACTGAGAAATCCGCACCTTTCTTAGTCATATCTGTTAATGGTTTAACAACAGTAGAGTAATTCAAGATACATTTACGGTAGCAGTTGGTGAACCCCAAAAATCGCATGATCACTTTCAGATTTTCGGGTCAATCCCAGTCCAACACAACACGGACTTTTTCCGGATCCATACGAAAACCCTAAGATGAGAGTAGGTAACCCAGGAATTACACTTCCGGAACCGCAAATACACACTTCTCCATCTTAGCATACAATTTATTCTCTATTAGGATCTGTAAGACCTGTCTCACGTGATCCTGATGCTTCTCCATGTCGGGGGAATAAATTAAAATATCATCCAGATACACCACCACAAACCTGCCTACCAGATGATGAAAGATGTCATTGATGAAATGTTGAAAAACTGCAGGAGCATTGGTCAACCCAAAAGGCATGACCAAATTCTCAAAATGACCTTCAGGTGTATTAAAGGCCATCTTCCATTCGTCCCCCTCCTTGACCCTTACCAGATTATATGCCCCCCTCAAATCCAACTTAGAGAACACCTTGGCACTGACAATCTGATTGAACAAATCTGGTATCAAAGGAAGGGGATAGGGATCACGGACAGTAATGAAATTAAGCTCACGGAAATCCAGACACGTCCTTTTTCTTAGCAAAGAAAAACCCTGCATCAACTGGGAATTTGGACGGTCTAATATGTCGCTTAGCCAAACTCTCGGTGATATACTCTCGCATGGCTGCTCTTTCGGGTTCAGAAAGATTATACAACCGAGATTTAGCTACGGGAATAAGGTTGATAGGGCAATCATACTCTCGATGTGGGGGTAACTCCTGGTCTCCACTTTCAGAGAAAAACATCAGCAAAATCAGAAATAAAGGAAGGTACAGCTTTAGTGGTTACAACAGAAAGCGATGTGCAAAGTTGTCTATGCAATAATCACTCCAATCAAGAATCTGTCTCGCTTGCCAATCGATGGTAGGATTATGTTTACTTAACCATGGTAAATCTAGCACCACCGGAGCAGGCAGACCCTCCAGCACAAAATACGAGATGGATTCTTGATGAAACTAAGGCCTCTTTCACACTTGCGTTGTCCGGATCCGGCGCGCACTCCACTTGCCGGAATTACACTCCGGATCCGGAAAAACGCAATTGTACTGAAAGCATTTGAAGACGGAACCGTCTTCCAAATGGTTTCAGTGTTACTATGGCACCCAGGACGCTATTAAAGTCCTGGTTGCCATAGTAGGAGCGGGGAGCGGAGGAGCGGTATACTTACAGTCCGTGCGACTCCCGGGGCCTCTCCAGAATGACGTCAGAGCGCCCCATGCGCATGGATGACGTGCCATGTGATCACGTGATCCATGCGCTTGGGGCGCCCTGACGTCACTCTGGAGCGCCCGGGGAGCCGCACGGACGGTAAGTATACTGCTCCCCCGCTCCCCGCTACACTTTACCATGGCTGCCGGGACTTTAGCGTCCCGGCAGCCATGGTAACCATTCAGAAAAAGCTAAATGTCGGCTCCGGCAATGCGCCGAAACGACGTTTAGCTTAAGGCCGGATCCGGATCAATGCCTTCCAATGGGCATTAATTCCGGATCCGGCCTTGCGGCAAGTGTTCCGGATTTTTGTCCGGAGCAAAAAGCGCAGCATGCTGCGGTATTTTCTCCGGCCAAAAAACGTTCCGTTCCGGAACTGAAGACATCCTGATGCATCCTGAACGGATTTCTCTCCATTCAGAATGCATTAGGATAATCCTGATCAGGATTCTTCCGGCATAGAGCCCCGACGACGGAACTCTATGCCGGAAGACAAGAACGCAAGTGTGAAAGAGCCCTGACCTATCTTTAAACGGATGTCCTGCTCAATTTGTGATAAACATTTTTGAGTGAGTGGAGCGGAATTAATTGCAAACACCGAAATATTTTTGTCTAATGCATTTGTTGTCAAACCACACGAACAAACTGACCATCAACTAGGTTAACCCCTGCCCCACTGTCAATAAACACCTCAATTTCCACAGTTTCGGAGTCTAGCGCCACCTCGGCCGACAGGAGAAATTGGGTACTACCAGTAAATGAAAAAAGTACGTTTTCTGGCTTCCCACCCACACCAATAGTAAGTTGGAGATTAAACTTTTTTTTTTGTTTTCACCTTGACGCTGAACGTACGGACATATATTTACAAAATGTACCTTCTTTCCACAACAAAAACAGACTCCCTTCATATGACCAAAGCTCTGGTCAGCAGTTCCAGGAGTAGCTTCTCCTAACTGCATAGGCTCGTTACGAGGCGTAACCACAGGTGTCCCTCCGCCACAAGTGTAAAAGGAAGCCGCCACATCATTCGACAGTGTGTCCTCAGGGTGAGGAACCCTAGATATCTCTCTCAGGCGTCTATCAAGACGTACAGCAAGGGACATAGCTGCTTTCAATGACTCAGGATTTTTATGAGATAGCCCCTGACAGAATTGGCTACGGAAAGCAGGATCATTCCACTCTGTATCCGTAGACCATCTCCTAAATTCAGAACAATAGGTCTCCGCGGAGCGCTCTCCCTGCTGTAAACCACGTAATTTGGTCTCGGCCTGAGAGATCCGATCTGGGTCATCGTAAATAAGACGCAATGCTCTAAGAAATTAATCTACCAACTGAAGGGACTGTGATCCGGTCGGCAGAGAAAAAGCCCAAGACTTGACGTCACCTTTAAACAATTAAATGATCATACCCACACAATGACTCTCATCCCCAGAAGAGTACGGACACAGCTTAAAGTACAATTTACATGACTCCCTGAACCAAAGGAAATTGTTGCTACCCCGGAAAATCTGTCCGGTAGGGCAACCTTAGGTTCAGGGCAGGCCTGGTACCCACCACCAGATCCACCACCGGAGGGACACAGAACTAGGCCTCAAGGCTAGGGAGAGGGAAAAGGTCACCTCCTAGGAAGACCCTAAACCTGGCCCTGACTCCTGTCAGTATGTATAGAACCTGAAGATGGGAAAATACATACGCCGGAAACTAAACCCTAGGAGTCCTCAAATGCCCTAGGTAGTGGCAGGGAATGAGACTACTGGTTCCTTCCCAGGTGAACGAACCAGCGTCTCCCTGAGGCCTAGTAACAACAAGCACAGGGGAACAACCAAATACAAAGAGCAGTACAACTTAACTTATAGAAAATGGATGAGCAGGAACACAGGTAAGGTCCACACACCAACTCTTCCAAATCCAAGCAGAGAATATCAACTGCATGGTATGAAGTGTGAGACAAAACTAAGTAGGGAATGCAGTAATGACCACGGGCTGCACCTGACAAAAGGTGTGGTCATTACCAAACCACAACACTGAGAATCAAGAGACTGTCAGTTAACCTCACGTGCAGTTAGACTCTCCGATCTTCTAACCTCTGTCACAGAAGGTACCGTGACGTAATCACTGACATGTAGAGCAGGGAGGCGGATGAGGCAGCTCTTTCTCTCAGTGTTATGAAGTAACTTGCCCTGCTGTGTGATTAGGACAGGTTTTGTGTGTACTAACAGGATGGCAGCCATTTTGTTTCTCCTAATGATTGCTCCCCAGACAAAACCAGCCATTATAACTAATGAAAGGTTTTTTTGAATATATTTATAATAAAGTAATATTTGCGTATTTTAATTTTCTTAATTCTCGGAGAACCCCTTTAAGCAGGCCTAGCAGCTAAGCACCTTATCCCAGACAGGACAAGCAGATTACAGAGCTGCTGTGTCCTGTCCTCACCAGTGCTGGTACCAGTAAAAGGGATGTGTAAATAGCCTCTTCCAGTCCAGCAGCAACCAGTGCCAGTTTGAAGGATCACAGAGTAGTGCAAGCAATGCAGGGAAGCTACATGTAAGTCCACTTTCATCCATGTCTGTTTATGGGGCCATTAGTTTGTTACACTGAAAACTGCTTCTAGGAGCTGTGCATGTATACTGTATAATGGGGGTGGAGGAGCTGTGCATATATGCTGTATACTGTGGGTGGAGGAGCTGTGCATATATGCTGTATACTGTGGGTGGAGGAGCTGTGCATATATACTGTGGGTGGAAGATCTGTGAAAATATACTGTGGGTGGAGGAGCTGTACATATGCTGTATACTGTGGGTGAAGGAGCCGTGCATATATACTGTGGGTGGGGGGGCTATGCATATATACTGTGGGTGAAGGAGCTGTGCATATATGCTGTGGGTGGGGGGCACTGTGCATATAGACTGTGAGTGGAGGAGTAGACATATGCCTTGGTCTTTTGCCCCTGATGTTTTAAGACCCTAGCAACGCCCCTGTAATGTCTGTTCCTGTGTGTGTGTGTGTGTGTGTGTGTGTGTGTGTCTGTGTGTGCCCCTGCGTGTGTGTCCCTGTGTGTGTCCCTGTCTGTGTGTGTGTGTCCCTGTCTGTGTGTGTGTGTGTGTGTCCCTGTGTGTGTTTGTCCTTGTGTGTGTCTGTCCCTCTGTGTATGTGTCTGTCCCTCTGTGTGTGTGTCTGTCCCTCTGTGTGTGTGTCTGTCCCTCTGTGTGTTTGTGTGTCACCATCCCCATGCCCACAGTGTTTCTATGTCTTGACGCAGCTGCATCAGGACGTTCTGTGCGGGGCAAGAAGAAGAAGAAGGAAGAGGAGGCAGCGCCGCCAGCATGGAGTCCTGTGGGAGAGGCACACTAAGGACGTAGGTAACACTTCCACATGATCTACACTAATGTTATCTGTGGTTTTACATAGAACTGCATGTAACACTACAACATTATCACCACTAGTGTTATCTGTGGTTTTACATAGGACTGTAGGTAACACTACTACATTTTCTGTGTTACTTGTGGTGTTACATAGGACTGCAGGTGATATCTACTACATTATCTGTACTTGTACAGCCCCAGATCTGTCAGGACAGTCTCAGAGTTTGGTGGTTACTTGGCTTTCATTCTATTTCTTTATGGGAGGGGGGCGCCATTAACATTTTTGCCTCAGGCAGCAGAAGAGCTAGAATTGTCCCTGTGTACAACTAGGTGTTACAAGTTGGGGGTGTGTCCCTGAAAAGTCTCATATTGGCAGCACTTATTAGACATGTTGTCATTTCACGTGGATTACAATTGTTTACTAAAATAGACATGTCAGGATAGGTGACAGTTTGTCTTTTAGGCCAAAGCTACTTATTTTTTTATTTATTTTTAGTACTATTTAACAATAAAAGTAAAGAAAAATACAGTTTTGTGCCACAGCATTGCAAGAGCCTAACTGTTTTATTTTCTGTTGACAGAAATTCTGGGATTGTTTTATAAATATTTTATGGCGTTCACTATGTTTGACAGCGGAGTTGACCGGGAAATCAGTGGACATTTTAGATAATACACTGTAATACTTCTTAATTGCAGTGTATTATGATGATTAGTGTTAGGGCTCATGCACACTAACATATTTTTTGTGTGTCTGTATGTGGGACCATTCACTTCAATGGGGCTGCAAAAAATTAAAATGACTCTGTGTGCATTCCTTTTCTGTATGTTTGTATGTCAGTTCTCAAAAACATGTCCTATTATTGTCCGCATTACAGACCAGGATAGGACTGTTCTATTAGGGGCCAGCTGTTTCATTCCGCAAAATACAGAATGCACATGGCCATTTACGGACCACAAAACATCCAACAGAGGTGTGCATGAACCCTTATGCTGGCAGTCAACCTAGTAGTTTATACCTCCTGCAGGAAATTATCTGCCTGAATAGATGTATGAGGAGAAAAATAATAAAGGATTTATTAAATATAAATAAGGGAAACTGAATATCACGTCTGTGACTAATCAGGCTTCCAAACTCCAACAAAGTGGTGTAGGAGGGGGATTAAATCCACACCACTGTAATAGAGTCCAGACTAGAATCCTATACAGCTAGCACAGCGGTGCTAATGTGAGCTGATCAGGAAACAAGACACGGCTCAAGAGGTTGAACCAGGCGCAGGTGTATCAGGTGTGGATCAACCTGGCTGGGCGATGTGGGATGGCTGACGAGTGAATAAAGCCCCCTTGAGGGTACAGCATCCACCAAGAGCCACAGTATTGTGGACGCTCACTCAGCCCTCTCCATCAGCCCATCAGCCAAGGTATACTGGTGATCACAACCCTAAGTATACAGGACAGCTGTTGCGCTGCCTGAATCAAACAAACACCCTGCCTAGAGAGCCGTGTAACAAACACACAATCACCGGCTCAACGCGTTTCGCTATGGCCATATGAGCCACAATTCATCAGGAGCGAAGCGAAGTGTTACAACAGTATTTGCCTGTGGAGCAGAACCGCCTCACACTGTTGTGTGTAGAGGCATTCGGCGCTGTGATGGCCGTACGCGGCCGCTTGAACGCCGGCAAGATATCCAGTCAGCCCCGCCTACAAAGGGGGCATGTGTTAGCGCTCGGCCGAATAGGAGAGAGGTGCGTCATCTGACTTACACCCCCGATCCGCCCAGAGCCCTCCTTGCATCACACACCTCCATGCTGGCACCATGTGCCTCCATTATCCCCTTTTCCCAAAGAGACATACTGGATTTATGGAGGAGGGGCTTGTCTCTGCATTTATGTCAGTATGTTTGTCACAGTTTTTTTAATTCATAGGCTCTAGTACATGGCACACCAGGGGGCCATTGGTAGGCCCCTGGCTGCTAAAGCAATCCATTGGCATCTTGAAATCACATTGGGTCCTGTTGATGAGCTTCCAGATGATTCCTCTCCCTCTGTATACCACTTAGGTGTCAGGGTTAAACAGCCAAGATAGGAGTTAATTTCAGCAGCATGGGAAGAATTTATCATAAGGGTATTATTTAAAGTCAGTTGTGCAGTAGTCTACATTGGCGTTCTTTATGCCACATTTATGTTGTTGATAAATTAGGCTTGTCCTTAAGCCTAACATTTTTGTCTAGAAAAGCTCCTCCAGTTTTCCTACTCCACCCTCCTCCTGGAGTGAGATTGCAACTTTTTTTAAAAGTCTCAATGATAAATCTGGAGTGAAGCTCTTCAGACTTAGCTAACTACACCCACTTTTCCACCCATATTTGAAAACTGTAGTGAGAGGTGTAATAGTGAAAAAAGTCTCAAAATGTTTGCGCACATGCTTGCAAAAAAGTCACAAAAGCACTATTTTGCGACTTTTTGAAGCCAGAATTCTGCAGTGAAGGAATGATAAATCTGCCCCATGGTGTCAACTATAACTTATAGCTGACACCAGCTGCAGATAGTGTGGCCATAGCTCCTGAGCCCACAATGTACATTTATGGTACTGCACATCCTGTTGTAAATGTATAGTGCTGTCCTGGAAGTTGTACAGGACTATTTGGAGATGAGAAGGTAAACCTTTAAAGTGACTCTTCACCCTTCCCTCCCTCATCTTTTCCTCTCCCTTTCCTTCCCTGTGTCATAGATGTCTTATCTTTAATGTAAATGTCTTCCTCAATGTTCTTTATTTATTTTCTGGCTTGTGTGACTGCTGGATTATTTGCACTTGAGATATTTCTGTTAATCTATATGCCATAAAGTGACTGTTTACCATAAAAAATAATATTAGTTGATATATATATGACACTGGATTATACACCTTCATTCATGTGTGTATGCCAGGGATGCTTAACCTGCAGCCCTCCAGCTGTTGTAAAAGTACAACTTCCATCATGCCCTGCTGCAGGCTGATACTGTAGCTGTAGTCTGTCCAGGCATGCTGGGAGTTGTAGTTTTGCAACAGCTGGTGGGCCGCAGGTTTGGCATCCCTGGTGTATGTGGAGAGCATGGATCAAGCCTACAATTAGGCATGCAAGTTCATTATTTTTTAGAAGAGTGATCCCCACTTAAATCAGCCGTTTGCCATGGATTCTGCCCCAGAAACCTCAGCAAACTATGTTACAGTATAAGCGGCCACCTAGGAGTTCTGTGTACGTGAATTTCTTTGTATAATAGCCCTCATAAAGTGTCTTAAATAAACAAGACATTCATGAATTTCTTGCATAAACAGCAGAAGCACCCACTGCTATAAATCCTCTAAAAGAAGCTGATTTAAAGGGATTTTCTGGGTTTATCGTATAAAAAGTAGTTGGGCACTCATACAGTCGGAAGCACATGGAAAGAACATAGGTATCCCATAATAATTATTTTATTAATCTAAAAAAATTATAAATACTAATAAGTAATCTAAACTGCAGACAATCACATCTAAAACTTATGTAAAAAAATAAAAAACATGCATACATAAAAATCAAAGATGATCAGGAGATTGAGTCTCGTCTCCTAATTCACCGCTTTAAAGTACCATGTGACAATTTGTAAGCAAGTAGTTACTAACATATAGATGCTCTGGCATAAAGTGCCATTAATTAATATATATAACGATCTATAAGCCAGTTGTTAGTAGCATATAAACGCTCCAGCATATAAAAGCTCCAGCATATAGAAGTTCCCAATACAGTTTGTAAGGATTCCTGCTTATTAGAATTCCCAATACAGTCTATATCCAATCCAATATTACAAGAAAAATTTGACTGGCATATTCTTATTCATAGTCATAGGTGCATATCCATAAAGCAAACATAATTAATAAAAAAAATAATGGCTGCACACACATATAAGCAGTAAAGCTGAGAAAAGGGGATCATTCTAAATTCAAGTCCTTATTATCAGGGCAGTGAAATGTGCGTTAAGAGCTTCCATTGATCCATTTATGGTAGGTATAGTACCACTTAAATTTAGAATGATCCCGATTTCTCAGCTTTACTGCTTATATGTGAGTGCAGCCATTTTTTTTTTTTTTATTATGTTTGCTTTATGGATATGCACCTATGACTATGTATAAGAATTTGCCAGTCTAAATTTTATTGTAATATTTATTTGAGAGTAGCGCCTCTTTTAGACTGAGCACACGCCCATCTGCCTGGGGCTTCTGAGCAAAGTACAAATGTAGCTGGTTCCTTCACTGCCCTGATAATGTGGACTTGGATAAGTCCAAGAGAGATGGTATATTAGTGATAGGGACCCGTCTGCGGAAGCCACCTTGACGCTTGGTAGATGGGCCCGACACAAGTTTGATCAAAATGTGCGCTAAGAGCTTCCATTGATCCATTTATAGTAGGTATAGTACCACTTGAATTTAGAATGATTCCCATTTCTCAGCTCTACTGCTTATATGTGTGTGCAGCCATTATTTTTTTATTAATTATATCCAATCCAATGACATCGGTTATCTTCACTACTCAATACAACATATACATTCGTGGCGTCCCACGTGTATGATGGAGGTAAGTTATATTACTGTTTCTATTAATAAGAAATAAATCATAACAGATATGTACTTATCTGAAGATATCCGATCTGGTGATCTATCACTCAGTGGTAGGATCTGTAAGCGCTGTATAGTAGTCAAGTGTTCGGCGTCTTTTGCACCACGAGTCTTCGCCGAAGAGCAAGCACCCGGCGTCCCACGTGTTGTAATCTCCGCGGACAGTTAGCGCAGGTATCGTGGGATCGGCGTCTCACGCGCTCAAGATCTTACACAGATACAGCGATATAAGGGATATAGTAATAATAAAGTTATAATAAAGTCCCGAAATGGTCTCTTCCTGGATCCTGTAAGTTCTTATCTTAAGAAAATAGCCTTGAGATCAAATCATTCATAATTGCATGAAGCGCTTCATTTTTCTTCGGAGATAGAGTTACTCACTGTACTCATATTCTCTCTTTGTATTGTCCTTATTCGTTGTGCAAATAATGGTGAAAACACCAGACGCGTTTTGGAGTGTAGCATTACTCCTTCATCAGTGGGTATATTTGCACAAAATGAATTCCAAATTTATATCCTTCATTGTCAAGTTCATAGGGAAAGCTGGACTGGATTTGGGAACATGGAGATAATTCTTAAAGAGATATTTTTATTCTCAAAATGACAATGCTACTTTAATGCGGTTCTAATGCGTTTTTTGAAGTATTAATGCGTTTTCTAGTATATCATGTTTAGACAACCTTTAGATCATTGTCAATGTGTTTTTAAATCGTAAAAAGATTGCCTTATATCAAAAAACAACAAATAAAATGTAAACATAAAAAGAAGAAATGTAAAAACATTTCTATCACTATTTACAACTGTAAAGTAGCATACATGTATATATATGATACATTAGTAATCCCCCGTGTATGTTTTGTTTCTTTTCATTTTGTGGATCACTATAAATTATATATTCATATCAGCTGTGGATTCCATAATAATGTGGATTCCATCATGATGTAGATGGTGGGAGCCCTCCACTAAGGGGGGACCACGCTGATACTGAACAGTCATTGTTCCCCGTCAATGGGGGGAACCCACCATGGGAATCAGAGAAAGCCAGTAGTTGCCAATGGTGGCGGTGGGGTTATGGTATAGGCAGGCGTATGTTATGGACAACGAACACAGGTGCATTTTATTGATGGAATTTTGAATGCACAGAGATACCGTGACGAGATCCTGAGGCCCATTGTTGTGCCATTCATCCACGACCATCACCTCATGTTGCAGCATGATAATGCACGGCCCCAGATTGCAAGAATCTGTACACAATTCCTGGAGGCTGAAAACATCCCAGCATACTCACCAGACATGTCACCCATTGAGCATGTTTGGGATGCTCTGGATCGGCGTATACGACTGCGTGTTCCAGTTCCTGCCAATATTCTGCAACTTCGCACAGCTATTAAGGGCTCTTTCACACTTGCGTTGTTGTGTTCCGACATAGAGTTCCGTCGTCGGGGCTCTATGCCGGAAGAATTCTGATCAGGATTATCCCCATGCATTCTGAATGGAGAGAAATCTGTTCAGGATGCATCAGGATGTCTTCAGTTCCGGAACGGAACGTTTTTTGGCCGGAGAAAATACCACAGCATGCTGCGCTTTTTGCTCTGGTCAAAAATCCTGAACACTTGCCGCAAGGCCGGATCCGGAATTAATGCCCATTGAAAGGCATTAATCCGGATCCGGCCTTAAGCTAAACGTCGTTTCGGCGCATTACCGGATCCGACGTTTAGCTTTTTCTGAATGGTTACCATGGCTGCCAGGACACTAAAGTCCTGTTTGCCATGGTAAAGTGTAGTGGGGAGCGGGGGAGCAGTATACTTACCGTCCGTGCGGCTCCCGGGGCGCTTCAGAGTGACGTCAGGGCGCCCCACGCGCATGGATGACGTGATCGCATGCGCGCCCCGGGAGCCGCACGGACTGTAAGTATACTGCTCCCACGCTCCCCACTACTACTATGGCAGCCAGGACTTTAATAGCGTCCTGGGTACCATAGTAACACTAAACGCATTTTGAAGACGGATCCGTCTTCAAATGCTTTCAGTTCACTTGCGGTGTTACGGATCCGGCGGGCACCTCCCGCAAATGGAGTGCACGACGGATCCGGACAACGCAAGTGTGAAAGAGGCCTAAAGAGGAGTGGACCAACATTCCACAGGCCACAATCAACAACCTGATCAACTCTAGGCGACGGAGATGTGTTGCACTGCGTGAGGCAAATGGTGGCCACACTAGATACTGACTGGTTTTCTGACCCCCCGACCCTCCGTCCAGTAAAACAAAACTGTGCAAATTTTAGAGTGGCCTTTTATTGTGGTGCAATATTCATGCTGTCTAATCAGCACCTTGATATGCCACACCTAGGAGGTGGGATGGATTATCTCAGCAAAGGAGAAGTGCTCACTAACAAAGATTTAGACTGATTTGTGAAATGGGAAATGGGAGCAAAGCCGAAAGTGTTGCGTTTATATTTTTGCTCAGTGTATAAAGCATATAAAGCATATGATACCAGTTTCAATAACACACATCTGCCCTCTGGTCCACCCTCCTTGCCTACTTTATATCAGATCAGGCTTCTGTTAGGTCTGTATCCTGGGAGGGCTGGAGCAGTTAGGCAGATGTGGGAAGTTGGGGGGAGACGAGGTCGGATGAGGTGGGGGATGAGGTGCAGGGGGTAGGGTAGAGAAAGCCGGCACAATAGACATTAAGATAAGAAATGAAGTTCGCTGAAGCAAGGCTGCTCTTATATGGAGATGTTAATTACTACATACCTCTCCACTCCTGACAGACCAAGAAGCAGCGGAGAGAGAGTCATACACCCCTCTAGTTATTAGAGGGAGAAGCAGTTCCGTTACTATCATCCGATTTCCACAGGGCCCATATTTTGAAAAACTTAGGGTAAGACCTGTGTGACCAGCTCATCATTTCTTCAAACCTGCATATCTGGTTAACCTTATCAATCCACTGTGCATGAGTCGGTGGGAGCAATTGTCGCCAGTGCAGTGGTATAAGACTTTTTGCTGCTGCAGTGAGATGAGAGATTAAATTGGTCTTTGACAGCGTATAATCTGTCTCTGGTTTCGCCAGGAACACCATAACTGGAGTCAAAGTGAGCTGCGACCCGCGTACCTTCTTTATACTTTGTTCTATCTTAGACCAAAAGGGTTGTATCAGGGTAAAAGTCCACCAGATATGCAGATAGGTACCTTCATGAGCTGAACATCTCCAACATGTGTTATCCAAAGCTAAATTGTGCCTCAGCAGAAAGTCGGAGGTTCTATACCAGCGACATAGCAATTTGTAATGGTTCTCTCGAAGCGTACACAGGTGGAGAATGCATGAGAATGTGTCAAAATAGACTTGGTATCTGCAAATGATAGGGATGTGCCTAATTCCTTTTCCCAAGCTTGGAGATACAGTGGCTTGTCCTCAGTGTGGGGTGAGACAAAGGAGCGTACTAAAAAGGCCATAGTCCTCGCTGATCATGTTGTAACTAACAGAACTCATTCAAATTCAGTGAGCTCTCTAGACCAGCTATTAAAGTGCGTGGCTAAAGAGCTGTTCCTCTTAAGGTGAGCATAATGAAGAAAGTTGAGAGAGAAAGGCTGGACTACCTCCTGAATGTCTGATTGTTTGGCCATGGTGCCTTTAGGGAATAGTTGAGCGAAAGGGAACCTATTGAGTAGCTGCCACATTGTCTCGTATGGCTGCACAGGTTTTCCAATAACTATAGGTAGCAGGCATTAACAGAGAAGGGGTAGGTGATAGCTCTGGTCCAATTGCCTGACACACTTCACAAATCTCTTGCATCATTGGGTCAAAGTCTGATTTCTTAAACTGCGTTGTGGACGGAAGCCAGAGATCCCTAAGGAAATTATCTCCCAGGGATGTTTGTGCTATAGTCTTGATTTGCCAAAGTCAGTCATTGTTGTAGCTGTATGGCTCTATAATATGCATAGGGCTCCGTTAGTGTCATTCCCCCCTCCGATCTAGACCTGGTAAGTAGGGTGTTTGACAACCTAGGTCTCCTGCCTGCCTACATAGCGTAAGAATGCTTGCTTCAATGTCTTAAAGAAAGTTGCAGGTAATCTGGTAGGTTTCATCTGTATACGATATAATACCTTTGGGAGAATGTAGCTTTTTATCAGATTGATTCTGCCCATCCAGGAGATCATGGGTAGATCATAGGACTTCAAGAGCCCTGAAACCTCAGTTTACAATGGGGTGAAATTAAGGTCATACAGCTTAGAGAGATGACTTGGAACTCTTACCCCTAGATATTTAATGGAGCCAGCGCACCACATAAAGGGTGTGGATGATTTAATATCCTGTACCTCTGAATGTGTTAGGGTGATGTTCATCACTTTGGATTTGTTAGCGTTCATTTTAAAATTCGACAGGCGGCAAAAGTGGTTCAAGAGTCTAGCTACTGCCAGAAGACCAGAATGTGGATTAGTATTCACAAATAACAAATCATCAGCAAAAGCCAGAAATTATTTTTTTAATTATTAAATATTTTATTTTCTTCAATGGTGATTACAAAAACTTTTCAACAGAGCCGGAAACAAAAAGATACCAAAAAAGGCTTATACACATATAAAAAACATATTACTATAGTTTCAACATAATTACAAACAATACCATTAGATCCATCTCTATAGACTCAAACCTAATACCTTTGAGCCCATCCATTCCCCCCCCTTCCCTTCCCTTAGTTGCTGTCGCTGGTAGCCCGAACCCCATACCCCCCATACCCGTCCTGATGGTCCGCCCGTCAAACCAACATAGTCAGTCCATCTCGCCTCTACAAAACAGAAAAGAGTCGCATGCCCAACCTTCTCCGCCTCTCAACCTCCTCATAGATCTTTATTTGGGACATGATCCGTCTCCACTCCTCAAATACCGGAGAAATGGGGGATCCCCATCTCTTAACTATCAAAGCCTTAGCGATCAGGCAGCCCTTCAGCCAGCTCAATTGATGTGTAGAAGAGTTAGGATTTTCTGGTATAAAGACACCCAGAATTACGGAGATCATATCCGGTGCACATGATTGGGGAAAATCCCCCTGCAATGCTGTAAATACCTGCTCCCAAGAGTGCTTTATCACACTACATTCCCATAAAAGGTGAGTGTATCCAACATTGGGGCTACCGCACTTTTGACAGAAAAATTCACAACCTCTGTTGTTAGCGAACTTAGCCTGCATTTGCGGTGTATAGTATAACCTGTGTAAGATCTTAAACTGAATAAATCTATAGCTGGATGCAGATACTACCCTTTTGATGTTTTTAAAGATCTGTGGCCAGGGGAGGGGGGAGGTTTTCAGTTCCTGCTCCCATTTATGTATACTTTTAAAAGGGAACACAGTGGGCAGTGATTCTCGCATTTTTGAATAAATCTGTGCCATTTTAATCTTTTTCCCTAAGTGAAGCAATAATCAAAGAATGAATGTTGTTGACTGATCATGTATGTTTTATTAAGTGTGGCTTCGTGTGCATGTTTTAAACGTGCGTACATAAATCGGTCTAAAAAAGTGTTTGTGAAATTAAAGTCCCCTAAAACTTTAAAGCAGTCTGCAACAAACAAATGTGCCACTCTAGTAATACCCCTAGAACTCCAATAAGTGTAATCAGTTATTTTCAAAAATTCCAGTAAATTCCGATGGTCCCTCTTAGTTTTGTAAATTCATCCCTAATTATTGTGATATCCCCTTGTAACGCAGCCATTGTAGTTGTTAATTGAGATACGGTGCTATTAGTCATATTCACTGCCCCCAGAATCTCAGCTAATTTATTATTAACACTATCTAGGCCTTCCCTATCAACCTCCTTAGCCTCCGTGGAAGCCGGCATTGTAACAATAGGCTTATTTCCTCCCAATTCAGGGTGGCCTCCGGCTTTTTGGGAACCCCCCCTGGTTTTGGGGGTTGGAAACCGCAAAAATTTATCAAGACGCACTTGGGGACTAGTGCCTCCTTTCGGGGGACTCCCCCCCCCCCCCCCCCCCCGATTTCCGAAACTTAGGGGGCATTATAACTGAGTATTTTACCACACTATATCCTAAAGCGTAACCAGAGTTTACATTTACAGAGGGAAGACCTAGGGAGAAAAAAGAAGTTCACTTCATGCAAAATAGATCAAAAGCATACAACCATATCCGTATTTTCAAAGCATAATGATAAACCGCCTATTAGAGAAAGAGTAAAGATTGAAGCAGGTTGGAACTTAAATGTTGTTATAAGATAAATATAAACACTCCATTCAGTCCAAGTTAGTCGAGGTTAGTCTCTGTTAGTGAACATATTATATTTTTTTTTTTAAACTCGTTTTATTGAACGAATCATTAGAAAATTACAGATCATAGTACACATGAAGATCAATGAGACATTCAAATACAAAGTACAACAAAACAGTACCATATTCATACTAACATCCACTTCAAGTTACACTTCATAGTTATAATGGATGCATAAAGCAGTCATGACAGGTAGGACATATATCTATAGTGTGTATACAAGCATTTTACCTTAACATTGTATTAAGGTTATCTATAAATCTGTGAGCTGAATACATCGTATGCATGGATGAACACCAAGATCCCCATACTTTATTAAACTTCTGGGAACACCCTCGGTTTTTAAATACAATATTCTCATAGGACACTACGCTGTTCACAAGTACTTTCCATTGGTTAATAGAAGGTCGTCTATCACCCATCCAGCGAATTGCAATAGCCTTTCGTGCGAGAAATAATGTTTCTCTTAAAAATATTGTACAATGATGTGGGTATACTTCCTCGTCCAGAATACCAAACAAGCACACCTGTGGAGTCAATGCCACAGAAGGGTGCGTGAGTGTATTGAGGAAATTTATAATGTCAGACCAGAAGTTTTGTATATATGGACATTCCCATATAAGGTGCCAAAAATTTGCCCCTTCCGCGTCACATCTGTGACACCTGGAATGTGTCAATTTGCCTATCCTTTGTAGCCGCACGGGTGATAGATAACTTTGGTGGACAATACATAGCTGTATGAATTTATTGTTGATAGATGGGGAAACCAACACAGAGGATTCTAATATATCATTAATTTCCTCATTAGTAATACCTGGTATTAGTGCTTCCCATTTAGATAGCACCAAGAGGGGGGTTCCATGCATTTTAGTATTCAGTAGGTGAGTGTAGAGAGCAGAGATAAATCCCTTGGGGCCCTGGGAGCGTATGACACCAATCAGTGGATAATCAGAAATGGATATTGTAGTATTTCCAAAGTGAGTGCTCATTGCATGACGTATCTGGAGGTATTTAAAAAAGGATGTTCTAGGGAGATCATGGCGATCCTTCAATTGTTCAAAGGAATTAAACACATTACTGGTGTACAAATCCCCCAGTATACCTACCCCATGATCCCTCCAGAACCGTCCATCTATTCCTATGCGAAGGGAAGGAAACATGGGGTTATCCCATAGAGGTACCTCAGGTATCAAGTCTGTGTGAGAGTGCAGTTTCCTGCCAGCTTCCCAGACCTGGGCGGCTAGTTTGTGTATAGGTAGGAGCATTCGACCAAACAGTTTTGGTTGTTCCAGTACTGACCATAATGATAAGATATCTAAGAACACCGCTAACTGTTTTTCCGCTCTGGTTAGAGTACCCTCGGAGGAAATCCATGATCTTAGCTGCCTCATTTGCCCTGCCAGGTAATACAAATATAAATCAGGCAAGGACATACCTCCTTCACCTTTTGGCCTACATAGCACATCAATAGACAATTTACGTCTGTTATTACCCCATATGAATGGAGATAGGAGAGACCTGAAGCGTTGAAATATTTTTTTGGGCACTATGCAGGGAGCATGCTCCAGAACATATAGCCATTTAGGCAAGATAATCAGTTTGATTAGGTTAATTCGACCCGAAACAGACAGAGGAAGTCCACTCCAAATCCTGAACTTATCCGCACTGTAGTTCAGGAGAGGCTGTATGTTGAGGGTGTGAAAAGACGTTACGTCTTTGGTAATATGGATTCCCAGATATTTAAACTCAGATACTATAGGTAACTCTGTATTCAGAGAGGATGGAGACAAGGTATACAGTGGAAATAAAACAGATTAAGTCCAGTTAATCTTGAGACCTGAAAACTGACTAAATGTTTCAATGAGATGAGTGGCTCGGGGTAGTGTGGATTCTACATCTGACATAAATAATATCATGTCATCCGCATATAAACCCACTCTGTCCTCTTGATCTCCTATGTGTATCCCCTGGAATAGGGCATCAGATCTTATTCGAATAGCCAGAGGCTCAATCGCCAAGGCAAATAATAATGGTGACAGTGGGCACCCTTGTCTGGTCCCACGGCCCAGATCAAAGTTCGCAGAACTCATACCGTTCACCAGAATACCAGCTGAGGGATGCTTATACAGTACTGAAATCCACTTAATAAATGCTGGACCTATCCCAAAACATTCTAAAGTCGCCAATAGGTAGGGCCATTCCACTGAATCAAATGCCTTAGCTGTATCTAATGAGGCAAGGGCCCAATGTTTTTTCCATTGAAGGCCAATCTGGGTGACCACCTGTACTCTACGTATATTATCTGTCGTAGACCTACCGGGCAAGAATCCAGACTGATCGGGATGAATAAGATTTACTATAACCCCATTCAGCCTCTGTGCTAAAATCTTAGCTAGAATCTTATAGTCTAGATTCAATAATGATATGGGTCTGTATGATCCGCAATCAGTCGGGTCCTTGCCCGGTTTGAGCAATATTACAATAGTAGCCTCATACAGTGAAGCCGGTAGGACACCCTTTGAGAAGGAGTCATAGTACATTTGCAATAAGGGATTTACCAACTGATCAGCATATCTAGAGTATATTTCTAAAGGTAGCCCATCCGGACCAGGGGATTTTCCATTCGCTAAATATTTGATGGCGTCCACTATTTCCCTTTCCAATATTGGACCTTCCAAAGATTGAGCTAAATTTTGTGAGAGCTTGGGATAGTTTAACTCCTGCAGGTAAGTATTGACTGTTTCCGTAGTATAATTAACACGAGCCTCATATAGATCTTTATAGAATTCACGGAAGCGCTGAGCTATAGCCTCTGGTTCCACTATTATAGTTCCCCCTCCATCTTTAATACGCAGGATAGCAGGAGACGCCTGGTTCTGGTGAACGATATGAGCCAGCAACTTACTAGACTGATTGCCCAATTCAAAAAAAGATTGTTTGGTGAAAAACATTTTACGTTGAGCTTTTTCTTGTAGTAACGTAAGATAACGTCTCCCAACTTGTAACCACTCCTCCCTATTCTGAGATGTTGGGTCCGCAACATACAGCCTCTCCCTTCCAGCACATTCCTCAGCCAGGTCTCTTTCTTGTTTAGCAGAATTCCGTTTGATAAATGAAATGGACGATCTCAGGCATCCCTTCAAATATGCCTTCAACGTCTCCCATACTATCGACCTATCTGTATAGGCGACATGTTCAGACAGAAACATAGACAATTGGTCTGGGATATGATCTGAGGGCGGGAACAATGTTAACCAGAAGGGATGCACCCTCATGGAACGTCCCACTCCCCTGGCAGACATTAGCAAGGACAATAGTATAGGGCTATGATCTGATACCCCTCTAACACCATACTCCACCTGATAGGAGAGTGAACTCACTGTGGAGTTACCAAAGGCGTAATCAATGCGGGACAGGGAGTGATGACTTGCTGACTGGCACGAGTAGACCCTGTCATCTGGGTGTTTAAGGCGCCACAGGTCCTCCCACCCCACTTCCGTCATCAATTTAGATAGTGGTGAGTCTGTCTGAGACACCCCGTGGGGCTGTCCCTGCCCTTGAAAACGATCCAGCAGGGGGTGTAGGGTCATGTTAAGGTCTCCCATACATATGACTCGTGCTGTGGGAAATGAGGCTGCGAAACATATTGCTTGGTGCAATACTTGGAGGGAAGAGGGGGGAGGAATATAAATTCCTAGTATAACATATAATATGCAGTTAATGTATGCTGCCACAAAAATGAACCTTCCCGCATTGTCCACCTGTAGCTTCTCCACCTCCCATCTCAGAGATTTATGAACCATGAGAGAAACTCCCCTTGCCAAGTTGGAATAGCATGAGTGACTAGACCACTGAACCCAAGGCCTACATAATCTTCTAGTCTTATCATGGAGTAGATGGGTCTCTTCCAAACACAGGATATGAGGATTAAACCTTCTGATCGCTGTAAACACCATTGTGCGTTTCCTAACACTCCCAAGGCCCCTGACATTCCAGGACATCAACCGTATTTCTGCCATTGTGGTATATTAAAATACACGCTTCTCCTCCCATCCTTTGTCATACACATCCGTTTCCCATCATGACCCTGCAGATTGTTCACACAGTGTATTGGTACAAATATAAGCATGAAATGGTAGCTATAAACTAGTAAACACCAAACAATTAACATTGGTTTCAAAGAGAACATCATAAAGATGGGTCCAGCGCCAAGCATCCAGGGCATTGTAAGTATGCAGCAGGATGCCCGGCGGTAGATCCAGTGTGGCACACAAGTACACGGGGTGTGCTACTGGTTAGTTTAACCTATCGCACTGTAAATATGATAGGAAGGATAGGAGCTTATGCCCCAACTTTGCACTTTACAAGCACAGTTATCTGAGAGGGAGGCCCCTCATTCTTATACCAACAATCACACCATCTTTTCCCCATAATCAGTATGTTATAGAACACTGCATTTACTGCTGAGATATACGCTGCGTACAGCCGCTAGAATACCATGGTATTACTTACAGCAGTATCATGCCGTGGACACATATGACGCAGAAAAACTGCATAGTAGATGATAAAAGAGAAAAGAGGAAACTAGCAGAAATGGCATAATACTATAGCTTGAGTAAGGCACATCGGTTATGCATGAGAGGAGAAAGAAAAAAAAAAAAAAGGGAAAACCTGGGTAGGCAATAGCATCGAACAGGGGCAGAGAGTGTTCATCTCTGGGGTCTTGCTGGGCGCGGTTGTCCGTCCAACCAGGCCACAGCCTCAGCAGGATTATTAAAGAACTTGATGGAGTCCCCATCCACTACCCGTAGCCTGGCTGGGTAGGCCATAGAATAAGGTATGTTTAACTCATGAAGACGCCTCTTAATCACTGTGAACGTTGCTCTGCGCTTCTGGAGTTCTGCAGAGAAGTCCGGAAAGAGCATAACCGTTACATTCTCAAAGCGGAGCTCCTGCTTGCGTCGGGCCAACTGCAGAATGTGATCACGATCCGCTGATGTCAAAAGGCGCGCCAGCAATGGCCGCGGTGGAGCTCCAGGCGGTAAAGGCTTGGCCGGCACCCTGTGCGCTCTTTCTATAATAAAGGCAGTGGAAAAGGCGGCATCCGGGAAAGTGGCACGCAGCCATGTTGCTACAAAATCACATGGGTTATTTCCCTCTGCACGTTCAGGGAGTCCCACTATGCGCAGGTTGTTGCGGCGTGAGCGATTTTCGTAGTCGTCACACTTTTGCTGCCAATAATCCACCTTCTTCTCCAATTCAGTTAGGCGGGCAGGTATTGGGTTCAATTGGTCTTCTGCCGTGGATACACGATTCTCCACTTCCGCAATACGATCCCGCATATTCTGCATATCATGTCTCAGGAGGCCTATATCTATCTTTACCTCCTCCATTTTCCCAGACAGAGAGGAGCGGCAAATAGCAATCGCCTGAAGCAACTGGTCGGTTACTTGCTTGAGTGAGGGCTCAGCATCCGGTGAACCTTCCTCACTAGGAGCAGGTGAGACACTCCGAGAAGCAACCACTTGTGCGCGTTGTTCAGAGCCGGCGCCATCTTGGGGATCTGCCCTGGCAAATTCTCTGAGTTTTTCAGTCGCCGACTGCGCCTTATTGCGTGCCATCCCTGTTCTCCCTGTTTTACGGGGACGTCCCGATCTCCTCTCCTCCGTGGGTGATATGATTGCGGTCGGTAAGTTCAGGATAATGGCAAAGTCAGGGCTTCAGTGACGGAGCTCAGTTATGCACGTCCGTCCATGTTGCGCTCAGGCCACGCCCCCCGAACATATTATATTTAAGGTTAGATAGTTAAAGAAGGGGGTGACCCCTTCAAGTCTCACCAATCTTCAGCCCTTTTCTCTTGGTTTTCTCAACGAAAGGACAGCATAGAAACTGCCAGCCGGGCCTGAAAGGTTCCAACAATATAAATCAGTACAGTTCAGTGCAGAGCAAGAACGCACGGGCAAGGGCAGCGGCACATAACGTGCAGGCCTCTCCCCCTCTCACAGGGATCCGATCTTCATCCCCATCTGGGGTAGTGCAGAGATCAGGTCGAACTATTAATTACGCAGCCACACCAGAGACGGGGGCAAGTATGAGGCCGTATCCGGACTTGGGGCACTCTTACTCTCACCCAGTGCGCCCTTCAGCCCAGGACATCAACAACCTTAGGGCCCCAAGGGAACTCTACTCCCCACACCAGCACTACACGCCAGTACTGAGAGGGGGAAGCAAATCTGCCCAGTATCTATGGCCTCAAGTCACTACAAGTTAGGGGCACCTGAGAGCATAGAAAGGCTGCGTCTAAGTCTGGCTATACGCCCTCCATCCGTGTCCAGGCCACACAAGGCCCATATACCAGCCCGAAAATATACCAGCCCCAAGAATGCTCCTTTAGTCCGGCGCCTCAGAGTCACCCAATAATAAATGCCGATGCTCCACCTCATATAACTGCTTACAGCAGTAGGAAATGATCGAATAAGGCGAGCACACAGCCGCAACCCAAGCTTCACCAAGTCATCCAGCCATCCTGCTGAAGACTCACGGGCGACGGAGCTGTAAACGGTAAGGAGAAGTCACCTGGACATCAGCGCACTGCAGCAGGGATTAAGGCGGTGATGGAGTGGTACACGAGGTACACACACCGAGGAGGGTGGCCGCTTGACATCATCCGGACATCCGGTGTCCCACAGAGACTAGCGGCGGAGCGGTGGAGCGTCAGAGCAGGAGCAAGGCGTGGGGGCGGGGCGCAGCACGTCCTACATCAAGCCAGAAATTTGAATTTAGATCTCCTGCATCTATATCCCTTAATATCTGGCACTTGTCGAATAGCTTGTAAGAGAGCTTCCGCTACCAGTATAAATAAAGTAGGGGAGAGCGGCAGCCCTGACGAGTACCATTTTTTACCTCAAATGTCAGGGACAATGTTCCTGTCGTGAGGTTTAGCATACAGGGTAAAGACCGCATCTAAAAACTGTGGCGGGAAACGTAACTTCAGTATGGTCTGCTTCATAAAAGACCAATCCACCCGGTCAAATGCCTTCTCAGCGTCGACTCCCAGCAATGCCAGCGGGGTCTTGGTTTTATGAGTCATATGGACAATGTGGAACAGCTTATGTGTGTTATTCTTCCCTTCCCTTCCTGGGACAAATCCCACTTGGATTGTTCCCACTAATAACGGGATGTATGCTTTCTTTCTAAAGGCCAAGAATTTATTCAGGAGTGAGATTGGCCGATAGCTGCCACATAGCTGGGGATCTTTTCCTTCTTTTGTGATCAGGGTTAGGGTACTTTCACACTAGCGTTTTTCTTTTCCGGCATAGAGTTCCGTCCTAGGGGCTCTATACCGGAAAAGAACTGATCAGTTTTATCCCCATGCATTCTGAATGGAGAGCAATCCGTTCAGGATGCATCAGGATGTTTTCAGTTCAGTCTTTTTGACTGTTCAGGAAGGAGATAATACCGCAGCATGCTACGGTTTTATCTCCGGCCCAAAAAACTGAAGACTTGCCTGAATGCCGGATCCAGCATTTTTTTTCCATAGGAATGTTAAGTGCCGGATCCGGCATTCAAAATACCACAATGCCGGATCCGTCCTTCCGGTCTGCGCATGCCCAGACCGGTAAAAATGTGAAAAAAATATATAACGGATCCGTTTCTCCGGATGACAAACGGAGAGACAGATCCATTATTGCAATGCATTCGTAAGACGGATCCGCATCTGGATCCGTCTACAAATGCTTTTCGTTGTTAGGCAGATTGCCGGATCCGGCAGACAGTTCCGGCAACGGAACTGCTTGCCGGATCACTCTGCCGCAAGTGTGAAAGTACCCTTACATAAGCCTTGTGTTTGCCTGTGAATATGAGCCCCATTTAACAGATCATTACACAGTGTGGTCAAGTGTGGATAAAGTTGGTCGGAGAAAGTTCTATAATAGTGTAGTGAGAGGCCATTCCTCCAGTGATACCGGCCCCACTAGTTCTTTAGCAGCTTGATGGTCTATTGTAGGCAAATTCAAGGTAAGCAAAAAGGACTTTATAGACTGATCTCTAGAGGAAATGGATGTTTGGTGGTCTGACTGCTGTAGGTTGTATAATCCTGCGTAGAAGGTTTGAAAGGCTTTAGCGATGTCAGGTGTTGCATTTGCCATCTGACCTTGAGCATTTTTAACTGCTGATATATGAGATAGCGATTTATTTTTCTTAATCATAGATTACATCAGACGGCCTCCTTTATTACCATGTGCATATATCAGCTGTTGAAAATATAGATAGCGCTTGGACGATCTGAGGCTAAGTTGGTTTTTTAGATGTTCTCTGACCTGTCTTAACTCTACCTGAGCTTCTGATGCGCTAGATCTTTTATGGATGTGTTCAATGGATGCTATCTTTTTAAGTGTGTCATCAATGTCTTTTTGGGCTAATTTCTTATATCTAGAGCCCAACTCTATGAAAACCCCTCTAATACTGTATAATATAATCCTTATGAGTCTCCCATATGGTGGGAAAACTAACCTCAGTGGTCTTATTATTCGTAAAAAAGGATTCTATATGTGAAGTCACTTCTTGTTTCACCTGTGTCTTATTTAAAAGTGACTCATTGAGTCTCCAATTCCATGACCTAGGGGTTAGAGCATTCAGTGTGATCATGGTCCAACAGGGAGCGTGATCAGATACAGTAAAAGACCCTATGTCTGATTTCTTTGTGGCCCCTAGCAGAGTTCTAGAGAGCAGGAGGTAGTCCAGTCTTTGGTAGCTGTCGTTAGGTGCTGAATAAAAGGTGTATTCCTTAGTGGATAGAGGGTGAGTTCTCCAAACATCCACTAGGTCCAACTTCTGGAGTTTTGCCTGCAGTTTGCTAAGGGCTCTTTGTGCCACTTGGGATCTGGCTGTGTTCCCTCTAAGCTGCGCGGGTGTGCGGCTGCGTAGCAATTATGGTGCCCCGCTCACAAGTTTTTAATGTCCGCTCAGAGCTCACCCTGCTGGTAAAATGACCACACTTATTTCTCCTGCATCCTACTCCTACAGCACGTTCTGTGTGAGGCTCAGTGAGGCGCCGCCTACCCCATATTGACGCGCTACTGATTCCTCCTCCTTCTTTTTCCAACCGGAAGAGGAGGACTGAGCACGCAGCAGCAGGGAGAAGTAACATGGAGGCGGCGGCAGCGGCGGCGCCATCTGAGAGACTTGAGTGAGTCTCTAATGAGCGTAGTGTTTTTCTTCTCCCTTCAGCTCAGGGTAAATGAATGAGGAGATGAAGTGTCAGGCTGTCAGCTCAGCATCAGCAATAAGAGTTAGAATGCACTCAGCAGCAATACACTGGCCGCATTGTTTCTCCCTGCTAGCACTAGAATGATGGCCTCCTCATTGTATAAAGGTGATATGCGGTATGATGGTATAACCGGGGAATCTCTGCTCCTGTACATAATTATATATGTATAGCTGCTATAAGTTATACATATTGCAGTTATATGGACCATGATGCTGGTATAACCTAGGTATTCACCTGTATTATACAGGAGACTCCCACTTACCTAGGTTATACCAGCATGCGTCATATCACTATATACAAGAAGATGTATAACTTATACCAGTTGTACATATATAATTATATACAGGAGATACTCAGGTTATACCAGCATGGTCCATTACTATATACAAGAGGATGTATGACTTATACCAGCTGCATATATATATTTATATTCATGGGAGATGCCCAGGTTATACCAGCATGGTCCATATCGCTATATACAAGAAGATGTATAACTTGCTGTACATATATAATTATATACAGGAGATATCCAGGCTATACCAGCATGCTTCATATCACTATATGCAAATTAAGTATAACTTATACCAGCTGTATATCTCTATATATATATATATATATATACACTCACCTAAAGAATTATTAGGAACACCATACTAATACGATGTTTGACCCCCTTTTGCCTTCAGAACTGCCTTAATTCTACGTGGCATTGATTCAACAAGGTGCTGATAGCATTCTTTAGAAATGTTGGCCCATATTGATAGGATAGCATCTTGCAGTTGATGGAGATTTGAGGGATGCACATCCAGGGCACGAAGCTCCCGTTCCACCACATCCCAAAGATGCTCTATTGGGTTGAGATCTGGTGACTGTGGGGGGCATTTTAGTACAGTGAACTCATTGTCATGTTCAAGAAACCAATTTGAAATGATTCGAGCTTTGTGAAATGGTGCATTATCCTGCTGGAAGTAGCCATCAGAGGATGGATACATGTTCTCATTCTGTTTACGCCAAATTCGGACTCTACCATTTGAATGTCTCAACAGAAATCGAGACTCATCAGACCAGGCAACATTTTTCCAGTCTTCAACAGTCCAATTTTGGTGAGCTTGTGCAAATTGTAGCCTCTTTTTCCTATTTGTAGTGGAGATGAGTGGTACCCGGTGGGGTCTTTTGCTGTTGTAGCCCATCCGCCTCAAGGTTGTGCATGTTGTGGCTTCACAAATGCTTTGCTGCATACCTCGGTTGTAACGAGTGGTTATTTCAGTCAACGTTGCTCTTCTATCAGCTTGAATCAGTCGGCCCATTCTCCTCTGACCTCTAGCATCCACAAGGCATTTTTGCCCAAAGGACTGCCGCATACTGGATGTTTTTCCCTTTTCACACTATTCTTTGTAAACCCTAGAAATGGTTGGGCTTGAAAATCCCAGTAACTGAGCAGATTGTGAAATATACTCAGACCGGCCCGTCTGGCACCAACAACCATGCCATGCTCAAAATTGCTTAAATCACCTTTCTTTCCCATTCTGACATTCAGTTTGGAGTTCAGGAGATTGTCTTGACCAGGACCACACCCCTAAATGCATTGAAGCAACTGCCATGTGATTGGTTGACTAGATAATTGCATTAATGAGAAATAGAACAGGTGTTCCTAATAATTCTTTAGGTGAGTGTATATATATATATATATATATATGATTATATACAACGATTATCTCTTGTTTGATTGTCCTATCGCCCACCTTTGACTAAGCATTGCCCATCTCTAAGCCGACCCCGCTCAGCAGCTTCCAAGGCTTAGAGGGGACACTGCTGTTGAGGAGGGTTAAGAACCGTACAATCTCTTTCTAACATTACAATCTCTTTCTATATGACAGTCTTTCTATATGATGGCCCTTTTTGCTGCAGCTGAGGAGGCAGCTAAAAGATGGAACTATGCATGTGTGTCAACACCAGAGAACAGAAGAATAATAGGAAGAAAAACAAACAGCAGGTGGCGCTATACATTTTATTGAATAAATTAGTGGCTACAGTACATTTTTCATTAAATTTCGTTACAAAAGTATTTATATCCAGGTGCTGGTTTGAAAACTACAGAATATTTTTTTGTGGGACAACCCCTTTACACCATTTGTCTAGAAATGCTACTCCAGTCTTTTATGCTACCCTTTCCCCCACTGGCGTGACTTTGTGACTTTTTTTGGAACTTTTTAAAGAAAGAACACTAATTGTGATGAAAAGAACAGTAATTGTGATAAACTACTTACCATAGTAAACCTCATCACTTTTCCACACACTTGTAAAAAGTAGAAGAGCAGCATAATATGCCATAAAGTCATAAATGTTGGCACAAAACTGGAATTGAGTCATAATTTGTGACAATTCAATGCCAGAAAATGGCAAGGACCTTTGATACATTACCCCCTTAATCTCTGACCCAATGGCATCAGATGTGCCGGAATTGTTAAGAAGGACACACCTCTTAATAATTGTGGCACATGCCTCTTGATAATGTTGGCACATATTGGGCAGTCTGATGATCCGTCATTAGGGCACCCCAACTACCATCAGGGAGAGAGGAAAGGGTGTGCCCTCCATTTACTGTGCATGGCCCTTAGAGAGCCAGGGTGAGGAATTCCACTATGAACTGTGATTACTACTACCACCATCATAGCCACTACCACATAGCCATCCTCATCTACTCATTGAAGTGGCTGCACTATTACTAAAGATAAAGGATGATATCATATAGCATAGAAATTAAAGGATTGGAGATAAGTATCCAATCACTGAGGGTCCAACCACTGGGACCATCATTGATCACAACAATAGAGGTCCCGAAGTGTTCCATAAGAATGTAGTGGTAGGCAAACAATGAAGAGGCCGCAGTGCTCGCATGTGCGCCACAGCTACTTTAAAAAGTTGATTGTTAGGGGTGCTGTTGTTTGGACCCCCACCAATCTGATATTTATGGCCTATCCATGAACAGTTTAAACCCAGAAAATGAAAGTTAAAAATATGGGAGGCTTACCCCTTGCCAATATGGAAAAGGTGCTCCAAACTAATATTGATGCACCATCAATAATGAATTAAGGAAAATCGTATAAAAAGCAGTTGGGCACTCATACAGTCGGAAGCACATGGAAAGAACATAGGTATCCCATAATATTTATTTTATTAATCTAAAAAAATGATAAATACTAACAAGTAGTCTAAACTGCAGACAATCACATCTAAAACGTATATAAAAAATAAAAAACATTGCTCGTTGGTATAAAACTCCTGAGTTTCTTTATGCACATGGCCTCTCCCCCACTAATCAGTGTTGGAGATGTAACTCTCAGGTTGGGACGCATACTTATATATGGTTGGACTGCACGATTATACGACCCTTTTGGTCTGAAATTGAACGTATAGCAAGAGAAATTTTGGGTACACAACTAACGTTGAATCCAGCTCTGGTTCTACTTGGGTCTTCGTCATCGGACACACGCCAACACTCCTTGGCCTTGATTAATCATTTTTTAGCAGCAGCCAAATCTCTAATTCCCTTGAAATGGCTAAATACTGCTCCCCCCACTACTAACGAATGGCTCGAAAAGTTACATCAGATTTGTAGGTTTGAAGAGATGTCCAGTAGATCATGTCGCACCCATCATAAGTTCCTCAAAATTTGGGACGCTCGGCTGAAATCATCATACTGCAGAGAAACACGTGCCAATCTTGCCTTTAATGCCTAGTGAGGTAGTGTCTGAAATAGCTTCCTGAAATACTCCTGTCATCCCCCTCCCCCCCCTCCCTCATTTGCCTAGCATATCTTCTCCTATATGCATACTAACTCGATACTCTAGTCTATGGATATAAAACAAGTTTGTTACCCTATATGATGTCATCAGGATATGTAACTCAGTATGATGTAATACTAGTCATATGCTGTATCTTTAATATGTCATGTTATTCTTTGATATCCATGACCCCGGTTGTGGTTTGTTTGTATTTGTACTTTCTCATGACCATATTGGATATCTTCTTTTAGCTATCCAAAACAATAAAAACACAGCAAGTAGTTACTAACATATAGACGCTCTGGCATAAAGTGCCATTAATTAATATATACAGTATAACGATCTATAAGCCAGTTGTTAGTAGCATATAAACGCTCCAGCATATAAAAGCTCCAGCATATAGAAATTCTCAATACAGTTTGTAAGGATTTCCAATACAGTCCATATCCAATCCAGTGACATTGGTTATCTGTACTACTCAATACAACATATACATTCGTGGCGTCCCACGTGTATGATGGAGGTAAGTTTTATTACTGTTTCTGTTAATAAGAAATAAATGATAACAGATATGTACTTATCTGAAAATATCCAATCTGGTGATCTATCACTCAGTGGTAGGATCTGTATGTGCCGTATAGTAGTCAATTGTTCAGCGTCTTTTGCACCACGAGTCTTCGCCGAAGAGCGAGCACCCGGCGTCCCACATGTTGTAATCTTCACTGATAGTAAGCGCAGGTATCGTGGGATCGGTGTCTCACGTGCTCAAGATCTTCCACAGATACGGCGATAATATAATAAAGTCCCGAAATGGTCTCTTCCTGGATCCTGTAAGTTCTTATCTTAAGAATATAGCCTTAAGATCAAATCATTCATAATTGCATGAAGCGCTTCATTTTTCTTCGGAGATAGAGTTACGCACTGTACTCATATTCTCTCTTTGTATTGTCCTTATTCATTGTGCAAATAATGGCGATAACACCAGACGCGTTTTAGAGCCACAATGTTAGGGTCCATTCACACGTCCGTAAGTGTTTTGCGGATCCGCAAATTGCGGATCTGCAAAACACGGACACCTGCAATGTGCGATCCGCAATTTGCGGATCCGCACATCACAGACACTATAATAGAAAATGCCTTTTCTGGTCCGCAATTGCGGACAAGAATAGGACATGTTCTATTTTTTCCAGGAACGAAAAAACGGATCCCGAAAAAACGGATGCGGACCCAGAAAAAACAGATGCGGATCCAGGAAATGTGGATTTGCATCCGTTCCAGCCCCATTGAAAGTGAATGGGTCCGCAAATTGCAGAACGAATGCGGACCCAAATTACGGACGTGTGAATGGACCCTTAACGTCAGCAAACTGCTCACCCACACGACGCCACAAACGCTGTCTGCCATCTGTCCTGAACAGCGAAAACCGGGACTCATCCATGAACAGAACGCCTCTCCAACGTGCAAGACGCCATCGAATGTGAGCATTTGCCCACTCAAGTCTGTTACGACGACGAACTGCAGTCAGGTCCAGACCCCAAAGAGGACAACGAGCATGCAGATGAGCTTCCCTGAGACGGTTTCTGACAGTTTGTGCATTGTTGCTGCAGCTGTCCGGGTGGCTGTTCTCAGACGATCATGGAGGTGGACATGCTGGATGTGGAGGTCCTGGGCTGGTGTGGTTACACGTGTTCTGCGGTTGTGAGGCCGGTTGGATGTACTGCCAAATTCTCTGAAACGCCTTTGAAGACGGCTTATGGTAGAGAAATGAACATTCATTGCACGGGCAACCGCTCTGGTAGACATTCCTGCAGGTCAGCATGCCAATTGCACGCTCTCCCTCAAACGTTGCGACATCTGTGGCATTGTGCTGATCAAACTGCACATTTCAGAGTGGTCTTTTATTGTGGGCAGCCTAAGGCACACCTGTGAAATATTCATGCTGTCTAATCAGCACTTTGATATGCCACACCTGTGAGGCGGGATGGATTATCTCGGCAAAAGAGAAGTGCTCACTAAGGGCTCTTTCACACTTGCGTTCTTTTCTTCCGGCATAGAGTTCCGTCGTCGGGGCTCTATGCCGGAAGAATCCTGATCAGTTTTATCCTAATGCATTCTGAATGGAGAGAAATCCGTTCAGGATGCATCAGGATGTCTTCAGTTCCGGACCGGAACGTTTTTTGGCCGGAGAAAATACCGCAGCATGCTGCGCTTTTTGCTCCGGCCAAAAATCCTGAAGGCATTGATCCGGATCCGGCCTTAAGCTAAACGTCGTTTCGGCGCATTGCCGGATCCGACGTTTAGCTTTTTCTGAATGGTTACCATGGCTGCAAGGACGCTAAAGTCCTGGCAGCCATGGTAAAGTGTAGCGGGGAGCGGGGAAGCAGTATACTTACCGTCCGTGCGGCTCCCCGGGCGCTTCAGAGTGACGTCAGGGCGCCCCACGTGCATGGGTGACGTGATCACATGGATCACGTCATCATGCGCATGGGGCGCTCTGACGTCATTCTGGAGCGCCCCGGGAGCCGCACAGACGGTAAGTATACTGCTCCCCACTACTACTATGGCAACCAGGACTTTAATAGCGTCCTGGGTGCCATAGTAACACTGAACGCATTTTGAAGACGGATCCGTCTTCAAATGCTTTCAGTTGACTTGCGTTTTTCCGGATCCGGCGGGCACCTCCGGCAAACGGAGTGCACGACGGATCCGGACAACGCAAGTGTGAAAGAGCCCTAACACAGATTTAGACAGATTTGGGAACAATATTTGAGAGTAATGGGTCTTTTGTGTATGTAGAAAATGTTTCAGATCTTTGAGTTCAGCTCATGCAAAATGGGAGCAAAACTGAAAGTGTTGCATTTATATTTTTGCTCAGTGTATGTGCCCGCATTTCATTTTGTTTACTGCCATAATTTGTGGCTTTGTTTATTTTGTACATTTGAGATGCTTCTTATTAATAAACAAAATTTATTATTAGATATATGCCAGTATATATCCTTGTACGGCATCACAGTAACTATTGCGCATGCGCCGGCTAACGACGCCGATGGACCGCCTCCTTTGTTGTGTTTTTGCATCGTTAGCCGGCGCATGCGCAATAGTTACTGTGATGCCGTACAAGGAATGGGCATCGCAGTGCGCATGAGCCGGCCAAAGGAATGAGTGTGCAGGCGCGGGATATCGGCAGAATAACAAGTTAGTACAAAGGCGGTCAGAGGGAAAGGATGGGCGGGCGGAGGGTAGGAAGGGGCGGGGGGACGCAATGAAAAGGCTGAGCAAGCAGGGCACCTAAGAGAGTAACGCCGCCCCTGGGCACTTGCGAGCCCTCATTTGCATATCTTATAAAGATCGTTTTTGAGGGTTCTATAAGTCCAGGATTGATGCCAGAGGTAACGTTTTTTTTAACTGTAAGCATGCTAGGGAGCTGTGGGAAGGGTTAAAAAAGTGAAATGCTGGTGGCAGACTCCCTTTAACAGCATTACCTACAAAATTGTTAACCTGTTGCCAAGGATCCTCAGCATTCTGTATCTGCATCTCACCAACTCATCAGCATTCTTAACCTTTGCAATTTTCCTATTAGTTTCCTCCATACTGAATGTAAGTGACATTCAAAATATACAAATATATATCAATTCCAATGCCACGATCGAATCCCTCCTACCTGGATTGCCAAATTTCTAAGAAATTATTATATATAAATATATCTTAAATATATACTATATATAATCCGCCTTCTTACTGGGTCTGTAAAGTTACTATCCTCTGAATATACAGATGTTGAGGGCCAATATAAAAGACTGGTGCAAAGGACAGACAGTAAATGCAATCACTCGTTTATGGCAACAGGTCTTACTGCTAGCAGAAAAGGTATATTGCTTCCCCACCCACCATGCTTTTATCACGGATTATTAGCTATCCGTTGGATCATCTACGCCCTGCTGTAGGAACTGTAATACATATTGTGAATGTGCACCCGTTTGGTCGACTTGGAAAGTTGTTTGGAGTTAAAAGACTCAGTGTCAGCCATCTTGCAGTTTGCTATTCTATATTCAGCCTTGGAAAGATTGTGGATTTACTCTGGAGAGGCTGAAGCCACCAGTGTCTTTGTTTATAAACTGCCTAACCTACCTCAGTAAAGAACCAGGATTTGCTATCGCTACAATGGCCTGATTATTGCCTTGCACCACCATTGCACTGCTGCTATTATGCAGTCCTGCACCTACCCTCCTGTCCTGCACCCTGCCAAACGTTCACTTCAAGGGCACTGCAACTACCACCCTGTGGACATCCTCAAAAGGCCCAGCATGTGCCTCAAGCAAAGAAAGGGTGCGCCCTCCGTTCACTGCAGAGTGAGGACAGCTACCGTGAACTACTACTATTCCTATCTGTGCCATTACTACCACTCCTATCCTCTTCACAGCATGCCCCAGCTAGTTTATGATGACCCAGTCCACTGTCTGCTTGAGCAGTAAGTGTGTCTGAAATGGTCATACACATTAATAAATAAGCCCCACATTAGGATTGTAGTTTAGCTTGTGTTAGAATCCTATTGAAATCAGTAGCACCTTGTCTAGTACTCAAAGCCCTACCTGTAGTCCACCTCCTGCATCAGTGTATGGCCCCACCGCAGGTTTAACTCCTAGCCTCATAGATGCCTATGGTGCTGTGAGTTTGATGCCATTAAACCCACGCTCAGACCATGACACGTCTGGAATATGCTCATGTCTTAGGGTGCCGGGGAAACCTATTTTTATTATTTCCCCTAGACAACTGCCTTTACTCTACTTTCACACTAGCGTTTTTGCTGGATCCTGCAGGGTTCAGCAAAAACGCTTCCGTTACTGATAATACAACCATCTGTATCCGTTATAAATGGATCTGGTTGTATTATCTTTAGCATAGCCAAGACAGATCTGTCATGAACTCCATTGAAAGTCAAAAGGAGACGGATCCGTTTTCTTTTGTGTCAGAGTTAAACGGATCCCTCCCCATTGACTTGCATTGTGGGTCATGATGGATCCATCTTGCTCCGCATCCCATGACGTAAAGAAAACCTATTGACAATGAATGGGGACAAAACGGAAGCATATTTTTTCGGTATTTAGACCCTATGAGGGATCTCAATACCGGAAAACCGAAAAGCTAGTGTGAAAGTAGCCTAAGTTATATAGTCCTGAGCTGCATTCACAGTACTGATGGTCGTCATTAGAAACATCTGACAAGTGTGTTGACCACAAATTTCTAAAAACTTAGCTAAGCTCCTTTATTACAACAGGAGCCATTTTTGCTATCTGGATTACTATACAGTGCTTGGTGTAAAGTTTATACTTTCTTGAACTTCAAATCACCAGACAAATGTATACAGTAACAGTTAATAAGGCTGAAAAAAGACATATGTAAATCCAGTTCAGTCTGGTAGAAGCCAATTTTCCTCATTTTTAGGGAAAAAAATTCCTTCCCGACTCCAATCAGGCAATGAGAATACCTCCCTGGATCAGTGACATCAACAGAAATCACCAGAAGAAAGTATGCAAACTTCATAAGCTTGCAGAAGTGAAAATGCAGCTCTGAACCTAAATGTAGGACCAGGGCAAGAGTTTTGATAGGCCTTAAAGGGGTTTCAAGAATTGTGGACAGGTTATCAGTATCCGATCGGTGGGGGTCCGACACCCCGAACCCCGTCGATCAGCTGTTTAAGAAGACAGTGAAACTCTTTGTGCACTGTGGCCATCTCTCTGCTTTTTCTAGGCCGAGTGACGACACGTTCATGTGTCACGTGGCCTAGGAGCAGCTCAGCCCCATAGAAGTGAATGGGGCTGAGCGCGATACTAATCACAACTGCTATACAATGTACGTTGTTGTGCTTGGTAAGCTGCAAGAAGGCAGCGGCGGTTTTGGACCCCGGCCAATCAGATACTGATGACCTATCCTCAGAATAGGTCATCAGTTAAAAAATCCTGGGAAACCCTTTTAAATGGTCAAGACAGATGGTGTACAATCCTCTAAACAAAGCCCTTTTGGAAGAGAACCCTGTCGTCTAGGGTTAAATCTGTGTTGCCAAAGCATTTTACATTCACTTTTAACCCTTTATGAGCACAATGATTTATGTGACTTTTCACAGTGGTAGCTGAATATCATGTAAACTAGAGGAAAACAAATATTTAGCATTACAGAAATATTTCACTCTGCTATTTTGGTATTCTACATATTTTCTATATTGTATTCATGTAGTATTAGGCCTCATGTGCACCACAGACCTGGGACCATTGAGCCTATATGCCGGCATATGATATTCCTACAGTTTTGGGCTTCATGTACACAAACATATTTTTCATCTATTTTTTGTGGATAGCATACTGACCCAATCATTTCTATGGGGACATGAACACATCCGCCTACCTCCCAACTTTTTGGATGGTCAAAGAGGGACACTTATGGTTCATTGTGTGAAAGTCCATTTTTCCTGCATATTTTTACACTTTAATAGTTTAAAGCTAAAGTCAGAATCTAAAGATTTCTAAAATCTAATTGTATCAAATAATGAAATAATATACAAGGCGGGGTCTAATATACAGATAGGAACCAGACCATCAATTTCTGGGTCAATATTGTAAATGTAACAATGCAAATCTATACCTCAGATCAAAAAGAGGCACATTTATGTAGCAAAAAGGGACAGAGGGACTAGAGTCAAAAAGAGGGACACTTGGGAGGTCTTCACCCGTATGCTTTGCAGATCCATTTGGCTGCTCCGTAAATCATGTCCAAAACATGTCCTGTTTGGCCTGCATTGTGGATGAGACATAGGCATATTGATGGGAGTAAAAAAAAAATGGGAGATGCACATGGAAGGTATCTGTATTTTGTGGATCAGTGGTTTGCAGACTGAAATATGGACATGCCTGTGTGCATGAAGCCTCATTATGGAGACACAGGCACTCTGTGTGAGAGCTCTTTGGTGCCTTCATACAGCATTGTATTACCCCATAGAAGCTATGCTTTGAGTCAATATGATGGAACGTGCCACAATTTATTTTCTCATAGATGAAAGTAAACCTCCATGTCCTCCTTATGAAAATGATGTATTAGTATGAGCCCATAGATTTCTATGGATGGTCTTATAAAAATTTGTGCAAGAACATCTTGCCCTATGGAAAGCTATGTAAAGAGCTTTTAGTTACTATTTCAAGTCAAGCCTTAATTTTACATAGAAATGAAGTCATAAGAACAGCACCCAATACAACTTTGATTTCTTCCCGAATATGTTTTTATTTATTGCAATTTTCTCAGAATCCATAATTTATGTATATAATAACATCAGCATTTTCCATTAAAGATCATAGTACAAAGAATAATAAATGCACCAAGTAGATGAGGTTCTGACAGCATTTCATTTTACACTCAAGTCCCTTTAGACTAGAGCAATAGTGCACATTTAGTAAAAGAAATGCAGAAGAAGTGGTTACAAGATGCAGATGATTCCAGTGAACGGTAACACATTTTATACGTATCAGACCTTAGTGCATACATATCATTTATAGAGTTTTATATAGTCACAGTTTCTTCGCTCGTCTGAGCTTACAATCTTATCTTCAGTGGGACAAAGAGTTAGTTGTCCAAAGCAAATATTCATATACTAGGTAACACTTGGCATCATTACTATTAAGGTATGAAAAAAACTAGAGTATATCGACCTGAGATTTATTTTATGTGTTTAATATTTATACCCTTCAAAATAGAAAACATTGCATATTTTTATAACTACGGATTTTATTCCAGTGTATATTGGATAATTAAAGGGGTTTTCTAGGTGTTTGATATTGATGACCTATCCTAAGGATGGGTCATCAATATCAGATCGGCGTGGTCCGACTCCTGGTACCCTTGCTGATCCAATGTTTGAGAAGGCCTCCTTGCAGCTTACCAAGCACAGTGCCATCCATTGTGTAATGGTTGTGCCTGGCATTGCATCTCAGTCCCATTCACTTAGATAGGTGCATAGGCCATGTGACCAATGAATGCCACTCATTGGCTTATGAAAAGGACCGCTATGGCCTCTTCAAACAGCTGATCAGATATTGGTGACCTATCCTGAGGATAGGCCATCAATTTGAAAATATCAGACAACCCCTTTAACTATGTTTATAGTCATAGTCTGAAATGTAAAAAATAACTTACAACATATTTATATATTCTATGCACTCATATATACTATATATTAATTGTTTTAGGTTTATTTTACATAACCTGTATTAATTACATTGTGATTGTATACATGGTTATAATATAATTTGGAATTTGGAGACATCTTATTAATACATTTGTGCCTGAGATGTGTGCTTCTTACTAAGCCTTGGCAAAGGGAGGAAGGAGCTAAATGGTATATGCAGTGGGAAAACCTTATAGTGTTACTATGTACCAACTCAACATGAGTTTAAGGTGGAGGCTGACCCCTCTGATGTTAAATAAAACACAAGCAATGAGATCAGCAAATATCCACTGTAAGGTAAGATCGCATCAACGCCAGAAGTATAGATAGTTCTTTCATTCAGTTTTTGAATAGGCCTGAAATTCTCTGTCATGAGTTTGCCATCAATGTACTTTAGGTTTGTGTAGAAAGCATCAATCTGTAGAAGAAAAAAAATTAGCTTGTCTTATGTGTACTATAAAATTAATGTTGGGGTATTAGATTTATATGCACAAAATGTAATATGTAATGAATATGTATTACTATGGGTATAGATTAGAAGTTGCAAATATCATAGATTCATCCATGTTGGTTTGAAAATGTTCACAGCCTGACCTTAAAGTAGATATTGTATACTTTTAAAAAAAAATAAAAAAATCATCATCATATGTAATAATTGAAGTTCATCAGCTCAATTTATTTGTACATACATACAGTTCAGAAAACTTACTGTTAAACCCAGAGTGCCATGTAGGGCTAGCTCAGCTGAATGTAATGATACCTTTCACTTAATGATCTGTTGCTTCATTCATGGGGAAAGAGAACTTTTAATCCAAATGCAAATAAGCAATTAAGTGCACCATGGGCAGGCCCAAGCCAATCTGTGCACCCTTGCTCCTTTCGCTTCCCTTGCCATACCTTGTCTCTCCTTCTTGAAAAAACCACAGTGACCTCCTGGCAGGGGAACCTGCAATCTAAGATGAAGCTTTTTCAACCACGCAACACCTTTCATTGGTAATGATCAACGTTACTGCCTGAGCTACAGATATCAGATTTTCTATTCCCATACACCAGGCTTGATCTCCTGTGCCCTGGAGTAAGATACGCCTCTTAATAAATTAGGCGCAACTCTGGCATACCGTAGACTTGGGCTATAACTTCAGCTATAACCAGTTTCTGGCATAAGATATAGTTGGCTGTGGAAGGCTCCCCTGTTTCACCACTTTAGAAAAGTGTTGAGATGCTAAAAAAGTTGCACGTTATGATGCAAATATGGCATGTGCCATAATTTGCAACTTTTTAATGTCACAATACTGGCAGAAATAGCTTCAGAAATGACCCTCTCTGTTTATATTAAAGACCAAAAAAGAAAACTATATATAGTGTGTGTGTAGGTCTGTAGGAAAATCAACAACAACAAAAACTGTGCCAGAAGATGCAAATAGGCAACAGAAGCATTGGGTTGTTCGGCTTGTGGAGCGAAGCATACGTTATGTTTTCCAAGCCGCTCCGCTGGGTTCCAACTTCTTTGGCCCCCTGCAACAGCTGCCTCTCTCCAGTCTCTGTGCGTAAACTTTCTGTTTGATGCAGATCACGTGGCCCCTGCAGCCGAGGTGATCACGTGGCCCCTGCAGCCGAGCCATAGAGGTGATATATCTACCATGCGTTACATGGCTCACGTAGGGGTGGGGGGGGGGCAATCCGGACGCAAACTGATGGCATTTGTCAAGACGGATCCGGATTCGTCTGACAAATGCATTGCAATACCGGATCCGTCTCTCCGGTGTCATCCGGAAAAACGGATCCGGTATTAATTTTTTTGGGCATTTCTAAAGGTCTGCGCATGCACTAATACATTTCAATATAAATTAATGCCGGCATTCCGGCAAGTGTTCAGTATTTTTGGCCGGAGATAAAACTGCAGCATGTTGCGGTATTTTCTCTGTCCAAAAAACGTAAAAGGGACTAAACCTGAACGGAATGCTCTCCATTCAGAATGCATTAGTATAAAACTGATCATTTTTTTTCAAGTATTGAGCTCCTGTGATGGAACTCGATACCGGAAAACAAAAACGCTAGTGTGAAAGTACCCTTAGATGTTCCATAGAATGCATATCCTTAATGCATGCATGATCTATCACTGAGGGAGGGGCAGGTTGTTTCCAAAAGAGGGATATGAGACATTTATCTGTGGTGACTATATGGAGAAGCAAGCTGGCACCGGATTTGCTGAAATACTTTGGATGTATGTTTAGCAAGTATGTGAGCAGATCTAGAGGAATACAGAAATAAAACAGGTCTCTCATAGGTTGAGAAGCATATGGACCAGTAGGGAGTGATCAGGAGGCACTCACAGAAAATATGGTTCTAACTTCAGAGTTTTAACACCAGCACACATCTGGCAAATAGTAGAATCGAAATATTACTGACATTTATGTGCAAACTTTATGGATATTTTTTATGGAAATGATTTGCTGAAAATTGTAAAACATTTTACCTGACTTTTTCCAAGCTCAATTGTTGTAGGAAACACTGTCCAAGTGACAGTCTCGTTACATAAAGGAGTAGTAAGTGAGCCTTCATATCTGTAAAAAAGTGTCAGTTCCTCTTCTGCTGGAATCAAGTCTTTGAGCTTTACATCAGAAATGGTAGTTGTATTCCCTAAAATGCAAAAAGTTGTATCATTTTGTTGTCTAAAAAACTAAATATTCCTTATAAAAATGGAGTGAGATTTTATGAAATCTGTCACTGGGGTACAAAAAATTGCAATATTCATGTGACCTCCACTTCCTGACTTGGAAGCTCCAAAAACAGTCTCTTGCCTGTAACTTTAAAGATTTACTGTAATTTTTAACAGGTATGCTCATGCAATTGCTTACCTCATGTACGTCTTCTCTATGCTTTTTTTTCCCATTTGGACCAATTTGGTACTTTGATGTAATCAAAGTAGGGAGTGCTCAGCTTACAAGAGATGAGCAAGGCTGCTCTAGACATCTATGAATGGAGCTACACCATCATAGAGGTGCAAAGTAAAACTAATGCCTAGGACACCTACTCATGCAAAGCACAGTGACACATATGAAGGCACCTTTACCTGCAAAAATATTCGTAATTTAAACAGGATTCTGTCACCTCTCCCGAACACTATTGAGTACTACATGACTAGTACGGCTACCCCTGATTTCCGATCACTAAGTTATATCTCCACCCTGTCCCAATGATGTGTGTCTGCATACTGGTGCTGGAATATATTAAGAGGACTCATCCTAAAATCCTCTTCATTATGTGTGCATGCTCATGAGTCCTCATAATGAATTCCTGCATCGGTTTGAAGGGTGAGTATCCATCTATAATTTAGTAATCCGGAGTCAGTGGCAGTTGTACTAGTTATGTAGTACTGCACTTAAAGGAATTCTGTCACCAGAATCATCACCATTAAACTAAAACTATTGTCTTGCAGCACTTACTACCTTCTTTCCAGATGTGCTTTTCTTTCCTTGCAGCTTGGTTTCTGTCTTGAAAAAATCCACTTTATTCCTTATGCAAATGAGCCAGTAAGGTGCAAAGAGGGGCATTATTTTTGTTCAAATGTGCCCAGGAATGCCCCCATTGAGTGCCCAGGCCCGCCCTCCAGCAGAGCCCAAGCACGCCTCTCCTCGGCTCATACTCTACGCCCCCAGCAGTGCCGTTGTCCCGCCCTCCCTCACACACTATATAACTGACTGCTGATAACCCCGTGCCACCCTTTCTTTCAGCGTTTCTGACAAATCTTGCCACGCTTCTTCTCTTCCAACAGAGGAAGAAACCGTCACTAGGCTCGGCGCATGCCCAGTAAAACATTTGAGGCTGATGCCCTCAGTTGAACCGGAAGAGCGGAGGCGCAGGCAGTGTTCGGAACTGAGGGCATCAGCCTCAAATGTTTTACTGGGCATGCGCCGAGCCCAGTGACGGTTTCTTCCTCTGCTGGAAGAGAAGAAGCTCTGCTGGAGGGCGGGCCTGGGCACTCATTGAGGGTGTTCCTGGGTACCTTTGAACAAAAATAATGCCCCTCTGGGCAGCTTACTGGCTCATTTGCATAAGGAATAAAATAGATTTTTTTCAAGATAAAACCCAAGCAGCAAGGAAAGAAAAGCACATCTGGAAAGGAGATAGTAAGTGCCGCAAGACAATAGTTTTAGTTTAATGGTGATGATTCTGGTGACATAGGGTTTGGGGGAATTGATGGATTCTCTTTAAAGCTCTGCATAATTATTGCCACGTGAACCTCTGGGACACATTCTCTGAGATCCTACTATTAACACATCCATTTACTCCATATATTATTACATGAAAAAAAAAAAAAGTGTACATGAATCTGGCAAAACACAACACTGTATTCTTCATCATAAAGAAGATCACTGAACTTCATTATCAAGCATTGTTTTAATCGTAGGCCATTTTTTTTTTTTACTTCAAATGGAGTCTTTTTAAACTATGCACAATGCCTGCATCCCCAAATTATACCCATACCTTTAGCCACCATATCTAATCCTGCAATCTTCAAAAAACTGACTTTTAATCCATATACAAATTAGCGCTCAAGTGCACTGAGGGCAGGTCCTAGCCACTTGGGACACCATTATTCAACCCCTTTCCCCCCCCCCCCCCCAAGTGTCTTCTTCTCTTGCTTGATTGACAGAGACAGGCTTCTACCTCCTCATTGCACCTGGCCCTAAAAACCCAAGCCTGCACCGTTCATTAAAACTTTGGCGGATGCACAGAACACCTCACTAGCTCAACTCTCAATGGACTGTAATGCGCATTGCACAGGCACAGCATGGAGAAGCTTGGCTCTGTCAATCAAGCAAGAGAGGGAGGCACTTGGAAGGGAAAGAGATGGAGCTATGGAGAACACAGTGGCTTGGGCCCACATTCGAAGCACTTCAGAAGATTTCAGGAGTGGATATGGCATCTAAAGGTATGTTTATAATATGGGGAAGCAGTCCTAGCAGCCATTGTTTAAAAGCAAATTTTGTGCCGACAGACTCCCTTTAATTCGTAAGTATAAGGGTACAACCACACGGAGACTTTCGGGTTGCAGCCAGCTGTGTTCGAGAACTGTGCCGCCAATGAGGCTAAAGCTGCCTTTCATTTAACTAATGAAGACGGCACTGTATAGTCGGTCTGTTAATGGAAGGTGCCGCGTGGCCATTAACAATGAAGACCGGCTATACAGTGTGGTCTTCATTCGTTCAATAAAAGACAGCTGGCCGTGCTGTGTGGTCGAACTCTAAGGCCCCTTTCACACGGGCGAGATTTCCGCGCGGGTGCAATGCGTGACGTGAACGCATAGCACCCGCACTGAATCCTGACCTATTCATTTCAATGAGTCTGTGTACATGAGCGTTTTTTTTCACGCATCAGTTCTGCGTTGCGTAAAAAAACGCAGCATGTTCTATATTCTGCGTTTTTCGCGCAGCCCTGGCCCCATAGAAGTGAATGGGGCTTCAGTGAAAAACGTATTGCATCCGCAAGCAAGTCCGGATGTAATAAGTTTTTCACTGATGGTTGCTCGGAGATGTTGTTTGTAAACCTTCAGTTTTTTATCACGCACGTGAAAAACGCATCAAAACGCATTGCACCCGCGCAGACAAAACTGACTGAACTTGCTTGCAAAATGGTGCGAGTTTTACTGAACGCACCCTGAACGTATCCGTACCTAATCCGTCACGCTCATGTGAAAGAGGCCTAAGGGGGTCACCGAATATGCTCTCCAATTTCTAATTAAAACTAAATGGCTTCTTCCGCCTCAAATGTATCATATCAGTAGGCATGTAAGTAGATTTAACAGAACCAACCAGATTGCATGGGGCATGGTACATATCCTAATAAAAAGCAACCTATCCTTGCTGAGAGAGAAAGAATAGCAAAAGACAAGAAGTAAAAGTAAAGGATATTACCCAAGCAGCTAATGATTAGAAGTTTTTGCAATGATTATGCACAGGGGAAATAGACGTCTATCCTCTTTTATGCAATGCTACAGTGAAATCATTAAACTTGTTTTTTATTCAACATATGTTCACTGAAATAAGTAGGCAGTAAGATAGAAATACTGTATGTATAGTGGTAATTCTACAATACCTAAGTTCACGATGCTGCTGAGGGCCCCAATTAAGTTGGTGTAATGTTCATTGTCTTTACCCTCCTGCAAAGGGAATGACAAATAACTAATGAATGTGTATTATATTGCAGTAAACAAATGCAGACGGACATTGTTCCATTCCCCTAACACTCTACTCAATTCACTATTATAACCAGAAGCGTAGGTACCGTATAGTGGGTGCAGAGGTAGTCACCCCCAGGTCCTGGCTGGGACCTAAAGGCATCTCTGCCACATAAGGCTCTGTTCACATGGTCTCCATCATAAACAGAAAACAAGATGCAGTAAACCTACCCCAGTATTATGCCTCATTCACACATCAGTGTTCGGTCAGTGATTGTGAGCACAGAACAGGTGCAGATCTTTCCCTTATACCTTATGTCTGTGGAGGCTCCACTCCTGGTTTTGGTTCACAATCACTGATGGAAATCACTGACCAAAACCCGGACGTGTGAATGAGGCTTTAGGCATTGCTTTGATAAAAGAATAGCACTGCATGTTGGGCTATCTATGACACAGCCTACTTACGGCGCATCCAATGCAAGTGTCAACACATCCTAAGGCCTCTTGCACACGACTGTATGGCTTTTTCAGTATTTTGCGGTCCGTTTTTCACGGATCCATTGTTCAGTTTTTTGTTTCCGTTTCTGTTCCGTAGTTCCGCAAAAAAATCTCTGTATGGTTTCCGTATGCGATCCGATGTTTGCGGATCGCAAATGGGAACATAACATTTTTTATCATTAATGTAATGTATAGTCATATATTTTAACAGTATACACATGGGAAAAGTGGGCATGGATCCGCAAAAAACGGATGACACACGGATGTGTTCGGTATGCATTCCATATCTTTTGCGGACCCATTGACTTGAATGGAGCCACGGATTGTTATTTGCGGGCAATAACAAGTTCTATCTTTCAGCGGAACAGGAATACTGAAATACAGAAACGGACTGCATACGGAATACATAAAAAAATTTATTGAAATTAATGGTTCCTTATACGGACCACAAAAACGGAACGGAAACGGAAAACATTTCTGTCTAAGAGGCCTATGGCCTTATTTATATGTCCCGGTCCGTGAGAAGATGACTAGTGTTTCATCTATGAAGGGTCCATGTCCGTTTTTTCAGCAGTATTCCACTTGCACTACTAAGCTGAAAAATTGATTTCTATAGCATCTCCTACCAATGGTTAGTGAAAACCACTGACAGAACACTGATGCCATCTGTGTTCTGTCAGTGGTTTTCACAGACCCATAGACTTCAATGGGCATGCTTGGTCTGTATCACAGACCTAAATAGTGAATGCTTCCATCATTTTTCTACTGATCCACAGTTAGGCCTCTTTCACACGGCCGTTTTTTTCCGTTTTGCGGGCCGTTTTTTGCGGTCCGTATACGGTCCGTATACGGAACCATTGATTTCAATGGTTCCGCAAAAAAAACGGAATGTACTCCGTATGCATTCCGTTTCCGTATTTCTGTTTTTCCGTTCCGTTTTAACATAGAACATGTCCTATATTTGGCCGCAAATCACGTTCCATGGCTCCATTAAAGTCTATGGGTCCGCAAAAAAACGGAATGCATACGGAAGTGTATCCGTATGTCTTCCGTATCCGTTCCGTTTTTTGCGGATCCATCTATTGAAAATGTTATGCCCAGCCCAATTTTTTCTATGAAATTACTGTATACTGTATTTGCCATACGGAAAAACGAAACGGAAAAACGGAACGGAAACGGAAACATAACGGAAACAAAAAACGGAACAACGGATCCGTTTAAAACGGACCGCAAAACACTGAAAAAGACATACTGTCGTGTGAAAGAGGCCTTAAGGTGAGTTTAATTTTTTATTATTTTTTTTTAACCTCTCCAGCGCTATTTTACTATGCATTCTGTATTCAGAATGCTATTATTTTCCCTTATAACCATGTTATAAGGGAAAATAATACAATCTACAGAACACCGATCCCAAGCCCGAACGTCTGTGAAGAAGTTTGGGTACCAAACATGCGTGATTTTTCTCACGCGAGTGCAAAACGCATTACAATGTTTTGCACTCGCGTGTAAAAATCGTGCATGTTCCCGCAACGCACCAGCACCTTTTCCCGCAACGCCCGTGTGAAAGGGGCCTTAGTGGAAAACCACTTATGTGTCAACAAACACATTATAGTCAATGAATCCGTGTGCTGTCCCTGGAGAACACATCCATGATATACTTACATCTAAGGGCTCATGCACATGACCGTATGGCCTCCGAGACATAAGGTCCGTGAGCGGGCCATATATGGCCATGTATATTATACACATACATACATACATATCTATATACCAACTACTGTGACATGCACAGTGACATGTCTAGACTCGGGACCTCACAGCTGCAGCCAATAACTGTCTTCAGCAGTAGACCGCCGAGGACAGTGTTTGGCTGCAGCGGTCATGTATATTCTCCTTGTATCGTCGTAGATTTACACATCTAAAATCAGAAAGTATGGTATAATAATTATATTCACTTACTGTAAAGAAAAATCCAAGAACTGCAAGACCTCCAGTTGCCGTGCTCCCTCCACTGGGTTCTGACCGTGCTACTTGTTGATGTACTATATGAAGCTGTGTTAGACAGAGAAGTTACTGAAAATTGGATCAGACTAATTTGATATCACTGAAAGAAAGAGGCTATGCTTACCTATAAAAGGACAGGTTAAAATACCAGTTCCCAAGAGAAGGCAGACAAGAGGGTGATATATAGACAAGGGAGCACATGTGCAAAATACTGCTAACAACTATTTACTTTGCATCATGATGTATATATATATAATGTAGAGACAGGCAATACAGCTGCAACAGGGCTCTGAGGGAGAGGGGCGCACCTATTCCCTTTACTATTCAGTGGGAGAACCTGTGCAGAATAATGAAGAATACAGTGGAGGATATAACACAGAGTGGCAATTGGAGACATCATGGTGGCCGCCTAGTTTGCTCTTAGTCATGGGGGCCCCCTCTCTTCCATGCATGCCACTGCTCTGCCTCCTTAATCTTTTTCTACAGATATTTCATCTTTTATATTGATGTTTTACCTCTATTGGAAATTTTGCTCCATTTAGATGGTGTTCTGATCCAGGCTTGTCTTTGCTACCCCAATGAAAATGGAGCTGTGTAGCTGTATATGTACCAGAAAGGCCTCCTCCAGAAATTTTCATTGCACTATCTAGTTCTAGTTGAGCTAAGAACAAAATATTAAGACCACGTTACCATTTGAATGCATACAGTGAACAATTATAATCATAGTATAGTTTCATTCTATACTAAAAGTGTATAGTATACACAGTACATACATTCTAGGGATTAGACAGACTACCCCATAATGTACACATCTACAGCCCAGTTTAGTCTTGCATAAGAAAACATTATGCACAATCAACGTAAAAAATAAAAATAGGAAATAGCTATCACTCTCTCCCAATGCATGGTACAGCACTTCGCAACATGCTCACACATACCCTTGTGTTCACTTCATAGCCTCTTCTTTAGAGAACAAGAAGCTTTAGGCCTCCTGCACACGACCGTATATCTTTTTCAGTGTTTTGCAGTCTGTTTTTCACGTATCCGTTGTTCCGTTTTTTGTTTCCGTTGTGTTTCCGTTTCTGTTCCGTTTTTCCATTCCGTTTTTTCCATATGGCATATACAGTATACAGTAATTACATAGAAAAAATTGGGCTGGGCATAACATTTTCAACAGATGGTTCCGCAAAAAACGGAACGGATACAGAAGACATACGGATGGATTTCCTTATGTGTTCCGTTTTTTTGTGGACCTATTGACTTGAATGGAGCCACGGAACGTGATTTGCGGGCAATAATAAGACATGTTCTATCCTTCAACGGAACAGAAAAACGGAAATGCGGAAACGGAATGCATACGGAGTACATTCCGTTTTTTTTTTACGGAACCATTGAAATGAATGGTTCCATATACGGCCCGTTTACGGAACGCAAAAAACGGCCTGTAAACGAAAAAAACAAACGGTTGTGTGAAAGAGGCCTTATTCTGTATACATATTAGGTGGCAAGTGTCATTAGCGTGCTTTCAATCTCGGGAAATGATCCGAGTCTGGCTTGGTAACCCCACCCCATGAAACCCCCTTGATTGTGTGACCATCAGATTCGTAGGATGTCACTTGTATCCTGTTTAAAATCCTGTGCATGCACCGTTCGTGCCTGATGTATGTGCAGTATGCTTGTTGGGATGTGAGAGACATTCAATGAGACTTTCAGTGTCAATCGATCAAAAGAGAGGTGCTGAGCAGGCTTTCCAAGTGAGACCCAGAGCAATCCTGGTGATTGGGACCTCCCTAGGGGCATATGACCGCTAATTTGCACACAGAATGAAACTTTTTTCTTGCCAATGAAAAAGCTATCAAGACACACAAAATAGAGTGAACCGGTCCCTAAGCACTCTACCACGCATTTGGAGTAGTGTTCTCCCCAGGAACAAGCCTGAAACAGTGACATCATTGTAACTGCTGGGCTGATTAGGAGAGAGCCCAAGCCAGGGATCATCCCCGGCCTGAGCGCTCTCCTGCTAAGCTGAGCAGGTGGATGACACTGCATCATGCTTGCAGCTGGGGAGAGCATGATGTTCTCCGTTCATCAGGAGAACGGGACTAGTTGAATATTGCTTTTTTATATTTATTAACAATGGGGATTCACTACTAAAGCCACAAAAAAAAAAAGCCACAGAAACTGTTTGCATTTTTTTTTACCTATCACATGCATTTTTTTGTGGCCATGTTTAAAAAAAATTATAATAATGTGAGGATGGTGGGATTTTTTTCAGGCATTTTATCTATAGAGAAGGAGTTGGAAAATGCCTGGAAATAATTCTACCATTGCTACTACATGCTGTGCTTTAGAAAAAAAAAAAAAAAAATGCCACCAAACTGAAAAAGTATCAGTAGCAGAAAATGCTTGTATGTCCTGTATTTCATAATTCCTCCTGTACTTTCAGCTAACATCTGAAGCCAGTGTTTTATTTACTTTTTTTCAGCATGTGCAGAAAAAAACAAATTGCAAAAATGCTGAAATACGCCACTAAAAAGCTATTTGTGAATCCATTCTAAAGCCTCGTGCAGACGTCACTGTTTCACGGACGTGTGCTGTATGTGTTCTCCACGGACAGCACACGTTCCTATTTATTTTAATGCGTGTATTCACACATCAGTGTTTCAGCACGGTCCGTGGGTCCGTTTTTCATCACGTCCATTATAGTCTATGGGTCCGTAAAAACCACGGATGCCATCCGTGTTGCATCTGTGTTTCACGGATCATTAACAAGAGATTCTTTGAAAATTATTTTTCAGCTGTTGAGTGTTAGTGAAACACGGATGCAACACGGACAGCAAAAAACGGACTCGTGGACCCAACACGGATCTGACACGGGAGAAAACACGGATTGAACACGGTCCGTGTTACCACTGATCCAAAACTGACTCGGACGTCTGCATGAGGCATAAAATGTTAATTTTCTCTCTCTACGTGCTTGCTGAGTGGGTGGGCTCTTCCTGGGGAGGCGCTTGAGAGCTGTGCTGTACTGTCGCCATACAGCTGCCTTGACCCTGCTACTTCCCTCTCAACACGGGTATCACAAGCTCAACCATGAACAAACCACGAATCCTGTACAGACACGGAGGGAGAGATACTGAAGCATTTTATCCTTTCTCTTTCTTCCTCACAGTCTACTTTCTACTGTATTACTCTAGAAGGAGGGGACGTCTATAAAAATGGAAAGTGAGTCTGCTGGGAGGAAATGAAAACTACTGTATATGCTGCTAAAAGATGCAGAAGCAACCATAATCACACAGGTCTAACCCTGTCACAATTTAGAAATGCATTTAAAATTAAGGTTATCCTCATTTACTGCTCAGTTTTGGGCAGTTTTAAGCACAACGGTCCTGTGCGTGTAACCTAAAGGGATACAATTCTGTACAGTGTGCTGTCTGCATCAGTATGTCCGTTCCGCAGCCCCGCAAAAAAAATAGAACATCTCCTATTCTTGTCCATTTTAGGCATTGTTAGAATGGATCCACAAAAAAAAAAAAGGATGGCATACGGATGTCATCCGTTTTTTTTGCGGATCGCAAAACACATAGTCGTGTGCATGTAGCCTAATACATCATAATTAAAATCCAGAAAGAAAGCAGCTGCCAGATCTTTTGGAGGCGGCTTACCGAATTTCCATGATAAGGCTACACGCACACGACCGTATGCGTTTTGCGGTCCGCAAAAAAAAAACTGATGACATCCGTATGCCATCCGTTTTTTTGTGGATCCATGCTAACAATGCCTAAAACGGACAAGAATAGGACATGTTCTATTTCTTTGGCGGGGCTACGGAACGGACATACTGATGCGGATAGCACACGGTGTGCTGTCCGCATTATTTGTGGACCCATTGAAATGAATGGGTCTGCAACCTATCCGCAAAAAAAAACGGAATGGACACGGAAACAAAATAAGTTTGTGTGCATGTAGCCTTACAAAGTGATTCGCAGGTTCGGCAGAAATACATCTAATGTATATAACTTTACTGTTTAATCCATAATTTGCATGTGATACATCTTGTGAACAGTTAATCCACTATGCGGAAAATGAAAAGAATGCATAGGGAATGGTTTTTGTCTTTTGGACTAAACTTACCTGAATGGCCATTGTTTTTTAATTTTAAGTTCTTTAACTGATCATATCCTTCAAATTTGAATGGTTCCAGTTTTGAATCAAACTCAGCATTATGTGTAATAACATCAATTGGAGACTGCTTATTTTGTCCACAATTTTCAGATACATCCTTCCATTCACTCGGCACTGGTGATAAGAGATACAAAATTTTATTAATTCCACCAATCTAAAATTATAATTATTTTAAAAAGCATTCGCTTTACTGCACAGAGTAAGAGAGCATATGATTGCACAGGTAACACAGCACCGGGACACCAAAAAAAAACCATAGTTTTAGCAGCATTAGGGCTCGTTCACACGAACGTGTGCTGCCCGTTGCCGTATTGCAGACCGCATTTGCGGATCCGCAATACACGGGCGCCATTCCATGTGCATTCCGCATCACGGATGCGGACCTATTCACTTCAATGGGTCCGCAAATCCGGAGATGCGGAACGGAACACTACGGAAGCAATACGAAGTGCTTCCTGGGGTTCCGTTCCATGCCTCCGCACCGCAAAAAGATAGAACATGCTCTATCTTTTTGCGGAACGGAAGGATCGCGGACCGATTCAAGTGAATGGGTCCACGATCCCCATGGGGCTGCACCACGGACGGTGCCCGTGCATTGCAGACTGCAATTTGCGGTCCACAGCACGGGCTTCCCACGTTCGAGCCGTTAGAAAGTCAAAGTCACAAAAAAGTGAGGTATAACAGGATTGCCTTAGGGCTCATGGATGTTTTGCGGTCTGCAAATTGCAGATTCGCAAAACATGGATATCGGCCGTATGCATTCGACATTTTTATGGCCGGCTCCTATACTTGTCCGTGATGCGGCCTCACTGAAGTGAATGGTTCCGCATAAAGGGCCGCAAGAAAAATGGAATGAACACAGAAAAAAAATAAGTTTGTGTGCATGAGCCATTACTATGTGTAGAAATCAATCCGTGTGTGTATAGAGGTAGTCATTCTGCATAATCCAATATATTTAACCAAAGAACCAAAGAATAGTGTGTTAGCCTCACCATGTAATATATTGTCATATGTGAAGAAATGTCATACAGCGCCTAGTTGGCACCCTCACAGATCAGCAGGTTCAGGAAGCCAGGGTGCTCACAGGAGCTCCGATGAGCTCTGCTCTGCAGCCTCCCAGCAGCTTTCCAAGCACAGTGCCATACATTGTATAGTGGCTGTGCATGGTATTGAAGCTCAGCCCCACTGACTTAAAGGCCTGATGCACACGACCGTTGTTCTGGTCCGCATCCGAGTCGCAGTTTTTGCGGCTCGGGTGCGGACCCATTCACTTCAATGGGGCCGCAAAAGATGCGGACAGCACTCCGTGTGCTGTCCGCATCCGTTGCTCCGTGTGCTGTCCGCATCTGTCAGCTACAATGGGCCGCCCGTTCTGTTCCGCAAATTGCGGAAGGCACACAGGCGGCTTCCGCTTTTTGCGGAGCGCAAAAAACGGCACGGTCGTGTGCATGAGGCCAAAAGCGATTGATGCTAAGGGTGCCACGATTTGTAGCCCCTTTGATCTGATATTGATGACCAATCATCCTGAAGATAACCCCTATAACCAGTGAATGTAGAAACAGATCCAGTCTGATGAATAAAATGTATTCCTTTATTTCACATCATAAAAAATTTGATACATCTTCATTGACAAGGTTAGCGTATATGTTTTTACGGAGTGTAACGGTCGTAGCCATAGCTTAAAATGACATTCACAATCCCCTCTCTTTAAAAGGTCTGTGCTGGCAATCACAAATGTGCTAGATTCATGTATATAGTACAGAATTAAGGCGAGAGAGAGGCATAATGAAAGCTAAAAAAGGCCACAAATATGAACCATATTATTACACTGACCACATGCACCAACATACTGGGAAATAATATTAATAATGGAACGTTAAACCTTTACGATAGTTGAGACCTGCTGGAGAACAGGTATTTAGAGTCGTAATCCAAAATGACTCATGATCCACTTTTCAGACACTGCATATAATTGATCTAAATAAATATTTTATTAATCACATATTAGATAAAATAAAAAACAGTAGCTGCGGCATACATCTACAGGAAAGAAAGAAGAACCACAATTGATATGTCACATACAAAAGAACCTGACCCCTTGATAATTAGTACTAATCTTTGGTCTCCCTTAGGGCCCATTCACACGAACGTGTGCTGCCCGTTGCCGTATTGCGGACCGCATTTGTGGATCACGGATGCGGACCGATTCACTTCAATGGGTCCACAAATCCGGAGATGTGGAACGGTGCGGAACGGAACACTACGGAAGCACTACGGAGTGCTTTCTGGGTGTTCCGTGCCTATCTTTTTGCGGAACGTACGGATCAAGTGAATGGGTCTGCGGAACGTACGGATCAAGTGAATGGGTCTGCGATCCCCATGTGGCTGCCCCACGGACAGTGCCCGTGCATTGCGGACCTCAATTTGCGGTCCACAGCACGGGCACAGGCTTCATACAGTTGTGTGAGTAAGCCCTTAACATCATAAGAAAACTGCAGAGTGCAGCCTTATCACATAAATAAACCCAAGAACATACAAGGGGAAAGTCCAATTTCTGCAATAAATGTATAACAATAAAGTGCCTAGTGTGGTACGTCACATACAGAGTTCATCAAGGAGTACATAGTGAGATAAGTAATACTGACCAGTGTGGTTCTGACCCGGACGCGCGTTTCGCGTTTCGCGTTTCACTTCCTCAGGGGATAATAAACATGTTTACCCTATCAGAGATTATATTAATAATAATACTGAGTCTGATGTATTTATGACCACTTATGTCAAAAGCACTATGTTGGGAGCACATCTAGACGGTTAAAAACTCACACTTAAAGGATATAACAAAGTATCAGAACCACAGCGTTTCTAGAGCGTCAAAACACTCAGAGAATGCAATGGAAGTAATCTTGCTTCTTTAGAGTATATGGAATTGTGAGAGTCAGAGCTCCCCCTAGGGGTGGTAATATTAAATATCGCTTACTTGACTATGAGTCATTTTGGATTATGACTTTAAATACACGTTTTCCAGCAGATCTCACTATCAAAAATATTTTATGTTTTATTATTAATAATATGTTGGTATGTTGGTGCAATTTGTCATTGTAAATTCACTTTAATATGGTTAATATTTGTGGCCTTTTTTAGTTTTCAATATGCCTCTCCCCCACCTTAAAAGGATATTCCAGTTGTTTGAAGTTATCGCCTGCCCACAGGTTCTGGAAGAACCGCTGGGACCTCCACCGATCACTAGAACGGGGACCCCGAACCCCCTGAATGATTGGGCGTGTGTGTGGCTGCTCCATTCATTTTTATGGGAATTCCAGAGATGGCCAAGCACTGTACTCGGCTGTCAACGGAACTCCCATAGGGGAGTGCAGAGAGTACAGGGTCCCTGATCTCATGATCAGTGGGTGTCCCAGTGGTAGGACCCCACAGATCTAATAGTTATCCCCTATCCTGTTGATAGGGGATAATATCAAACAACTGGAATACCCCTTTAATTCTGTATTTTATACATGAATCTAGCACATGTTGATTATGCAGTTGAAACTGGCAGCAAAGGCCATTTTAAAGGAGATGATTGTTAATGTCAGAGGCGTACTAAGGGGGGGGGGGGGCGGGGGGGGCGGTCCCCCACGGGTGTCGGCTCTCAGGGGGGTGCCAGAAGCAATGAGTGCTTCCATCAATACAGATGGAAGCGCTCATTGCTGGAGCCCTGGGAGTTGTAGTCCTGTCACTCACCGCTCAGCTCCCAGCGCTCCTCCCCTCCTTCAGGCCGGCGGCGCACAGAATGGTGAAGCAGGAAGACTTCTCCCTGCTCCACCATTCTGCCTGCAGACACAGATTGAGCTGCCAGCCACACTGTGTGGATGGAGCCTGCAGACCGCAAATCTGCATAAGCTCCGCCCACACAGTGCTGCAGAGCGATCTGTGCCTGCAGGGAAGAGAGGAATGTGAGCTTTAGGAGCGAAACAAGGTGAGTAGTTACTGTGTTGTTGTTTTTTAATACAGAGGGAGCACAGAGGGCTTTATTAGTATGGAGGGGGCACAGAGGACTTTATTACTATGGAGGGGGCACAGAGGGCTTTATTAGTATGGAGGGGGCACAGAGGGCTTTATTAGTATGGAGGGGGCACAGAGGACTTTATTACTATGGAGGGGGCACAGAGGACTTTATAACTATGGAGGGGGCACAGAGGACTTTATAACTATGGAGGGGGCACAGAGGGCATTACTTCTATGGAGGAGGCACACAGGGCATTACTAATGTGAAGGGGGCACAATGGGCATTTCTACTATGGAGGGGGCACAGAGCCAGAGGGCATTACTACAGTGAAGGGGCACAGAGGGCATTATTACTGTGAAGGGGGCACAGAGCACATTATTACTGTGAAGGGGGCACAGTGGGCATTTTTACTGTGAAGGTGGCACAGTGGGCATTATTACTGTGAAGGGGGAACAATGGGGATTTCTACTATGGAGGGGGCACAGATTAGCACAGTGGGCATTACTACTATTAAGGGGACACAATGGGCATTATTGCTATAAAGGGGGCACAATGGGGATTATTACGATAAAGGGGACACAATGGGGATTATTACTATGAAGGGGGCACAATGGGGGTTATTACTATGAAGTAGGCACAATGGGGATTATTACTGTGAAGGGGACACAATGGGGATTATTACTGTGAAGGGGGCACAAAGAGGGCATTACAACTGTTAAAGGGGCACAGAGAGGGCATAACTACTGTGAGGGGGGCACAATGTGGGCATAACTACTGTGAGAGAACACAATGTGGGCATAACTACTGTGAGGGGGCACACATTTGTACAAAACTACTGTGAAGGTTGTACAATGAGGGCAATACTACTATGAGGGGGTACAATTTTTTTTAAGTATTGGGAGGGGGGGGGGGGTGCCAGAGAAAGGACCTGCCCCGGGTGCCAAATACCCTAGGCACGCCACTGGTTAATGTTATTTTAAGACATGACTAAAACCATTACAATGGGTTGAAACATGTAGCTAACCTTGTCTGCGAAGATGTATCAACACTTTTTATGAGGATAAGAAATAGCAGAATACATTTTATTCATTATTGATCTGTTTGATCAATCTGTGGATCTGCATTATATTTAACATGCGAGTGGTTTGTCCTTATGCGACTTGTTCACATTGGTAATCCCTTTAATCCCTTAGAGGCTGTGGTCAATGTTTGCCGCATATTGTTAGGGTGCCAATGGGCTTTTATGGTAGATGGGGGCACATAGGGGTTTGCCTATTAGGCTGTATGCACCACAATGCAGAAATATTGCAGTGTATTATACAAGCAATCGAATGATCACATGGTAATAGTAGCCCCATAGTGGGACAAAAAAATTTAAAAGAAAATCAAGGCTACATGCACTGACGTTTTTTCACTAAGGTCTTTCTGAGAAACGGATGCTAAAAACAGTCCCTTTCAATTGTATGGGGGCTGTTGTTCAGTGAAAACGGACATGATAAAACATGTTTTGTTTTCTGATGTCCCTTATTCACTGGCCACCAAAAAAACTTCCATGTGAATAACCCCATAGACTACTGTTCTTAAAATTGATGTGTGACGGCTGTAAAAAAAAAAAAAATTATGAAAAAGTTAACCAAAATTAATCCTCAAGTAAAAAAAACACTTTTGTCCGATTGATATGCAGAATAAAGTTATGTCAATTGTATCACATGGTGATGGCTGTAAATACAAAACTTAAAAAACTATGGTGGAATTGCTGTTTTCCCAACCGTCCTAAAAATAAAGTAATGAAATACAATGTAGTCCCAAAATTGTGCAATTAAAAATACAACTGATCCTGTAAAAACAAGCATTTATACAACTATAGGATAATCCAAAAGTTATGTCTTTCAAAATAAATTACTGCATACTGAAGTCCTGCATCATTAAACACTTAATTAAAGATATAGCAAACTAAAGTTTGCTGCATAATGGTATGAAACACATTAAGGCTTGGTTTATTACATGTTCAGATTTTTAGATGCAGTTTTCAAAGCCAAAGCCAGTGAATTATGAAAAGAGGAGAGGGGATATCTGCTCTTTATATGTTCTCACTTTATCACACATGGCTTTAATTCAAATACTGCAGCAAAAAAAATTGCTAAAATTTTAGCAAACATTTGTGGTGGTCTTAAACTTCAGGTGCCATGATGATTATATGCTAAACTGTAAGGTCCTAAGGTTAAAACATCCTTTTTGGATATATGATATCAACTTCATATACAGGATAGCCTTACATGTATTTGGATATGATTAAAAGAAGATTACATTAGAGAGATGAATTACAACTATTACAATGTTGGCTTTAATATTAACTTTTATTTCTTAGATACTAGGCTAGTTGATGTTATACTCTGTTTATGACCTTGACCTGGCACCCACATCATTCATCATAGACTTTTACCTTTGCAGGTTTCGGATGCCCTGATTTCATAGCACCATTCTGAAAGAGAGTTAAAATTCAAAGCCAGGTTATCTATAATGCTTTTAAATGCACGTAGTAACATACAACCAGATGATTTTTCCCTATGTCTTATTTGCATGCAGCGATACAATACACATGGAACAGTAGACAATTATTAAATTAGTACCGAAATAAGTAAAATTTATGAAATAAATATATACGCTTGATTGATCTGGCAGAGGAGCAGACTACCAGAGTTAACATATCTGTCATAACCAGATCCAGCTGGATCCCCTTATTATAATGAATGGGAATTTGGCGTTGTCCAGCTAGTAACTCCGATAGACTACCAGATTTACCAAATGTAGATGTGAAAGAAACCTTGAAGAGCAAGTTCACCTTTAGACAAGTTGGATGTAAGTTTTGACTCTAATGTCATTTCTTGTTAGTACTGTTAAACTGCTGGGGATATTTGCTGCTGGTGAACCAAGTGATTTGGTGAATGAGTAGATCCTGACAGTCTCTTTGTAGTCAGGTTCACTAGAAGCTCCTCACAGGCTCTAGTTATTTCTAGTCATTGATTCGACAGCTGCATCATCTCACAGATGTCACACAGTAGGCTTCAGTAACTGAGAAGAACTATCTCATTGGCAGTAGAGAGAAAGAGGGGGCTGAATAGACATTACAGCTGACTTTGGTGAGAGGGCTGCCTCAGAGAAGGGGAGAACAATCTCACACATAAGGTGGGGAGTGTGTAGAATGTGCCACACTACATATGAGAATATGATCACACTGCAGGAGGTATGAGGCATCTGGTATGTATACTGGAAAGGTAATGCTCAGTGATTTATTTCTGACCCTTAGCAGTCTCAAAGAGCCCCTTACCAATCAAGAGAACTGGGGTCTTTCAATTAAATGGTAAACTGGGAGTATAGGACAGATCATAAAATCACTTTCTAAGTTTTTAATGCAGAACTTTCTAGCTTAAAGAGAACCTTTCACCGGTCCAGACATTACCATATAAATACCAGGCAGTGTATTTATGAGATGTGATAACACTTCTTTTTTTTTTGTGGTCTGCTCCATTCCCCCACTGTGCCCCCTGTTCTGGTTTCCTGCCCTGTATTCTAATCCATACTATCAGTACAGGGAGGAGGAGACTCCTGTGTTTCTCTGGGGGAATCTCCCTCTCGCAGCAGAGCACTACACAGCCAGAGAGAACACAAAGCTCACCTTCTCCCTGGCTGTGATGCTCTCCACTGCAATTGGCCAGCTCAAAACCGGGGAGTGGATGCGATTGCTTCACGTACATGCAGTTCTTCACCTCCACTGATGAGCAGGCAGTTATTGAGTAGGAACTTCCTTCCTTCCCTTCCCAATCATTTCTCAGCTCATCTGAGCAATGCAAATGCACCTTTAAACACTTGGCCTATTTCCCTGCATGCCAATCTTGCACGATCAGTGTGTGGATGTTATTTGTTTAAGCTTACAGCAAGCAGCAGGAAAATGCTCATCTATTTCCAGCTTCTCGCAGTCTAAAATAGGCTACTTACAAAAAGTTGAGCTTGTAACACTATATCCTGGAACATTTTCAAGCACTTTGACACAGAAGAGAAGATTTCTTTCTTCAAAAGTAGCACAGACCTTTATCATGAAAACAGATATTGTTCTGCAGTCTGATTCAAGCTGACGTTTCTAAGCATTCATTTAGAAATTACAATGAAAAACAATGAAAAACAGAAACAAGGTCCACTCAACTGGAGCACAAGGAGAGAGAGAATGATATGCGCTAAGCACTCAGACACCCACCGATAACAACTTTTGATATGTCTCTGACATATCAAAAGTGTGTGAAAATTTTAGTATTTAAGATGTGACCCTGGTTATTGAGCTTATTTTAAATGCTAACAAAAGATTTAAAATTATATAAAGATTTAACTGGCATGAAATAATGGAGATTTTTTACAACTGTACAAAAGAGCACTTCAGAAAAGTGTGTGTGTTTTATACTGGAATTTGTACTCTGTGCAGTTTACAACCTCTTTTCATGTAGTTATTAGCATTAAGGCAAGCTAACCTTGTGCTGTTTTTATTAATAGTGATTTGATGACTAGAGATTAGATACAGTATGACAGGTTTGCTCCAGATAAGCCGTCCATATCTTTTCTTGTGGTTCTCTTACCTTGGGGTAAAATTGCTAATTTACTACAAATAACAAAGCTTATTGTATAAAAGGCACACAAACCAAACACTGGAATAGGAGAGACAAGTTCATTGTAGAATACCTATTGACTTTCGGTAGTCAATCTCTCCAAAAGGTTACTTATTTATGGGTTCTTTTAAAGCCTTTAGTATCCACTTATACATTGCATATTTATCATGTATACTGAGCTATAGAGTATTTAATGTGGATATTAATCCCTATAATGCCTCAGCTCTTTTCATAGACTACATTTCTACAAAGTTTGATCCAATACACAACTAGGATCTACATCTATTAACATATAGTAACACCTATCTTTAACCATAAGCTTTTCTAGCAAAGACCAGTAACTAGTCACATGTCAAATCATTATAATCCCTATAGACATATAGCACACCTTTTTTTAAGGTGATTTAGAGTAGGGGGGCTGCATTCAATGTACCAGGTGACCATAACTGCTGATTATACTGAGCTGATCTGTTAGAAATAGGCAGCATATTAGACAGGTCCAAAATTGTCTGAGATTGACAATCATGAACCTTTCATGAGTCATGTCCTAAAGACATTAGAAACTCCTATATCTCGTGGGTACATGGATGATAAATAATCATCATACTCATCTTTTATGTGAAAAATAATACAAACATTTCTCAACACACAGGAAAATGTGCATGTGCAGAAACTATTGCTTCATAGACTTAAACGTTCATTGTACTTTTAACAAACTTTGCATAAATCAATAGCACAAGAGCAACATGATGCCTCAGTGGGTAGCATTGGTGTCTTGCAGCGCTGTGGTTATGGGTTCAACCCTCACCAAGGACAACATCTGCATGGAGTTTCATGTTTGCATGGGTTTCCTCTGGGTACTCTGTCTTCCTCCCATACTACAAAAATATATAAATTGGATTTTTCTTCCCCAGAAATTGATTCTGATGTGTGTGGGGATGAGCGCCTATATGGCAGTTACTGACTTCCCAGGGAGTTGCCCCAGCTACACAGCCATCCCTGTGCTTTGAGTGCCCTATATGAGAAAAGTGCACTTCAGTTGTTTGTCAAAGTGAATAATAAGGCTAAAACAGACTAACTGTCTGCTACGCATAGCCAAATCCCCGTCCCCATACAGTAGTCAAGGGCTGCATGCTATGGTAATACCTCAGTTCTAGCCACACAATTGTGGAGACATTAACCACTGCATATCAGACATTTTTCAACTAGGTGTGGCAGCTGGACTGTCCATTCTTATCCTAAAGAACTGTATCATATATTTTGTTAAGAAAATTCCTCTTTCTCCAGTTATGAACTACTTCCTCTCTTACAGCCCCATTGCCTCTTGCATTGATGAATAACCCACAATTTACTGCCATAATTCACAGAGAGACATAAGACAGACTATCAGCTCATTGAGAGATCAGGTTACATGTTGTCAATAGACATCTATAGAGAGGAAAGGGACAAGGAGGAGAAGTGAGCTGCTTGAGGTAGACAGAAGCATAAATAGACACACTGATGCTACTGCAGCTCTGTCATGCCTAGTGCTGGATTCACAGGTACACTGCTCAGTACTCCTAAATCATTTCCACTATGCTGTTGCTCATGAGAAATGTAAAGTCATACAATGGCCAGACATAATGTTAATATTTATATGCACACATGGCAGCTTATTTTGAAAAGCCGCCTGAAATGGCTAGTGTGCTTTTAGATATTTGTATCTCCTCATACACAGTTGCATAGTGTAAAGTTGTCCATACACATGCAATAACTGTTGGCTGAATTCTTGGCCAAGCATGCCTATCTAGTGAATCGGGAGAGAAGAGAAAGGCAGATGTTATCTACCTGGTAACAAAAGGATTGGGCATTGAAATCCATCATGACCGATCCTTTTCTCCCTCTAAATCAGCCATGGGGGATTGAGGGTAGTTGGGAGACCACCACTCACATTAGATGTTCAGCTAATACACCTTTTATGTGTGTTACCCTCTTAAGTGTTGAACTGATTGTCAGATAGGGAGTTGTTTAGTTATACCTTATTTTTTATGTTGTTAGACTATAATAGTGCCTTGTAAAAAAAATTACTCCTGGTAATCCACTCATTAGCTATTACCTCTTATAAAATGGCATTCTAGATCTAGTATTACTGCATATCACTGTACATATATTGTGCTAATAAATCTTTATATGATTCCCATATTTTCTCTGTTTGTCATCTGTCTAATTATGGAGAGTGTCAGTCGTAAGTGCATTCATCTTAAGTGTTCAGATTTTGGCATCATGAGCTGGAAGCTTTCCTGGGGTTAGCCAGGACAATACTTCTTCCTTTTGTATTCATAATTAAATATCTTGAAAGGATCTGCTACTGTGGGCAAAAAAAACAGCACCTGAAGCGAACAAGGCAGCATTTTGCTATTCTCAGCTGGTCATGTGCTTTGTTATCCTGAGGAGTTATGTCATTTGATCTAATTTGACTTATTCTGTTTGATTGGCCACCTTTCTCCAAGTGGTTATATTTCACTACTACTTTTCAACTGCTACCCCTTCACTTAATAACACCAAAATAGATTGAGTAGATAGATAAATATGAGATAGATATAGATATGAGATAAGATATTGATTGATAGATGATAGATAGAAGATAGATAGATAAGTAGATAGATAAATAGATAGATAGATAGATAGATAGATTAATAAAATTCTGTGTATGTACACCACTAAAGCCGAGTGTGTAGTCAACACGTAATGTGTGATGAGATGTGATATTGCAACGTTTCATAGTATCCACAGATAAAACATTGCATAACATTGTAATAAATAAGGAAGAGCAACTAGAGCTATTGCATATTACCACATTTCCCTAGCCAAGGGGATTTGAAACCTACAATTAATCCTAGAAATGCCAGGTATTGCATCTAGACAGCTCTACTAGAAAGCAATAGCCACACTATCCAGAGATATACACATTTACAATATTACACACGTCATGATACCATTTTAATTATACTTTATGTATATTTTAATATCAGGTCTCATGTGTAAATAACAGCTAGTGAATTGTAAGTGAATTTTCCTACTAGGTTGAAAATTCTATAGATAGGACCCTGGTGTTTCAAGTTACACATAGCAAACTAGACATTTGCACAGATAAATTGGCACTTTCAAGGCTATACTTCAGCTGTATGGTCATAAGGTTCAGTAGGAATGTATCCAGCCAGGTAAACCCCCCATCCACAAAGAGAAAAAACAGTCAGACATAATCTGTATATTGGGATTTTTATTATTTATGGCATATTTTGGGACCTTCAAGGAATTCTTCATCCTAAGCCTAGCATAATTATATACTGTAATGTTTTGTTTTTCTTGTATTCGAATGAATCTGACAATAATATTAGGCACTATGACTTATTTGGCCAAACATTAACTACAATTCCAGTAGAAACACAGCAAATCCAGCCTGTAATAAAACAGGGTGATCCTTTTGAATGAAACAAGTTTGATATTGGACAGTCTGGTTCAATGTCCCCAAAAAAACTTGCTTCAAGCTTCAGACTTCATAAAAAGCTTGACTACTGGTCATGACACATCTATGTTACAGACATATTAAACAGATTAGGTTAATTATTTAACCTCATGAGCACTTCTGTTAAATGTTCCCTCCTAATAACAAACAGGTGAGCGTAACAGCAACTACAGGTATCAATTCTGTATAGCTTACAAGTCTTCAGAAAAGACTTGGATAAGCAATGATTCAAGGCAGTAAACAGAACAATTCAATGACTTAAATAATTTTGACATTGACAAATCTGATCTATATGTAAGAGCATTGCCATGAAATTTCAATCATGTATTACTATGATGGCAATGAAAATACAAATGAAACAATATAATATAGGACAGATCTTACTTTATGTACAGTATACAATGCAAAAAAAACAATCTACTACTTCTCTAGTTCCTAACAATGTAGAAAGCATTTCCATGCAAATTGTAAAAAAAACATGGTATTCTGGTAGGGGTAGGGAGTCTCTTGTCTTTATTCATTTTCTCTTGTATTGAATCAATTTTTTTTATAGTACAGAAATTCATAGGATTTTTGTATAATATAAACTGTTTAATAATAATGTTACAGTAATGTAATCTATGGTGTATGGAATAGAATAATTACCACTGACTGTCAGATGACAGGATTAACAGACAAGTAGATGAGGTGACATTACATCTAAGGTCCCCAAACTTTTAGCAGTAGTTTAGATTAGCTTCAGCTGTTATACAGTATATCTGATAGAGATATAATATGTCACAATTAAATTTTTTAGTGATTCAATAGTCAAATTTTCTTATAAGTTCTGCAGTACAAATCCTGTCGTTCAGCATTTTTACTGCAGCCTTCCTGCGAAAAGGTTACACTGATAAATGATATATGAGTCTTGTAATAAGCTTGGATTTGCCCTTTTGTCCTTATTTTGTGTATAGTGAACAGCCTACAAAGCAGTTTATCAGGGAGATTCAAGGTAGTAGGGAAAAAAGAGAGGAGACCTGGCTTACCTTCTGAAGCATAAGATGTGATAAGATGCAGGGTGAAGGAGAGAAGCAAATATGAGAATGCCATTTCTGCATAAAATGATGCCTTGAGTCCGGATTAATCAGCACCTTACACTGTCACATCTCAGCTAAGACTTTTTATACAGGAGAGGGCACATTGCAAAATAGGTGAACTCCTCCTTTTCACTCCTCCTTCTGAATATGCCTTGCTTTCCACCAATAAATACCACATCATATCCTTGTAAAATTGCACACTGACTGTAAAAAGATTTACTCGTAGTATGAACCAGGAAAATGTATGCATGTTCCATGATGTCATTGCGAGATATGTTTAATACAAAATCACATGCTCCTAAAAATCATTGGATTTTAAGTTGTCAAATTACTGCACCTTTATCCATGGACAATCAGATGCACATAATTTTACAGTTAAAGCATAGTGCAGTACAAAAATGATCACCAAAAATACTCTACTATACATTCCCAGTATTCAAGTTTATTAGTCAAGAGGAACATATTGGTACCCTGAGGTCAACCTCAAAGGACACAATAATGACCAGAGTGACCACTGAGTCAGCCTTGGCACCACCATAACATGACAACCACAATACACCCAGTGCCTACTCTCAGAAAAAACTCCAAATGAGGTTAATCAGGTGCCCCCAGCACCACTCATGCTAGCCCAAGAGTCATCACAGTGCCCCCACAGTCAGTTCAACCATAAGGATGACAACTACAATTTTGGCAGCCATAATTCTCCAATAACAAGAATAGGCTTATAGCTCACAGAGTCAGCCACAGTGCCACCATAACAATGACAACCGGAATGCTGCCAGTGCCAGTCACACTGCTAGTATAACAAGGGAATCCCCAGCTACAGTAACAACAGCAATAGCCTAGAAGCCCCAGAATCAGCCACAATACCTTTAGTGTCAGCCATATTGCCCTCAGAAACGCAAAGTGCATTCAATATCACCCTAGCGCCACAACCACCAACTGTTTGTAACCAGTCAGCCATGGTTGGCCTAATGGAATATAAAGTCAACTTGAATGTTAATATGTCATCAAGCTTATCAACAATCACCATACACCAAGCGACATTTCAGCTTATACAGAAATTTTTCTCAGGCTTAAAAACAGCTTCTGTGTAAGCCAAAACTTTGCTTAATTTATGGTCAGCCACAGTGATTTCAATTTCAGCAACAGTACCCACAGCAGGAGCGGACTGACCATTCGGGCACTCGGGCATGGAGCCGGCAGCCACTAGGGGGAACCGTGAGACTCAGAGGCTCCTCCTGCAGGGTCTACTAACTGTACTGTACTACTCACGAGTCAGGAGTCCCTTCACTAATACTATCCAAGTAGCGCAGCACTAGCAGGCAGGCCTGGCCGGACGGCAGCGTAAGCGGTAACGTCACTCACTTTGTCACACGCGCCTGCTCTGCCTGCTTTATTAATAAAGTGGGAGGAGCAGGCGTGTGACCCAGTGAGTGTCGTTAAGCTGCCGTCCAGCCGGCCTGCTGCTACGCACAACGCTAGTACTGAGAGTGAGTAGGGTATATTCAATGTCAATGTCGAATTCATTATAAAATCATTCAAAACGGTCAAAAACCTCCTTCACCAGGCGGTGTGTGTGACAATACATGAGCACTGACCATGCCCCCGGACAGGAGATGGCACAGGTGGATAATGGATTGGATATGTATTAACCCTAGTATTAACATTGCTCCCCCCTCCTCCTGTCACCCCACTAGTGACCCTGCTCCCCACTCCTCCTGTCACCCCACTGGTGACTCTGCTCCTCCCACCTTCTGTCACCCCACTAGTGACCCTGATTCCCCTCCTCCTGTCTCCCCACTAGTAACCCTGCTCCCCCTCCTCCTGTCACCCCACTAGTAACCCTGCTCTCCCTTACTAGTGACCCTGCTTCCCCCTCCTCCTGTCACCCCACGAGGGACCCTGCTCCCCCTTCTCCTGTCATCCCACTAGTGACCCTGCTCCCCCCTCCTCTTGTCACCCCACTAGTGACCCTGCTCTCCTTCCTCCTATCACCCCACTAGTGACCCTGATTCCCCCTCCTCCTGTCACCCAACTAGTAACCCTGCTCCCCCCCACTAGTGACCCTGTGTGTTCCTTAACAGATAGGAGCCTGGCTGGAGTGTGGTGAGGCCTAGCTGTGTGTGTGTCCCTGTGTGTGTGTCTCTCCCTGTGTGTGTGTGTGTGTGTGTGTGTGTCTGTCCCTGTGTGTGTGTCTGTCCCTGTGTGTGTGTGTCTGTCCCTGTGTGTGTGTGTCTGTCCCTGTGTGCGTGTGTGCGTCTGTCCCTGTGTGTGTGTCTGTCCCTGTGAGGGTGTGTCTCTCCCTGTGTGTGTCACCATCACCATGCCCACAGTGTTCCTATGTCTTGACGCAGCTGCATCAGGATGTTCTGTGCGGAGCAAGAAGAAGAAGATGGAAGAGGAGGCAGCGCCGCCAGCATGGAGTCCGTGGGAGAGACACAGGGAGGCAGACTAAGGACGAAGGTAACACTACCACATGATCTAGACTAGTATTATCTGTTGTTTTACATAGGACTGCAGGTAACACTACGACATTATCAGCACTAGTGTTATCTGTGGTTTTACATAGGACTGCAGGTAACACTACCACATTATCAGGACTAGTGTTATCTGTGTTTTTACATAGGACTGCAGGTAACACTACCACATTATCAGGACTAGTGTTATCTGTGTTTTTACATGGGACTGCAGGTAAAACTACCACATTATTAGGACTAGTGTTTTCTGTGTTTTTACATAGGACTGCAGGTAAAACTACCACATTATTAGGACTAGTGTTTTCTGTGTTTTTACATAGGACTGCAGGTAACACTACTTCATTTTCTGTACTCAGATAGCCATCACTGTGTTATCTGTGTTGTTACATAGGACTGCAGGAGACATAGACTACAGGGAGTGCAGAATTATTAGGCAAGTTGTATTTTTGAGGATTAATTTTATTATTGAACAACAACCATGTTCTCAATGAACCCAAAAAACTCATTAATATCAAAGCTGAATATTTTTGGAAGTAGTTTTTAGTTTGTTTTTAGTTTTAGCTATTTTAGGGGGATATTGGTGTGTGCAGGTGACTATTACTGTGCATAATTATTAGGCAACTTAACAAAAAACAAATATATACCCATTTCAATTATTTATTTTTACCAGTGAAACCAATATAACATCTCAACATTCACAAATATACATTTCTGACATTCAAAAGCAAAACAAAAACAAATCAGTGACCAATATAGCCACCTTTCTTTGCAAGGACACTCAAAAGCCTGCCATCCATGGATTCTGTCAGTGTTTTGATCTGTTCACCATCAACATTGCGTGCAGCAGCAACCACAGCCTCCCAGACACTGTTCAGAGAGGTGTACTGTTTTCCCTCCTTGTAAATCTCACATTTGATGATGGACCACAGGTTCTCAATGGGGTTCAGATCAGGTGAACAAGGAGGCCATGTCATTAGATTTTCTTCTTTTATACCCTTTCTTGCCAGCCACGCTGTGGAGTACTTGGACGCGTGTGATGGAGCATTGTCCTGCATGAAAATCATGTTTTTCTTGAAGGATGCAGACTTCTTCCTGTACCACTGCTTGAAGAAGGTGTCTTCCAGAAACTGGCAGTAGGACTGGGAGTTGAGCTTGACTCCATCCTCAACCCGAAAAGGCCCCACAAGCTCATCTTTGATGATACCAGCCCAAACCAGTACTCCACCTCCACCTTGCTGGCGTCTGAGTCGGACTGGAGCTCTCTGCCCTTTACCAATCCAGCCACGGGCCCATCCATCTGGCCCATCAAGACTCACTCTCATTTCATCAGTCCATAAAACCTTAGAAAAATCAGTCTTGAGATATTTCTTGGCCCAGTCTTGACGTTTCAGCTTGTGTGTCTTGTTCAGTGGTGGTCGTCTTTCAGCCTTTCTTACCTTGGCCATGTCTCTGAGTATTGCACACCTTGTGCTTTTGGGCACTCCAGTGATGTTGCAGCTCTGAAATATGGCCAAACTAGTGGCAAGTGGCATCTTGGCAGCTGCACGCTTGACTTTTCTCAGTTCATGGGCAGTTATTTTGCGCCTTGGTTTTTCCACACGCTTCTTGCGACCCTGTTGACTATTTTGAATGTTCGATGATCACGCTTCAGAAGCTTTGCAATTTTAAGAGTGCTGCATCCCTCTGCATGATATCTCACTATTTTTGACTTTTCTGAGCCTGTCAAGTCCTTCTTTTGACCCATTTTGCCAAAGGAAAGGAAGTTGCCTAATAATTATGCACACCTGATATAGGGTGTTGATGTCATTAGACCACACCCCTTCTCATTACAGAGATGCACATCACCTAATATGCTTAATTGGTAGTAGGCTTTCGAGCCTATACAGCTTGGAGTAAGACAACATGCATAAAGAGGATGATGTGGTCAAAATACTCATTTGCCTAATAATTCTGCACTCCCTGTATATTATCTGTACTCAGAGAGTTATCACTGTATAGGGGTGCCCACTAAGACTTTATTGCCCAAGAACCCACATGAGCCTGGAGCCGGCGTGGCGTGATATGTGGGTGGGGCTGTGTGTGGGTGGGGCTTGAGGGTGGTTGATCATTAATTGAATACCACACATTAGAATGGGTGGAGACGTCCCTAGATGGGCGGTACTATATGTTATATATAGCTTGATTTTTCTGTTTTGGATGTATCTGTTGAGAAAGGCTTGTATGCCGAAACCGGTCCTGGTTGTAGGACATTCTACTTTGAGAAAATAAAAAGAGGCTTATTCACAAAGACACAGCAGCTGGGATTCCTTTATCTTTGGTGGGGACACAGGGGCCCCATAATCTTCTTTTGCCCGGGGGCCCCATGAGTTGTCAGTCTGCCCCTGACCCACAGCTAGTCTCGGTGCCATCAATTATATCTAGAGATGTAGTATCACACGAATAAATCGCTATAGTCTAAGCCTTATAATTGCATCGGTAACCAAACTTAACAGAACAATTCACATAGGGTAAGTAACCGACATTAAAACCTAACATTTAATGTATACATTGTTAAAAATATGAGTCCAAAGTTGAAAGTATTAATAAAATACAAAAGATTCAGCCTTCCCACACAAGATGTAACCTACAGTCAACCAGGTATACATGGGAGAATGCCGACTGTGACAAAAATATCACAATATACCATATGGCACAAGAAAACAACTAGAGAGCACCAGGGTATATAAGAATAGAAAAGAGGTATTGGAGAGACAAGGTACTGGGTCTATAACCCTATATCGCCTTCCTCAAACCCCTCTCACTCAATGTCTCTATCTTTCCCTGCTCCAGACAGGACAGTGATTGCCCAGCTTCATTAAGGTATATCAGGAAAGGGAAAGAAGAAGAATATAAACAGCTGTAACAAAGATTTCCCGACGCGTTTCCTTGGCTTGCGCCAAATCATCAGGGGACCAATATACCAAGTGATGTTACAAGGTGTGCCAGGAGGAGAGATTAAAACAAAAACATTTCGCAAACCGACAGCGACTAATTTACTCCTGGATTGGGCAAGTCACCATCCCTCTTCTCTAAAACGGGGTATTCCGGTTGGACAATACCTCAGAATGAGAAGAAATTGTTCCACATTCAGGGACTTCAAGGAACAAGCTGATGACTTGCGGAATAGGTTCCTGGAAAAAGGATACCCTAACCCCGTACTAAAGACAGCGTTCAAGAGAGCCCATGAAACTAATAGGATGGCCCTACTGCACCCCAAAACTAAAACTATTGAGAACAACCAAATTCGCTTGATAGGCACTTTTAATACAGCAGCAAAAGAAGTGAGAGCGGTTTTAAGCAAATATTGGGGTATGTTACAGTTAGATCCGGACATTAGTAAGGTCATCTCAGACAGGCCTCAAGTTACATACCGCAGGGGGCGCAGCTTGCGGGACCGTTTGGTTCATAGCCACTTCAGCGAAGCACCAACATCAAAAAGTAATACTTGGCTACAACCACCTATTGGCTGCTATCGCTGCAGTGGCTGCATAGCCTGTACTTATATTACTCAGGGACGCCTTTTTACCAGTAGGATTACCCATAAGGAATACACTATTAGACATTTTAGAAATTGCAAAACCAAGGGGGTTGTCTACAAGGCCACCTGTGGCTGTGGTCTTAAATATATTGGGAAGACCACTAGGGAACTGTGGAGGAGAGGTGGCGAACACCTGAGTGATCTCAGACATAGAAAAGACACCCCTTTGGCTAAACATATTGAAATGGCACACGGTGGAGATTTTTCTAAACTCAAATTTAACGGTATCAAGGTTGTGCAGCCACTCAAGAGAGGGGGAGACTGGGACAGAAAAATACTCCAACGTGAAACTTGGTGGATTTTTGAATTAGAAACTGTTCATCCCAGGGGACTGAATGAGCAACTGTTATTTGGCTGTTTCATTTAATCCATCCCCCCTTCGAGTCCCTTTCATCTGGGATATACCATGGGGTGCCGCCCCCCCCCCCCGCCCCCTCCTCTTTCTTTTTTACATCTTTTGCATCATGTGCCCTAGAATAAAATATGCATCCATTAATGCATTTCTATACATCTGCTAGTGCATATGTACTGTATGTAGAGTAAACTTTGGCATATGTGTCCTTCAGAATCGTGTATAATGCTGCACTTATTTTGTATGTCTACATTTTTGTGCAGCATTTGAGCCACTTGAGTCGTTTAGTGCTACATTTGATTTATTCTTTACCTGTGCTTGAATTTAGTATCCGCCTATTGCCTCTTTAAACAATTGTGCCTGGAACAATCACTGGTTCCTATTTGGCACATGATACATCTGTAAAAAATAGGGCAGGGTGTTAATAGTGGGAGTGAGTAGAGCTCAATCGCCCCCTACATATCAGCCCAGTGTATCCGCTCACCTCTTCATGTCACTACAGCGGGCGTGCCTTTATGTTAGTGACGTGCTCTTTTAATCACGCGGGATGCCACTGTAGTGAAGTGTCTTGTTGTTAGTGACGCGCTCCTCCGATCACGTGTGATATAGTGTCAAGTGACCGCACACGTGACCGGACATGTGACATAATGAGCGTATAAGGAGTGGACCGGCGCGCTATTTAAAAGCAACCATGTCCGTCGCTCAAATTGCTGCTGCCACACGCGGAAGGCCATTTTCATGGACTGCCATACGCAGGACCTGTACTGAAGTTCTACGGCTGACCTACATTTTGGAACTCATTGGACAGCTAAGTAGTTTTGTTAAGCAATTGATCATTGTTCTATATTGATCATAATATCACTGACTTTAACCTTGTAACATCACTTGGTATATTGGTCACCTGATGATTTGGCGCAAGCCAAGGAAACGCGTCGGGAAATCTTTGTTACAGCTGTTTATATTCTTCTTCTTTCCTTTTCCTGATATACCTTGATGAAGCTGGGCAATCACTGTCCTGTCTGGAGCAGGGAAAGATAGGGACATTGAGTGAGAGGGGTTTGAGGAAGGAGGTTATTGACCCAGTACCTTGTCTCTCCAATACCTCTTTTCTATTCTAATATATCCCGGGGCTCTCTAGTTGTTTTCTTGTGCCATATCGTATATTGTGATATTTTTGTCACAGTCTGCATTCTCCTATGTATACCTGGTTCACTGTAGGTTGCATCTTGTGTGGGAAGGCTGAATCTTTTGTATTTTATTAACTTAAGTAATGATACTTTCAACTTTGGGCTCATATTTTTAACAATGTATACATTAAATGTTAAGTTTTAATGTCGGTTAATTACCCTATGTGAATTGTTATATCTAGAGATGAGCAAATTTTTCAAAAATTTAAGTCACCGGTTCACCGAATGTTTCTGAAAAAAATTTGGTTCGATACGAATATATTCACGGCGAATCGCGTTAGAAAATGGCTATTTCCTGGCTGCAGTGAGCCTTTATAGTGGTGTAGAACACTGTGCCTTGCAGTAACACGCAGAGGGAGTCTGCTTTGGTAGTGAAATAATACTGTGAGTCCGTATGACATGCAGGTGACAGGCGTCGCACTTAGAATCACTGCACACTTCACTTATTTGGGCAGTCATGGGGCCAAAACTGACCAAATAATGAAAGTATGAACTCAGCCTTACAGGTCGATGTTAGCGCCAAGAAGAAGCGCACTCCTTTTACACCGTCGTCAGCTGATTTCACATAGATGTCTACAGAACCTGTTCTATTAAACGCTTAAACAAGTAGAGCCCCCCAACAGAGTGGCGAGGGTGTCAGCAGTAAGTTTGTGTTGACGCTAGTGTTGGGCGCGAATATTCAAATAGCGAATATTAATTTTGAATATCGGCACTTCGAGAATTCGCGAATATTTTTAATATAGTGATATATATTCATAATTTCAAATATTCTAGATTCTTTTTTCATCAGTAACCTCCCTTCTTGCTTGTGGGCCAATGAGAAGGCTGCAATGTCTTTGCCTGAGCTTAGCAACATCACTAGCAACCAATAGGAAAGTTGCCTACCCCTTACTATATAAGAACCTCCCCAGCAGCCCTTGTATGCAGTATTTTGCAGATCTGAGAGAGACAGCAGTGTTATTGCTGTGCTCTCTGCTTTTCTGTGTCATTACATTTGATAGTTAGTTAGCTTATATATATATATATAATACAGATAGTTAGTGGGAGATAGTCAGTGTAGGTTAGATAGTGATATAGTGTGCTGTCCATACATACATGCTACATACATAGTACTGCATGTATGTACTGTATGTATGTATGCTACATACATACATAGTGCTGTGATGTCACAAGTTCACAACAATACTTCGTGCACCAATCACTAATAAGTAGTCAGACCTGTTAAAATGTGAAGTTGCACATATTGCGCCAAAATATTCGCATCATTAGTGCCGATTTCGCAATCGCGAATATATTGGAGCACTCCATCTGCATATAAAGCTATTGTAATGTTCTGCCGTGCCAACCATTTTCTCCAGTCTCAGGAAACTTCTAGCAGCTTGAAAAATGTAGCTATAATGACCCACGTCTGTATTTCACGTGCATTACGCGAATATTACAATGCCGATTTTTCACGATCAAGAAAATAATCTCGAATTCGCGAATATATGACGAATATTCTACCAAATATTCACGAAATATTGTGAATTCGAATTATTCCCCTGCCGCTCATCACTAGTTGACATCAATGATTATTTTGCCCTTCCTCTGATCCGTCAGAACAATTACCTCCAAAAAACGAATCCTGTCTGTGGAGCATCCGCCTTCACTCGTTCAGCATTTGGTCAGTAATCCATTCATGCCAAAAAAAACAGGAGTGGATCCAAAACAGAGATGACACGTGAATGGAATATTTGCATGTCTTCTGTGTTTTGTACCAACTCCTGCTTTTAGCTACCAAATCACAAGCCAATTCTGATGGGACCATACAGGCCTTACAGCTGCTACACAGCCAGGATCCATTGTGCGTCAAATTTTTCCTTCCTTCTGACAGATCAAAAGAAGGGTCAAATAAATGATGTCAGCCAAGCCGAAAGGCAAAATAGTGGCCCAGTCATGAAGTCGGGAGGGTGGGAACAGCATGAGAAGTCCACAGAGTGGCGCTATGACATAGTGGTGAGGTGGAAGCAGCATGAGGAGGCCACAGAGTGGCCCAATGACAGAGTCTGGAGGTGGCGACAGCATCAGGACGAGGCCACAGAGTGGCACAATGACAGTGTGGAGGTGGCAGCAGCAGCATCAGGAGGAGGCCACAGAGTGGCACAATGACAGTGTGAAGGTGGTGGCAGCATCAGGAGGCCACAGAATGGCAAGCTGACATAGTATGGAGGTGGCAGCAGCATGAAAAGGCCACAGAGTGGCAAGGTGACATAGTGTGGAGGTGGCAGCAGCATGAGGAGACCACAGAGTGGCAAGGTGACATAGTGTGGAGGTGGCAGCAGCATGAGGAGACCACAGAATAGCACAGTGACATAGTGTGGAGGTGGCAGCAGCAACAGGAAACCACAGAGTGGCAAGGTGACATAGTGTGGGGGTGGCAGCAGCATGAGGAGACCACAGAGTGACAAGGTGACATAGTGTTGAGGTGGCAGCAGCATCAGAAGACCACAGAGTGGCAAGGTGACATAGTGTGGAGGTGAAAGCAGCATGAGGAGACCACAGAGTGGCAAGGTGACATAGTGTGGAGGTGGAAGCAGCATCAGAAGACCACAGAGTGGCAAGGTGACATAATGTGGAGGTGGCAGCAGCATGAGGAGACCATAGAGTGGCAAGATGACATAGTGTGGAGGTGGTATCAGCATCAGGAGGCCACAGAGTGGCAAGGTGACATAGTGTGGAGGTGGGTGGCAATACCAGTACTCGCTTAAGATGGTGGGTGAATGATGGAGTACTTGGCATCAGATGTGTGGCATCAGGCAGGTGACAGCATCAGAATAAGAGCTGAGGTAGGTAGCCAAACGAAACCAGTCTCTTTTGTCAAAGTGTTGGTGTGGCACCATGGATGATCTAGTCTGATGCATCAGGCATTGGTGGGTGGAAATCCTGGCTCATCCATGCCTCTTGACAAAGGTCAGTCTCTTTACATTCGCCTTGTGGACAGGCGAGTTCTTCTTGGGGTAACTATGGCCCCCGCCACACTAAACACCCGATCTGATGCCGCACTACTGGCCCCTCAGGACAGCTTTTCCAGGGCAAACTCTGACAGTTGCGGTGTCACGCCGGTGACAGGTTTGAGAAGGTCTGAAAGAATATCTGCATTAGTTATCTGACAGCCTCTTTTGGTTTCACTTTGTCTGTGTGTTGCTGGTATGTCCACACCCCCTGTTCAGGTGTGGATCATGTGACCTTCACCTCCCTCTATTTAGTCTAACTTTACCCATCACTCCTTGCTCTGGATAGCTTAATTTGGTTTTTGGAAGAGCTGGAGTGTGGTTCATGGTGAAGTCCTGTTCGTCCATCATCCATCACCCTCAGAAGTTAAGTGTTCCGCTTGTTGTGTTTTGTATTCCCCCCCACCTTTGTTGTTTACTAGGCTTTAGCGAGACGCTGGTTCCTTCACCAGGGAAGGAGCGGGTTGTCTCTGCCCGGTCATTACTATTAGGGCATCTGAGGGCCACCAGGGTTTTCTAGGTTCCTGTGTATGGGCATCTCTACCATTGAGAGGTGCCCATACGGATAGGAGTTAGGGCCAGGAGCAGGGTTTTATAGGTGGTGACCCTTTTCCTTCCCTAGCGGTGAGGCCTAGTGTCTTTTCCCTTCCTTCTTGTTGTCCTTTGGTGTTTTCCCCTACAACATCCGTGACATGTTGCCACAAATCCAGTTTGGCTGCCCAGTAGTCCGGCGGATCTTCAATGTGCAGTGGCAGGGTGCTCTCCAAGTATGCCACCACCTGCTAGTTCAGGTCCTGCTCCAGGTCTAGCTGCTGCTGCTGGTGAGTACTTTCTTCACTATGCGGGTGAAGAAAGCTGCTCATCATCGACTCTAGACTCAGGCTGCTGCTGATGGAACTGGTACTGCTCCTGCCACCCCACCCCTACCTAGCAGCCATGGCAGTGGAACATGAGCGCAGAGGGCCCCACCGGTCAGACCTGCGAGAGGATGGACGATGGCGCAGATAGGCAGCGGCCAACTGACTACATAGAATGTCTCGGTAGTATTTCAGTTTGTCCTCCCTCTCAGCGGGTGTAAAAAAGACCCCCATTTTGGACCAGTAGCGAGGGTCCAACAAGGTGTAGAACCAGAAGTCATCCCTCTGCCAAATGGTGACAATTAGGCTGTCACTACGCAAGCAAGTGAGCATGTATCGGGCCATTTGTGCAAATGACTCAGAGGGACACCCTACCTCCATCTCCACTGCATACTGCCACGGTGTGTCTTGGTCCTCTGCCTCCTTTTCCTCATGGCCCAGTAGCTCCTATGGCTGTTCCTGCTCCTCCTCTCCTGTGTGTGAAAACCACCCATTTCGCTACACATTGCTTGTGCTCCAATGTTCTCCTCCAGTTCAGCCCCCACAGGGCTCATGTGACCGTGAGATCTAGGCGCCATGTCTCTAGTCCCATGACCAGCCAGATTTACCAGCATCTGTTCCAGGACATGAAGCAGTGGAATTACATTGTTCATCCCGTAGTTCTGGCGACTGACAAAAAACGTGGCCTCCTCAAAGGGCCTGGCTGACATCAAAGTTACACAGGGGAGTACTCCTATCTGCTTGGATCATCAAGAAATAGTTTATGGCCTTTCTCTGTCCGTACAGTCGGTCCAACATATGGAGGGTGGAATTACAACGGGTGGAAACGTTGCATATCAACCTATGTTGGGGGATGCCATTCTGCCGCTGCACCTCAAGGAGGGTGTGCTTTGCGGTGTACGAGTGGCTGAAGTGCATGCAAAGTTTCCTGGGCATTTTTAGGATGTCTCGCAGATGGGTGGAAGACTTCAGGAACCGCTTGACAACCAGATTAAACACGTGTGTCATGCAGGACCCATGGCTCAGCCCCCCTTGATGCAGCGCCGACACCATGTTCTTCCCATTGTTGGTCACCATGGTTCCGATTTTCAGTTGTCACGGAGAAAGCCAGTATTCTATTTCTTGATTAAGGACACAGAGCAGTTCCTCCCCTGTGTGACTCCGTTCACCCAGGCAAACGAGGTGCAGAACAGCGTGACACCGCAGTGCACTGCAAATGTGGTATGCTGGAGAGGCCCTGTGAATTGTCCCTGCAGTGGAGGCTGAGGACACAGTGGAGGATGAGGAGGCAAAAGCGGACATTGTCGCCGGACCAACGGCGTCACCTGGCCAAGTTGCTGGTGTGGCTGTGCAGGAACCACACCCAGTGGGCCGTAAAGGACATGTATTGTCCCTGACCGTAGTTACAGATCCACACGTCGGCACTGCCATGCACTTTGGCAGACACCAACAGGCTCAAGGACTGGCCCACCTTCTGTTCTACATACCGTATGTGTGCAGGGCTGGTACTGCCTTTTTGGCAAAGATGACGGCTTGGGACTCTCCACCTCGGCTCGGCACAAGCCATCAGTTCTCTGAAAGGTGCAGAGTCCACCACTTGGAAAGGGAGGGACTGCAGCACCAGCAACTTGGACAGGAGCAAGTTCAGCTTCTGCGCCGTTGGATGAGTGCAAGCATACTGTTGTCTCTTGACAATCGCTTCGGCGATCGATTGCTGACGGAATGACTGACGAGGAGGAGCAGGAGCATCAGGACCAGCAGATGATGGGAAGGACAGACAGCTCCCTTCGGCTGAGGTGGTGGAGCCTTGACTGCCTGAAATCGGGTGCGTGCCACTGGGTGATTCAGCGGTTGCTGCGGCAGGGTGGACCACCACATCAGAGCCACGGTTCTCCCAGGCCACTTTATTGTGGGGCTGCATATTTTGACGCAGGGCTGTGGTGCCAACATTGGCACCCTGGCCACGCTTCACCTTCTGCCCACAGATTCTACATATCGCCATGTTCTCCTCCGCTGGCGGCTTAACAAAAAAAACTGTCACACCGCCGAGTAGGTGATTTTACCCCCAACACTACGCACTGAGTGACTGCTACCGCCGCTGCTTCCATAAACCTGTGCACCACTACTTTCTGGGCAGGTAGGTTCCTGCGAAGCGGGTGGTCTACCCCAGGCACGTTTGGCTACCGACCTCCCACTGCTGCCACCCTGCTGACTCCCGGCCACGCTAGCGACTTCCTGACTCTGCCGCTGACTCACGGGCAAGCTGCCACTCTCCTCTGCCAATGATGAAGCCCCTTCGTCACCCGGCTCCCAAGTGTGATCAGCTTCATCATCATCGAGTACTGTCTGCACGTCACTGATGTCCTCCTCAACGGTCTCTGGGTCAGGAGCCTGACCGCTCACAACACCAGCTCCCACGCCACTCACCTTATCACGACTTGCCCGCCTAGCGGAGGAAGCGGTCGATGTCTCCTCCACATCTTGGCTGGCCAGTAGCTGCTGACTGTCCTCTAGTAGTTCATTCTCACTGTATAGTGGGGCTGAGCCCACAGCATATAATAGTTCTCTGGCTGAGGCAACAGAAAAGGACAGAGGCAGGTTGAGGACAGGTGAGGGCACAGAGCCTGCTCCCGGGCCATGCCAACTAAGGGTTGTGTCTGACGAACCCATGACTTTTGCCTGAGGGTGTCTGATGTCACTTGGGATAAAGTGGATGACCGAGTCAACCATTCAAGAACCGCTGGGTTGCTGGTCAAGACACGACCGCTAGATGACACTGGGAGCTCAGGCCTCTCGCTGCGAACCTGCTGCCACGCCCCCTTACTCTGCTGCGACCTGTGCCTGCGCCAGAAACACCTATGACTCTGCCACTCCACTGTGCAGGGCCTGGCACTTCTCTGTCTGACATACTGTTCAAATAAATAAATAAAAAGGAAATTAAAACACACCAAAAAACTCACAACAGGCTTTAGAACAGATAACTGCAAAAGGCTTTAGAACAGATAACTGTACCGCTGACCGGCAAATATATTTTTTCTTTTCCATTTATACATGCCACAAAAGGCTTTAGAACAGATAACTGCACCGCTGACCGGCAAATATATTTTTTTCTTTTTCCACTAATACACGCCACAAAAGGCTTTAGAACATATAACTGCACCAATGACCGGCAAATATATTTTTTCTTTTTCCACTAATACAGGGAAAAAAGGGCTTTAGAATAAATAACTGCACCGCTGAACGGCAATTAGGCCCTAATTTTTTTCCATGTTTACACTACACAAGGCATATAAGTGCAATGCTGAATGGCAAATATATTTTAATTTTGCCACTAATACACGACAAAAAGGGCTGTAAATTTAGCACTTCACCACACAACGGCTAATTTTAGCACTTCACACTAATACAAGCCAAAAAATGCTTTAGAACATATAACTGCATCCCACAAGGGCAAATAAGACATAGAAATTGACATAGAAATTCTTGTAATAAACCCTGTTCAAACAGCATTTGCACCCTAATAAGAATGGTTTGCTGGAATTACAGAGCTGTATAATGTCAATTTGGATCCCCTGTCAGTGCAGGAAGGTACCCAGGCTGTAACCTCCCCTACTGAACCCTGTTCAACAAAAAAATGCTGTGGAATGATTCGCCCTATCCTTTCCCTACACCTTGAATAATCTTGCCCTTCACTTGTAAATCGATTTTTTTAGCACAATGAAGTTTTTTCTAACACTGTCCCTAGCACCTGCAGACGTCTCTTCCTGCACTCAGTACACTGGTAAATGGCAGAATCTAAGGCTACTTTCACACTAGCGTTCTGCTGTCCGCTCGTGAGCTCCGTTTGAAGGGGCTCACGAGCGGAGCAGAACGCTTCCGTCCAGCCCTGATGCAGTCTGAATGGATGCGGATCCGCTCAGACTGCATCAGTCTGGTGGCGTTCAGCCTCCGCTCCGCTCGCCTCCGCACGGCCAGGCGGACAGCTGAACGCTGCTTGCAGCGTTCGGGTGTCCGCCTGGCCGTGCGGAGGCGAGCGGATCCGTCCACACTTACAATGTAAGTCAATGGGGACGGATCCGCTTGAAGATGACACAATGTGGCTCAATCTTCAAGCGGATCCGTTCCCCATTGACTTTCAATGTAAAGTCTGAACGGATCCGCTCAGGCTACTTTCACACTTAGAAAATTTTCTAAGTTTTAATGCAGACGGATCCGTTCTGAACGGATGCAAACGTCTGCATTATCGGAGCGGATCCGTCTGATGAAACATCAGACGGATCCGCTCCGAACGCTAGTGTGAAAGTAGCCTTAGATGGCTGATGCTATTTATAGGGCTGTGACATCACAGGGCTGGCTGGCTGCTGATTGGCTGCATGCATGGCATTATGGGTGCTCCCGCCTTCCCATATTTCCTTTCTCCATGTCCTCAGCCATTTTAGGAAAAATGCGATTCGTTACCACATAGCGCGAGGAAATTTGGCTTTGGTACGAATCAAATTTTTCCTGAAATTCGGATCGAATTCCACTTCGTCAGCTTCGATTCGCTCATCTCTAATTATATCCATGACGTCCCTATTGTAAGGCACAGTGCAATTAAGTCTCACCTGCTCTCCCTGTTTAAACTGCAGTATCCTCAATATCAGCTCAGGTGCTCTCGAGGTGAGCCAGGCTGCCCCTGGTGTAGAGGCAGACTGGTCATAGACCCTACAGGAAAATTCCCCAATGAACCAATGCCCAGGCTGCTGCCCAAGCCTTAAGGCCACCAGCTGAGTACAAACAATCTGATGCTCTCAGAATTAATTGACTAAACATGACTAAACCCTTCCTTAATTGGTGCAATTAGAAAAATAAATACCAGATATGTTGCTATTCTGCAGATATCAGGTAATGGTAATAATCTTAATCACATTACTAGGCTTAATGTAGATAAGATTTCCATGTCCAAAATCCTCCAGACCGGGGAATTCAGGACATGGCAAAATAGAGAAAGTGACAAGCCAGACAGGACCCAAACTCTTAGATCACCATATCCCAGACAGTAGGGAGATCTGATTAAAGCAGTTTCATATGGCAGTTCTATATGGAAAGTGGGCTAAAGCTCATTACCAATAGTCATTGTCAGTGACAATACATTATGGGAAGCATTCATTTATTAAATATTAAAAGCAGTTGTCTCACCACAATGACCCCCATCTTGGCAATCATTTGATGGTATTGTATTTCTAGCTTGTCTGGCTTTTGAAATGTCCAGTTATGAGCTTCCAATGTTGCGGAGAAGACATTTTATTACCAAGCACACTTTCTCTGTAGCAGCCACTGCAGAACAAGTTTAGTATCACATGGCAGCCATTCGAATGAATGACCTTCTATATTATAAAAAGATGAGCAGGGACAACCAGAGTGAGAACCTCGAATACTGGATCTCTCCTCTGACTCATGAAGAGGGATCGTGTTCAAGAGGCCCACCTCTATGATGTCCATATGCCAAAAAGGGTTATCTTAGTAAGACAATGCTTTTATAGGTGTTGTAGCCATGGTGGAGAGGGCAGTTTCTTTTCACCCTCTTTATCAATGTTGTGCTGTTTAATTAATCGTTTTTTACAGCAGTGAACCTAGATCATCATCAAGGCAAGCAGCTCCAGCTATCTCTTTCCACAAATTAAAGGTTATTTTAGTCCATTATCAGAGTTTCTTACAAAAGGTGGCACTAGGAAACAATACATAAATCTAATTCTCTGTGGCTTCCCTGTTGTCTATCAATATACTACACCAATCTTTGAAGGGCATCTGTCAGCAGATTTGTACCTGTTAAACTGGCTGACCTGTTGCATGTACGCTTGGAAGCTGAAGGCTTGTAATCCCATGTTCCCATGCTCATATGTGCCCGCATTGTTGAGAAAAATTAAGTTTTAGTATATGCAATTGAGCCTCTAGGTGCAACGAGGGTGTTGCCATTACACCTAGAGGCTCTGGTCTCTCTGCAATTGTTGCGCCCTCTCCACTTTGATTGGAAGGGCCAGGCAATATGATGTTTTCACTGCCTGGCCCTGGCAATTAAAGTGGAGAGGTTGCATATATTAACACTTCATTTTTCTAAGCAATGCGGGCACATATGAACACGGGACCAACACAGATGCCTTGAGCTGACAAACACTCAACATGCATCAGCTCAGTCAGTTTCACACTGTAGGTAGAAATTTTCCCTTTAAATAACTGCATGTTCTTATATGGGAATACAGCATATGAGCTTTGTGTGTGAGATGCCTGTTTATTTTCTATATGTACTATGTAGACCAGTGGTGGTGAACCTATGGCACGTGTGCCAGAGAGCCCTCTCTTTGGGCACGCATACAGGGCCAGCTGCTATGAGCACTTCCATCAATACAGATGGAAGCGCTCATTGCTGGAGCGCAGGGTAGGCGATGGTCATTTCATTCACCAACTGCAGCTCACCTCCCCTGGCATAACTACTGTGAGGGGGCACATAATCTGGCATAACTTCTGAGAAGGGGGCACATCTGGGCATAACTATTGTGAAGGGGCACATATCTGGCCATAGCAACTGTGAAGGGTGCACAATCTGGATATTACTTCTGTGTGCTGTCACAAAGGGGCAAGAATTATTATGGCCATTAAGGGGACTGGGTGGGACTGGGTGTGCATAATTATTTTTTGGGCAGAGCTCGAGGCGTGGCCTAGCATGAAAACATTGCCACACGTGTTGTCCCTCTTTGTGTTTTTCAAAAGCTGGGAGGTATGCGGTCCTGCACTCCAGGTATGTGAGGGGGCCACTGGGGGGGGGTCATTAAACTGTGTGAGGGCCCCTTACACATATAATGACCCCAAGTGCCCCCCATACAGTATAATGATCCTTTGAAATAAATAAGCGGGTTTTGGGTTGCAGTTTGGGTACTCAGTCTCTTAAATGTTTGCCACCACTAATGTAGACTGTCCAGTATGAGTAAGTACAGATGTAGAACAGTTTAACTAGTCAAAATGCTAGTTGCAGCAAAGGTTGGCAAAGTGACAATTTCAGTAGGTTTTGTTGTGTTAGGTGCTAATTTAAAGTTTTCTGCAACAGTATACTTTATGTGTTAAGTGTCAAGTTCATGTTTTCTACATGTGTACATTCTACTTTCATGAACACATTTTGGAGGAATATGTCATACGGTCATTATTGCATTATCACTAGGGATGAGCGAACCCGAACTGTATAGTTCGGGTTCGTACCGAATTTTGGGGTCTCCGTGACACGGACCCGAACCCGAACATTTTCGTAAAAGTCCGGGTTCGGGTTCGGGGTTCGGCGCTTTCTTGGCGCTTTTTGAAAGGCTGCAAAGCAGCCAATCAACAAGCATCATACTACTTGCCCCAAGAGGCCATCACAGCCTTGCCTACTATTGGCATGGCTGTGATTGGCCAGTGCAGCATGTGACCCAGCCTCTATATAAGCTTGGGTCACGTAGCGCTGCACGTCACTCTGCTGATTCAAGCATAGGGAGAGGTTGCAGCTGCGACGTTAGGGCGAGATTAGGCAGATTAACTCCTCCAAAAGACTTCATTCTGTGATCGATCTGCAGCTGTGGATCATTGAAGTGCTAATATCGACTTGCTCACTTTTTTGAGGCTGCCCAGAGCGTTTTTAGATCACTTTTTTCTGGGGTGATCGGCGGCCATTTTGTGACTTGTGGTGCGCCAGCACAAGCTATCACCAAGTGTATTTAACCATCAATAGTGTGGTTATTTTTTGGCCATATACTACATCTGGTGCAGGCTGAGCCTGTGTCACCCAAGTGCATTTAACCATCAATAGTGTGGTTATTTTTTGGCCATATACTACATCAGGGGCAAGTTGAGCCTGTCACCCAGCGCCTAAAAAATAGACCTGACATTTCTATTCAACCAAATCTGTACTGTTTTAGCTGGTCAAGTTATTTGTAGTGACCGTAAAAGCACACTTTTTGTTCTGGGTTGAAAAACTATTCCCAAATTTGCCATTCTCAAAATAACTAGTTTCTGGTATATGAGGCCTACTTGAAATCTATCCCAAAAAGGATATCTTACATTGAAGGTGCAGATAGTGTCATTCAGAAAAACCTAAGACACATGCTACCGTGCAGATAGAAGTCTGATTCTGTGATTAAACCTATACCTGTCACACAGCGCAAAAAAAAAAACAGGCCTGACATTTCTATTCAACCAAATCTGTACTGTTTTAGCTGGTCAAGTTATTTGTAGTGACCGTAAAAGCACACTTTTTGTTCTGGGTTGAAAAACTATTCCCAAATTTGCCATTCTCAAAATAACTAGTTTCTGGTATATGAGGCCTACTTGAAATCTATCCCAAAAAGGATATCTTACATTGAAGGTGCTGATAGTGTCATTCAGAAAAACCTAAGACACACGCTACCGTGCAGATAGAAGTCTGATTCTGTGATTAAACCTATACCTGTCACACAGCGCAAAAAAAAACAGGCCTGACATTTCTATTCAACCAAATCTGTACTGTTTTAGCTGGTCAAGTTATTTGTAGTGACCGTAAAAGCACACTTTTTGTTCTGGGTTGAAAAACTATTCCCAAATTTGCCATTCTCAAAATTGTGGTGAACGGGAACAATGAGGAAAACATCTAATAAGGGACGCGGACGTGGACATGGTCGTGGTGGTGTTAGTGGACCCTCTGGTGCTGGGAGAGGACGTGGCCGTTCTGCCACAGCCACACGTCCTAGTGAACCAACTACCTCAGGTCCCAGTAGCCAGCAGAATTTACAGCGATATTTGGTGGGGCCCAATGCCGTTCTAAGGATGGTAAGGCCTGAGCAGGTACAGGCATTAGTCAATTGGGTGGCCGACAGTGGATCCAGCACGTTCACATTATCTCCCACCCAGTCTTCTGCAGAAAGGGCACAGATGGCGCATGAAAACCAAGCCCATCGGTCTGTCACATCACCCCCATGCATATCAGGGAAACTGTCTGAGCCTCAAGTTATGCAGCAGTCTCTTATGCTGTTTGAAGACTCTGCTGCCAGGGTTTCCCAAGGGCATCCACCTAGCCCTTCCCCAGGGGTGGAAGAGATAGAATGCACTAACGCACAACCACTTATTTTTCCTGATGATGAGGACATGGGAATACCACCTCAGCACGTCTCTGATGATGACGAAACACAGGTGCCAACTGCTGCGTCTTTCTGCAGTGTGCAGACTGAACAGGAGGTCAGGGATCAAGACTGGGTGGAAGACGATGCAGGGGACGATGAGGTCCTAGACCCCACATGGAATGAAGGTCGTGCCACTGACTTTCACAGTTCGGAGGAAGAGGCAGTGGTGAGACCGAGCCAACAGCGTAGCAAAAGAGGGAGCAGTGGGCAAAATCAGAACACCCGCCGCCAAGAGACTCCGTCTGCTACTGACCGCCGCCATCTGGGACCGAGCACCCCAAAGGCAGCTTCAAGGAGTTCCCTGGCATGGCACTTCTTCAAACAATGTGCTGACGACAAGACCCGAGTGGTTTGCACGCTGTGCCATCAGAGCCTGAAGCGAGGCATTAACGTTCTGAACCTTAGCACAACCTGCATGACCAGGCACCTGCATGCAAAGCATGAACTGCAGTGGAGTAAACACCTTAAAAACAAGGAAGTCACTCAGGCTCCCCCTGCTACCTCTTCTGCTGCTGCCACCTCGGCCTCTTCTGCTGCTGCCGCCGCCTCGGCCTCTTCCTCTGCCTCTGGAGGAACGTTGGCACCTGCCGCCCAGCAAACATGGGATGTACCACCAACACCACCACCTGCGTCACCAAGCATCTCAACCATGTCACACGGCAGCGTTCAGCTCTCCATCTCACAAACATTTGAGAGAAAGCGTAAATTCCCACCTAGCCACCCTCGATCCCTGGCCCTGAATGCCAGCATTTCTAAACTACTGGCCTATGAAATGCTGTCATTTAGGCTGCTCGCCTGTCTGCGCTACAGCGTAACTTCGGCCTTCCCGCTCACCGCCTCATATGCGACGTACCCACCAGGTGGAACTCCACCTTGCATATGCTGGACAGACTGTGCAAGCAGCAGCAGGCCATAGTGGAGTTTCAGCTGCAGCACGCACGGGTCAGTCGCACTGCGGATCAGACCCACTTCACCACCAATGACTGGGCCTCCATGCGAGACCTGTGTGCCCTGTTACGCTGTTTCGAGTACTCCACCAACATGGCCAGTGGCGATGACGCCGTTATCAGCGTTACAATACCACTTCTATGTCTCCTTGAGAAAACACTTAGGGCGATGATGGAAGAGGAGGTGGCCCAGGAGGAAGAGGAGGAAGAGGGGTCATTTTTAGCACTTTCAGGCCAGTCTCTTCGGAGTGACTCAGAGGGAGGTTTTTTGCAACACCAGAGGCCAGGTACAAATGTGGCCAGACAGGGCCCACTACTGGAGGACGAGGAGGACGAGGAGGAGGTGGAGGAGGATGAGGATGAAGCATGTTCACAGCGGGGTGGCACCCAAAGCAGCTCGGGCCCATCACTGGTGCGTGGCTGGGGGGAAACTCAGGACGATGACGATACGCCTCCCACAGAGGACAGCTTGTCCTTACCTCTGGGCAGCCTGGCACACATGAGCGACTACATGCTGCAGTGCCTGCGCAACGACAGCAGAGTTGCCCACATTTTAACGTGTGCGGACTACTGGGTTGCCACCCTGCTGGATCCCCGGTACAAAGACAATGTGCCCACCTTACTTCCTACACTGAAGCGTGATAGGAAGATGCGCGAGTACAAGCGCACGTTGGTAGACGCGCTACTGAGAGCATTCCCAAATGTCACAGGGGAACCAGTGGAAGCCCAAGGCGAAGGCAGAGGAGGAGCAAGAGGTCGCCAACGCAGCTGGGTCACGGCCAGCTCCTCTGAGGGCAGGGTTAGCATGGCAGAGATGTGGAAAAGTTTTGTCAACACGCCACAGCTAACTGCACCACCACCTGATACGGAACGTGTTAGCAGGAGGCAACATTTCACTAACATGGTGGAACAGTACCTGTGCACACCCCTCCACGTACTGACTGATGGTTCGGCCCCATTCAACTTCTGGGTCTCCAAATTGTCCACGTGGCCAGAGCTAGTCTTTTATGCCTTGGAGGTGCTGGCCAGCGTTTTGTCTGAACGTGTATTCAGCACGGCAGGGGGCGTCATTACAGACAAACGCAGCCGCCTGTCTACAGCCAATGTGGACAAGCTGACGTTCATAAAAATGAACCAGGCATGGATCCCACAGGACCTGTCCATCCCTTGTGCAGATTAGATATTAACTACCTCCCCTTAACAATATATTATTCTACTCCAGGGCACTTCCTCATTCAATACTATTTTTAATTTCATTTTACCATTATATTGCGGGGCAACCCAAAGTTGAATGAACCTCTCCTCTGTCTGGGTGCCGGGGCCTAAATGTGTGACAGTGGCCTGTTCCAGTGGTGGGTGACGTGAAGCCTGATTCTCTGCTATGACATGAAGAATTATTCTGTGCTGACATGAAGCCAGATTCTCTGTTACGCGACCTCTCTCCTCTGCCTGGGTGCCTGGGCCTAAATATGTGACAGTGGCCTCTTCCAGTGGTGGGTGACATGAAGCCAGATTCTCTGCTATGGCATGAAGAGACTGATTCTCTGCTGACATGAAGCCAGATTCTTTGCTATGGCATGAAGAGACTGATTCTCTGCTGACGTGAAGCCAGATTCTCTGCTATGGGACCTCTGTCCAATTGATATTGGGTCATTTTTATTTTTTTTATTTTTATTTTAATTCATTTCCCTATCCACATTTGTTTGCAGGGGATTTACCTACATGTTGCTGCCTTTTGCAGCCCTCTAGCTCTTTCCTGGGCTGTTTTACAGCCTTTTTAGTGCCCAAAAGTTCGGGTCCCCATTGACTTCAATGGGGTTCGGGTTCGGGACGAAGTTCTGTTTGGGTTCGGATCCCGAACCCGAACATTTCCGGGAAGTTCGGCCGAACTTCTCGAACCCGAACATCCAGGTGTTCGCTCAACTCTAATTATCAGAAACTGCCAGCATCTGTAAATATCTTTGTATTATGTCCCCAAATTAGACATCAGGTCAACATAAAATGGGGCAAATTTACCAATCACATCTAATAGTTAGGCAGTGTAGATTTAGAAGAGCAGTCTAAAGTTTTGCTAGACGTATTACAGTGATGGCTCATGCACAAAAACATATTTTTCTTTATGTTTATGTTACGTTACGTTGGTCCATATACAGAACCATTCATTTCAATGGGGCTTGAAAAAAAAAATTAAATGACTTTGTGTGCATTCCGTTTCTATTGCATCTTAAGCCACACCTCTTCTTCAGAGAAGCCACACACATATGACATGAAACCACATCTCCTCAAAGTTGGAACTGCAGCATATTTTTTTAAATCTTTCATGTTCCTTAAATGTATTAAATGTCTAAAATGAAACACTGCAGATTGTGCCAAAGATGCATTACATTTTGACACAATTTACACAGGAATTCAGATCCAGGTACAGCTCCATGAAGAGCTTTCATTTTGACATTGATGGCCATCGAACATCATGTAGTCAATCATGTCCAGGGGCATAGCTATAGGAAGTGCAGAGGTCGGAGTTGCATCTAGGCCCTAGTGACTGAAGAGGCCCAAAAGCCCTTTTGCCACATTAGTTACTAGCATTATAAATTACAGATGGTAGATGGGGGGGGACATGTAAGCTACATCTCTGATCAGGTCAATGCCCATAGGAACAAGAGGTGAGTGTCTTCTTGCAAACAGCAATTTGTTGATTAGTGAAACAATTGTAATAGAATAGTGATAAGACTAATGTACAGTATGTGTCACCAAGAACCTCAGACAATAGTCTAAGATTGGTAAAAATCCAAGGGTTTGCATAATCAACAGATGTATCTTAAAGGGAATCTGTCACCCACTTTTCATTAATAAAACTATCTGCGGTGGACAGCAGTACATGGTAACACCATTCCGAAGATACCTGTTTGTCACCAGGTGTTCAGTGAATGCTCAGAAAAAGAACTTTTATACATATGCAAATCTGATCAAAAGTGCCCAGCCAGTGCCCAAGCCCTCCTCTTTTCCCCATGTCTGCTCCTATCACTGCTTAGGGCCGGGAATCACTCATTAGGACAGGAGACCCATGGAGCGGTGAGTGTAGCACAGCACTTATATTACTCACCACTCCCTGGGTCTCTTCTTGGGACGCCCAGCGCTGCACTGTGTCTGTACTAATGGATGACGTGGTGCATGTGCAATGAGCAGGACCGTGGTACGGTGGCCAATGATGCAGTGGGTCAGGATATGTGTATATAAGTCTATGGGTAGTTCGTGACGCCAATTGCAGCTTGCGCAGGTACTGTAACAGGGCCCTTTAAGATGTTTAAACTCACGTACCAGGTGAGGAATGCCAGAGTGGGGATAGTGTCTCTGTGTAGTGTCAACGGTGTCTCCTACCTTGGTACGGCTGGACTCCTGGATCCTGGCTCACTTGCAATAAATTGAGTGTTGCTAGTAGGAGTAATTTAGGAACTTGGTAGCAGTAAATGAGATCCAGACTTGTGATATAATTCAACTTGTCTTTACTGAATGGCAGCATAAATCCATACAAGTTACAGCAATATAGTCCTTTAGGCCCCAGCAGGTATTGGCAATATGTGGCAGGGATCAATATCTCTTCTGCTCCTTATCATATGCCTGGAGAATCTGGCAGGTATCTATCTTGTATCTATGCTCTGTCTGTCTGCTTGGTATGGGCCTGACTAGCTGAGGAGGAATTTGGCTTCTCCTGGTCTCTGGATATGTACTCACAGTTATGCTCACAGGGAATGGCTTCCTGGAGATCTGTAGATCTGGAGGTGGCTGCTTGCTTGTCAACCAGCACTGAGGTAGATGACTCAGGCTGGGAAGAGAGATTCTGGGCCTCAACCGAGGCTGGATCCTAGGTTCGGATCCCTGTTTCTGGGAGCTCCTACCAACACAGCCTTCCCCAAGGAGGGGGCTGGTACACACTAACTAGAACTTCCTTTCCTCCCCATGAGGTAGGATGTGGGAACATTCCACTCCTCCTCAAAGAGGGGGAGCTAGATTGGAATGAACTATTAGGCATACTAACTGAACTAAGATCCTGTTACATACTGCTGCCACCTGCTGGTGTCTATGGAAATTACAGCAAAATACATAAAACAGGCCTGGATAATGCACATTATGGAGAGAGTGATGTAAACGTATACCAGATGACAATATACATACACTTAACATGTTGTAGCGGGGAGAAAGAGTTTTAGTGACATACTCTGGGATGTTACATATGTACTGTGTAGGCGGCCACATGACTTCTTTTGCTGCATAAAAAAATATATAATAATTAAAATAAGTCACTTTATTGAAGAAAATACTTAAAACATAGTAACGTGGTTTGTCCACCTGCCCCTATTTCTTGGGTATTAGGCTGGGCAGGGATTACTAGGAAATGTATGCGTTCCTGCAAGTGATCACATGTACATGTGAAATCCCTAGCATGTATGTGTCAAACACCACAATAAAGATATTTTTCTTAATTATTTTCATGCAGTAAAATAATCAAAGTGTGTAAACTGTGCTGTCTTTCCAGTTAAACGGGTTCTCCGAGTTATTTTTTTATTCTTTCTATGTTTCTAACTAGGCAAATGTAACAACTTTCCAATTAACTCACTTCATCTCCAGTGGCTGGTTTCTCAGATCTCACTGAGGGTCACATGACCTGTGATGTCAGCTTCTTTCCCTGCTCTGATAATGTTCCTGCACAAGCCTGAGAGATCTGTACACAAGACGTCGCTGTGCTGGCCCCCCCCCCCCCCCCCCCCTGCACTGCCTACTGCTTATTGCTCTCTCCCAGGATTCTTAACCCCTTCAGCTGCACAGACTCAGGGCTGAAGTGTTTACTGTGTAGCTGCAGGAAGTGAGGAGACAAATGCTGGGCACAGGAGCAAAAACAGAAGTTCTGCAGAGCATTGCAGGTAGGGGGAAGATCCTGTGTGTATTAGCAGTGTCATTGTACAGCTGGGACTTGTGGTCCTACACTTACAACATGCTGCAGAGTCTCCCAGCAGGCAGACATGTCACTCAGGGCAGCTCTTGTATTCACTCCCTTAGCAGTGTCATTATACAGCTGGGACTTGTAGTTCTACACATACAACATTCTGCAGAGTCTCCCAGCAGGCAGACATGTCACTCAGGGCAGCTCTTGTATCCACTCCCTTAGCAGTGTCATTATACAGCTTGGACTTGTAGTCCTACACATACAACAAGCTGCAGAGTCTCCCAGTAGGCAGACATGTCACTCAGGGCAGCTCTTGTATCCACTCCCTTAGCAGTGTCATTATACAGCTGGGACTTGTAGTTCTACACTTACAACATGCTGCAGAGTCTCCCAGCAGGCAGACTTGTCACTCAGGGCAGCTCTTGTATTCACTCCCTTAGCAGTGTCATTGTACAGCTGGGACTTGTAGTTCTACACATACAACATGCTGCAGAGTCTCCCAGCAGGCAGACATGTCACTCAGGGCAGCTCTTGTATCCACTCCCTTAACAGTGTCATTATACAGCTGGGACTTGTAGTTCTACACTTACAACATGCTACAGAGTCTCCTAGCAGGCAGACATGTCACTCAGGGCAGCACTTGTATTCACTCCCTTAGCAGTGTCATTATACAGCTGGGACTTGTAGTCCTACACATACAACATGCTGCAGAGTCTCCCAGCAGGCAGACATGTCACTCAGGGCAGCTCTTGTATCCACTCCCTTAGCAGTGTCATTATACAGCTTGGACTTGTAGTCCTACACATACAACAAGCTGCAGAGTCTCCCAGCAGGCAGACATGTCACTCAGGGCAGCTCTTGTATCCACTCCCTTAGCAGTGTCATTATACAGCTGGGACTTGTAGTTCTACACATACAACATGCTGCAGAGTCTCCCAGCAGGCAGACATGTCACTCAGGGCAGCTCTTGTATCCACTCCCTTAGCAGTGTCATTGTACAGCTGGGACTTGTAGTCCTACACATACAACATGCTGCAGAGTCTCCCAGCAGGCAGACATGTCACTCAGGGCAGCTCTTATATCCACTCCCTTAGCAGTGTCATTATACAGCTGGGACTTGTAGTTCTACACTTACAACATGCTACAGAGTCTCCCAGCAGGCAGACATGTCACTCAGGGCAGCACTTGTATTCACTCCCTTAGCAATGTCATTATACAGCTGGGACTTGTAGTCCTACACATACAACTTGCTGCAGAGTCTCCCAGCAGGCAGACATGTCACTCAAGGCAGCACTTGTATTCACTCCCTTAGGCTGGGTTCACACTTGAGCGTTTTACAGCGCGTTTTTCTGCGCTGTAAAACGCTCAACACATGAAAACCAATGCTTCCCTATGGCCCTGGTTCTCACTTGAGCGTTTTACAGCGCTGAAAAACGCGCTGTAAAACGCCCTACGCTCAAACAAGTACTTGAGCTTCTTTGGGGCGTTTTGACGCGCGTTTGTGGCCATAGGACATTGCAGTCAATCACACAAACGCGCGTCAAACGCGCGTTTACTATTGCAAAAAACGCTCGTCAAAAACGCGCGTCAAAAACGCGCGTTAAACGCGCATATCAAAGACGCTCAGGTCTGAACCCAGCCTTAGCAGTGTCATTATACAGCTGGGACTTGTAGTCCTACACATACAACATGCTGCTGAGTCTCCCAGCAGGCAGACATGTCACTCAGGGCAGCTCTTATATCCACTCCCTTAGCAGTGTCATTATACAGCTGGGACTTGTAGTTCTGCACATACAACATGCTGCAGAGTCTCCCAGCAGGCAGACATGTCACTCAGGGCAGCACTTGTATCCACTCCCTTAGCAGTGTCATTATACAGCTGGGACTTGTAGTTCTACACATACAACATGCTGCAGAGTCTCCCAGCAGGCAGACATGTCACTCAGGGCAGCTCTTGTATTCACTCCCTTAGCAGTGTCATTATTCAGCTTGGACTTGTAGTCCTACACATACAACATGCTGCTGAGTCTCCCAGCAGGCAGACATGTCACTCAGGGCAGCTCTTGTATCCACTCCCTTAGCAGTGTCATTATACAGCTGGGACTTGTAGTTCTACACATACAACATGCTGCAGAGTCTCCCAGCTGGCAGACATGTCGCTCAGGGCAGCTCTTGTATCCACTCCCTTAGCAGTGTCATTATACAGCTAGGACTTGTAGTTCTACACATACAACATGCTGCTGAGTCTCCCAGCAGGCAGACATGTCACTCAGGGCAGCTCTTGTATCCACTCCCTTAGCAGTGTCATTATACAGCTGGGACTTGTAGTCCTACACATACAACAAGCTGCAGAGTCTCCCAGCAGGCAGACATGTCACTCAGGGCAGCTCTTGTATCCACTCCCTTAGCAGTGTCATTATACAGCTGGGACTTGTAGTTCTACACATACAACATGCTGCAGAGTCTCCCAGCAGGCAGACATGTCACTCAGGGCAGCACTTGTATCCACTCCCTTAGCAGTGTCATTATACAGCTGGGACTTGTAGTCCTACACATACAACATGCTGCAGAGTCTCCCAGCAGGCAGACATGTCACTCAGGGCAGCTCTTGTAATCACTCCCTTAGCAGTGTCATTATACAGCTAGGACTTGTAGTCCTACAAATACAACAAGCTGCAGAGTCTCCCAGCAGGCAGACATGTCACTCAAGGCAGCTCTTGTATCCACTCCCTTAGCAGTGTCATTATACAGCTGGGACTTGTAGTCCTACACATACAACATGCTGCAGAGTCTCCCAGCAGGCAGACATGTCACTCAGGGCAGCACTTGTAGCCACTCCCTTAGCAGTGTCATTATACAGCTGGGACTTGTAGTTCTACACATACAACATGCTGCAGAGTCTCCCAGCAGGCAGACATGTCACTCAGGGCAGCTCTTGTATTCACTCCCTTAGCAGTGTCATTATACAGCTGGGATTTGTAGTCCTACACATACAACATGCTGCTGAGTTTCCCAGCAGGCAGACATGTCACTCAGGGCAGCACTTGTATTCACTCCCTTAGCAGTGTCATTATACAGCTGGGACTTGTAGTCCTACACATACAACATGCTGCAGAGTCTCCCAGCAGGCAGACATGTCACTCAGGACAGCACTTGTATTCACTCCCTTAGCAGTGTCATTATACAGCTAGGACTTGTAGTTCTACACATACAACATGCTGCAGAGTCTCCCATCAGGCAGACATGTCACTAAGGACAGCACTTGTATTCACTCCCTTAGCAGTGTCATTATACAGCTAGGACTTGTAGTTCTACACATACAACATGCTGCAGAGTCTCCCATCAGGTAGACATGTCACTCAGGGCAGCTCTTGTATTCACTCCCTTAGCAGTGTCATTATACAGCTGGGACTTGTAGTTCTACACATACAACATGCTGCAGAGTCTCCCATCAGGTAGACATGTCACTCAGGGCAGCTCTTGTATTCACTCCCTTAGCAGTGTCATTATACAGCTGGGACTTGTAGTTCTACACATACAACATTCTGCAGAGTCTCCCAGCAGGCAGACATGTCACTCAGGGCAGCACTTGTATTCACTCCCTTAGCAGTGCAGGGGGAGGGGCAGAGATTGTTTTTATTGCAAATAAACAAAGGGCCAGAAGAGAACCAGGGAAATGAGGAAATAGATTTTTTTTGCCTAAAACTTGTTTAGCTTAGTAATATATCGCTGACCATCAAATTTACAGTGCTATATCTTTTTTTTCGGACAACCCCTTTAATCCTTTGGATCTGAGGTTGGATCTGGGTCTGTACAAATGTAGGGGTTGATCTGGAATCTTTACCAATTTAGCAGTCTGTAATACAGGTTAAACTCGAAAAATTAGAATATCATGCAAAGTTCAGTTATTTCAGTAATGCAACTTAAAAGGTGAAACAAATATATGAGATAGACTCATTACATGCAGAGCGAGATATTTCAAGCCTTTGTTATAATTTGGATGATTATGGCTTACAGTTTATGAAAACCCCAAAATCACAATCTCAGGTACCCTTTGCTCAGGGGGTATGGATTAATTAGCTGACTAGAGTGTGACACTTTGAGCCTAGAATACTGAACCTTTTCCCAAAATTCAAATTTTAAGCTGCATTAATGCAATTCCTTTTAATTTGCATTACTGAAATAAATGGACTTTTGCACGATATTCTAATTTTTCGAGTTAATTCTGGGGTTTGGTGTGGTCGCCTGCATTAATTCTGGGGTCTAGTGTGGTCGTCTGAATTAATTCTGGGGTCTCGTGTGGTAGTCTGCATTAATTTTGGGGTCTGGTGTGGTGTGTTGACTTATAGGATAGCTGCCTTACATCAGGTGGCATTAGAGGCAGAGCTTGTTAAGAGCTCATTTATATCCCTTTTCTTCCCAGCATTCCAGAGAAGCAAGTATGGCCGATAAGTCTCCTCTCACTGATTAAGGCACTCTCTCCCCAAGGAGAGACAGTACCCCCAAAAAATCACAACAACACAAATCTCAAACCAGAGATTAAGTGTAGTTGGCGGGCTAGCAGTTCTGACAAGCCGGCGGTCAGCCGTTGGGCAAGAGCGTTATCCGGCGTCATCAACTTTTTACATTCGAACATTTGAGCCTTTTGCCAGATGAACGCGACGACGGCACTGTGGAAGGTGGAGTGGAGGACAAATGGGAGGAGAGAGGAGAAGGAGAAGAGGAAGGACGTGAAGTGCCGGGAGTGTGGTTATGTGGGTTCTGATGGTGTTGCTCCCATTGGGCTCGGTGATGGGAGGCCAGGTGCCTTCTTAAGGCGGTCGTCCCTAGGTGAGTGATGGGCTTACCGCAACTTATGCGTTGACAGCACAGGCTGCAGATGGCAACACTATTGTCAGTAGCTGACACGTTAAAAAAAGCCCACACTGCGAAGCCATGTGCCGACGTCATGGGAGCGCCAGATGTGACCGTGCATGGTGGATGGCTCGCTCCAGATACATTTGCAGTCTGCTTTTTCCTCCTGTGCACTGCGAGTTCTGCCTGCTTCTCCTCCTTCTCCTCCCTATCTGCTGCTCCATCTCTCCCTCTGAACTCCCCTCCTCTTCCTCTCTTGTGGGCACCCACGTGACGTCCATCGACACGCCATCATCGTCATCTTCACCAATACTGACATTAGAGATCTCGGAGTAGGCAGCAACAGCGGGGACCATCCTCCTTAGGTTGATCTGGGTACTGTCATCAGACCGCTAAGTGGCAGCCGTTGCTACCTCCTCTTCCTCATCCGATGCCAAGAATGGCTGCGCACCGGTAAGGTCTGGAAATTGATGGGAAAATAATTCCTCTGACTCGAGTGGAGGGGCTATGGTGGTGGTGTCTTTTGGGGTGCACATAGCAGAGAGTGAAGAGTGTGCTGATACAGAGGATGAGGAGGGTGCAAAAGCGGAAGGCTGAGTGAGCCATTCAACCAACTCTAGTGCGCCCTTTGACGTAATCGCACGCACCTTCTCCAACTTCCTACTTAGGCTCCGGCCTGGTGCACCTGCCCGACCCCTACCACCCCTGGCAGGAATGGCCAGCCTCTTCCTCTGCCAGTCATTTTTAAAATGACCCTATGACAAAGTCCCTATAGAAGAGCAGTATTTGTGGAAGCAGGTATATAGAACCCCTTCATGAGTATTTGCTGGAAGCAGGTATATCAAACCCCTTCATCAGTTTAATTTGGGGCAACAACAGGTATATCAAACAGTTGCAATTAGTTGTTCCAATAGCGTTTGTCCCTCTGTATAACTGCAGTATCTCAGCAGAATTGCACACAAATGCTGCACAATACAAATACACTATATAGAAATTATATTATAGGTATATCACATCGCTGCCTCAATCAGTTTTTTTTGGGGGGGGGGGGGGGGCAACTGGTATATCACACCAGTTGAAATTAGTTGTTCCAGTAGCGTTTGTCCCTCTGTATAGCTGCGGTATCTCAGCAGAACCACATACAAATGCTGCAGATGCACTATATAGAAATTATATTATAGGTATATCACACCCCTGCCTCAATCTGTTTTTTTGGGGGGCATCTGATATATTATAACAGTTGCAATTAGTTGTTCCAATAGCGTTTATCCCTCAGTATAGCTGCGGTATCGCAGCAGAACCGCACACAACTGCTGCACAATGCAAATGCACTATAATATACTTTCTATGTTAGAAAGTATATTATAAGAATATTACACCCCTCAGTAATTTACACCTATCGATAGCACACCTATACTAGTCCTTAAAAGGACTTTTGTGGCCCTATTAGCTAGCGTTTGGTGTCCCTAACAGTCTGTCCCTGCTCCACACAGCAACCTCTCCCTACACTGGCAAAAGACTGAATGTAAAATGGCAGCCAGATCGGGTTTCTTTATAGGGTAGGGGGAATGTCCATGTGCTGAAACGTCTCAATTGGCTGTCCTGTCCCACCTGATGGATGTGTTATGAGTCAAAGTTCGGCACAATGCAAAAGAATATGGCGCCAGCGGACACTGCAAACGAGCAAAGTTAGCCGAGAAATGACCGCCGGGCGAACCGCAAGGCCATCTCTATTTATTAATACTCGTGTCTTCTATAGCAGACACCCCTGGCCAAGGATATCTAAGCACATGATGGTTCAGATCAAATGAAGAAAAATATAAACTCAGTGGAGACGTCACCTGTAAGTCAATGGATTTACATTTGTTTTGCACATAACAGCTGCTTTAAAATGTGTTTACATCTTTTTAGTAGAAAGTAAGGTCACTTATGTGTGTATGTGTGTGTGTGTGTGTGTGTGTGTGTGTGATGGTGGGGGGGGGAGGTGCAATTTCCTTACTGTGCCTAGGGTACCAAAACACCTTGTCCCACCCTGACTGCACACTTGGTGACAAACAAGAACGGTGGAATGGTGTTACCAAGTACTGCTTGCCACTGCAGGTAGTTTTATTTGTGAAAAGATTCCCTTTAAAAAACATTCTGTCACACCCTGTCATTTTTTAATGAGTGAATCCAAAGATTTAGAATTGTGATGGTTCATTAATTTCTGTGAAATTAATACAGCTGTTGATATGTCTTGTTTGGTAATCTAGGTGCTCAAATAAGAAAAAGTTATTAATATTGGCCCCTACACAGGGCAAAGATCAGAAGTAACCAGTGGCGTAAGCAGAAATAACTGGGCCCCACAGGAAATTTGTGAACAGGCCTCCCCACCCCCACCCCAGCAATTTCTTCGTAACACCCTCTTTCCATGCAACCCCCACTCCTGTGGCTTGTCAAGATCGTTCTCTCAGACTAGGCTAGGCAGCCGTTCCGTCCGTTTCCTACAGGTATACACTGTATGTCATGTCACTGTATATAGGGTCACTGTATATAATGTCATTGTATAATACTGTTGAGGGGGCCCTGACAATAAAATATTTTAGTCCTCCTCCCAGACGGGCCCCTTCTGAGTTTGGGCCAAAAAGCAGCTGCTTCCCCTATAGCTACGCCCCTGGAACTAACTATTCTGCTGATCATTAGAGTTCTCTGAGGCACAGTGTCAAATGGTTTGCTAGGTAAGTAACAAATTCACTGAAATTGTCACTCATAAAACTTAACATTTAATAGCAAATAGTCAACATACAAGTTACACCCAACAGGAAAACACCTGTGTATGGGCCGAGACCAGAGTCACAGGGCTAGCGATGGGCACCCTAAATGTAAATCATACCAGGTTTAAAATGGGAGCAATAAAGGTTGCCTGATCATTATCTGCATTTACATATAGCCATCATTGCTTCCCCATACAGATTCACTGTTTTTGCCAGCACATTTTTTTTGTGCCTAATAAATAATAAATCCATTAATCTGCATGTGTAAATGTGTCCTAAAGCATATCTTATGTGGGTATTTTAAATCTTTACTGTAACCATTTTGCAGTAACAATGCTTAACTTTCACACTAGCGTTAATGTTTTCCGATATTGAGATCCATCATAGGGTCTCAGTACCGGAAAAAAATGCTTCCGTTTTGTCCCCATTTATTGTCAATTTTGTTATACTACTACCTGATAATCACGCATCATAAATTAAAATGTATTGTAATGACATGTTTAAATAAAGCATAAACGTAAGGTTTTTATTGACAGCTGGATAAAAAAAAAATTTAATTACACTGCGTGCAGAATTATTAGGCAAATGAGTATTTTGACCACATCATCCTCTTTATGCATGTTGTCTTACTCCAAGCTGTATAGGCTCGAAAGCCTACTACCAATTAAGCATATTAGGTGATGTGCATCTCTGTAATGAGAAGGGGTGTGGTCTAATGACATCAACACCGTATATTAGGTGTGCATAATTATTAGGCAAAATGGGTCAAAAGAAGGACTTGACAGGCTCAGAAAAGTCAAAAATAGTGAGATATCTTGCAGAGGGATGCAGCACTCTTAAAATTGCAAAGCTTCTGAAGCGTGATCATCGAACAATCAAGCGTTTCATTCAAAATAGTCAACAGGGTCGCAAGAAGCGTGTGGAAAAACCAAGGCGCAAAATAACTGCCCATGAACTGAGAAAAGTCAAGCGTGCAGCTGCCAAGATGCCACTTGCCACCAGTTTGGCCATTTTTCAGAGCTGCAACATCACTGGAGTGCCCAAAAGCACAAGGTGTGCAATACTCACAGACATGGCCAAGGTAATAAAGGCTGAAAGACGACCACCACTGAACAAGACACACAAGCTGAAACGTCAAGACTGGGCCAAGAAATATCTCAAGACTGATTTTTCTAAGGTTTTATGGACTGATGAAATGAGAGTGAGTCTTGATGGGCCCGTGGCTGGATTGGTAAAGGGCAGAGAGCTCCAGTCCGACTCAGACGCCAGCAAGGTGGAGGTGGAGTACTGGTTTGGGCTGGTATCATCAAAGATGAGCTTGTGGGGCCTTTTCGGGTTCAGGATGGAGTCAAGCTCAACTCCCAGTCCTACTGCCAGTTTCTGGAAGACACCTTCTTCAAGCAGTGGTACAGGAAGAAGTCTGCATCCTTCAAGAAAAACATGATTTTGATGCAGGACAATGCTCCATCACACACGTCCAAGTACTCCACAGCGTGGCTGGCAAGAAAGGGTATAAAAGAAGAAAATCTAATGACATGGCCTCCTTGTTCACCTGATCTGAACCCCATTGAAAACCTGTGGTCCATCATCAAATGTGAGATTTACAAGGAGGGAAAACAGTACACCTCTCTGAACAGTGTCTGGGAGGCTGTGGTTGCTGCTGCACGCAATGTTGAGGGTGAACAGATCAAAACACTGACAGAATCCATGGATGGCAGGCTTTTGAGTGTCCCTGCAAAGAAAGGTGGCTATATTGGTCACTGATTTGTTTCTGTTTTGTTTTTGAATGTCAGAAATGTATATTTGTGAATGTTGAGATGTTATATTGGTTTCACTGGTAAAAATAAATAATTGAAATGGGAATATATTTGTTTTTTGTTAAGTTGCCTAATAATTATGCACAGTAATAGTCACCTGCACACACAGATATCCCCCTAAAATAGCTAAAACTAAAAACAAACTAAAAACTACTTCCAAAAATATTCAGCTTTGATATTAATGAGTTTTTTGGGTTCATTGAGAACATGGTTGTTGTTCAATAATAAAATTAATCCTCAAAAATACAACTTGCCTAATAATTCTGCACTCCCTGTAAAGGCTTTGTACACCTTTGGGACAACAGAACGGAATGCTCCAAAATGCATTCCGTTCCGTTCTCCGTTCTCAGATGCGTTCTGAGATGCGGAGCAAGACGGATCCGTGATTACCCACAATGCAAGTCAATGTGGACGGATCAGTTTTCTCTGACACAATCGAAAACGGATCCGTCCCCCATTGACTTTCAATGGAGTTCATGACGGATCCGTCTTGGCTATGTTACAGATAATACAACAGGATCCGTTCATAACGGATGCAGACGGTTGTATGATCAGTAGCGGAAGCGTTTTTGCTGAACCCTGATGGATCCAGCTAGTGTGAAAGTAGCCTAAATGGAACAATTTGACATCCTATAGAATTTGGTCACTTTGCTTGCATGTACTGTATGTACAAGGAGTTGGTTTTATAATCAGATTGTATGCTAGTAAATTGAGTGAACATCAATACATTTATTGGCCCTGGAAATGTGTACATTACAGTCTATAATATAATCAATATTAACAGTTCATTAAGACATCGCTAAATGCTTAATATGTCCTTCATAAATCACTGAGGAGTTTCTGAAACGTTCTCCTTAGATATCTATATACACCCTTTTGTTATACTACTACCTGATAATCACGCATCATAAATTAAAATGTATTGTAATGTCATGTTTAAATAAAGCATAAACGTAAGGTTTTTATTGACAGCTGTATAAAAAATTTTTTTTTATTAAAGGCTTTGTACACCTTTGGGACAACAGAACAGAATGCTCCAAAATGCATTCCGTTCCGTTCTCCGTTCTCAGATGCATTCAGAGATGCGGAGCAAGACGGATCCGTGATTACCCACAATGCAAGTCAATGTGGACGGATCAGTTTTCTCTGACACAATCGAAAACGGATCCGTCCCCCATTGACTTTCAATGGAGTTCATGACGGATCCGTCTTGGCTATGTTACAGATAATACAACAGGATCCGTTCATAACGGATGCAGATGGTTGTATGATCAGTAACGGAAGCGTTTTTGCTGAACCCTGATGGATCCAGCTAGTGTGAAAGTAGCCTTAATGGAACAATTTGACATCCTATAGAATTTGGTCACTTTGCTTGCATGTACTGTATGTACAAGGAGTTGGTTTTATAATCACATTGTATGCTAGTAAATTGAGTGAACATCAATACATTTATTGGCCCTGGAAATGTGTACATTACAGTCTATAATATAATCAATATTAACAGTTCATTAAGACATCGCTAAATGCTTAATATGTCCTTCATAAATCACTGAGGAGTTTCTGAAACGTTCTCCTTAGATATCTATATACACCCTTTTGTTATACTACTACCTGATAATCACGCATCATAAATTAAAATGTATTGAATGTCATGTTTAAATAAAGCATAAACGTAAGGTTTTTATTGACAGCTGAGTAAAAAATGTAATTTTATTAAAGGCTTTGTACACCTTTGGGACAATTTTTTTTAAATATTGCATTGTACTTATTTTGAGCTATTGGTCTTTGTTAAAAATATGAAATCCTTTTTTTCTGTACATAGCTGAGATGCTGTAGTAGCAGCCTGTGGATTTTCTGTCTTTTCCATTATTTGGGGAGCTGATAGGCTCCTTATCTCTGCTCTCTGGCCTTATAAACACTCATTATAGCTCAGTTCTTATCTTACTGATAAGAACATGGCTTAACCCCTTCTACCCCAGGCCAGTTTTCACCTTCCTGCCCGAGCATTTTTTTGCAAATCTGACTTGTGTCACTTTATGTGGTAATTAGGGCCGGTGTTACCATAAGGCAGACTAAGCGGAGGGCGGAAAAATGAACCCTTTTTTTAAATATTTTTTTTTTATCACCAGCCGCCCACCCTAGCTTGCGTGCACGGCATAAATGTGTTTTAAAAAAATTATTACACAAACAACAATCATAAATGGAGGGGGGGAGATGTTGACCGTGACATGATGGGAGGGGAGGATAATGTCTGTAGTCTGGGACATAGGGATGGGACCAGGGCCGGCCGGGGGAGGGAGGGGGGTGATGTGCCATGGGGGGGGACTGAAATGTGACACAATAGGGGGTAATGATGTGATCATGATGTGACACGAAGGGGGTGATGTGACATGGATGGAGGGGGAGAAATGTGACATTAAGGGGGAGTGACATGGAGGGCTGATGTGACATAGGTGATTTGACATGGTGGTGAAAAATGTGACTGAGGCCTTGAGGGGGAGAAATGTGACATTGAGGGGGTGAAATGTGACAATTTGTGACATGGAGGGGGAGAAATGTGACAATTTGTGACATGGAGGGGGAGAAATGTGACATGGGGGTGATGTGACAGAGGGGATTATGTAAAAAGGAGGGGGAGAAATGTGACATGGAGGGCTGATGTGACATAGGGGGTGATTGACATGGAGGGGGAGAAATGTGACATGGGGCATAATGGCTTACATGGGGGCTGATGGATGGGGCTGATGGCTGACCTGGGGGGGCTAATGGCTGACATGGGGGGCTAATGGCTGGCATGGGGGGCTGATGGCTGGCATGGGGGGCTGATGGCTGACATGGGGGTTTGATCTGAGGTCTGATTAACATTGGGGGTCTGATTGCTGGTCTGACCTGAGGTGTAATGGAAAATATTTTTTTTTATTATTATCCTCCTTTAAAACCTAGGTGTGTCTTAGAGGGTGAAAAATACAGTCCTCAAACTAGCGATTGTCTGTCTGAAGCAGAGAGAAGATACCAGGACCACACAGAGAAGAAGCCAGCTGCTGCAGACGGGACCAGGGCCAGGTGAGCTGCGAGGTGGGGGGCGCCAAAATGTAGCTTCGCTTGTGTTGGCAAAAATCTTTGAACCGGCCCTGGTGGTAATAGCTTTGGAACACTTATTTTTTCAAGCCATTCTGAGATTGTTTTCTTGTGACACATTGTACTTCATGATAGTCATAAATTTGAGTCAATATATTTCACCTTTATTTATAAAAAAAATCCCAAATTTACTATTTTTTTTTTTTAAATTTGCAATTTTCTAAAATTCTGTTTCTCTGCTTTTAAAACAGAAAGTGATACCTCATAAAATATTTATTACTTAACATTCCCCATATGTCTACTTTATTTTGGCATCATTTAGTAAATGTCATTTTATTTTTTTTAGGACGTTAGAAGGCTTAGAATTTTAGAAGCAATTCTTAACATATTTAAGAAAATTTCGTAAACCCACTTTCTAAGGACTAGTTCAGGTCTGAAGTCACTTTGTGGGGCTTACATAGTGGAAACCCCCCCATAAATGACCCCCATTGTAGAAACTACACCCCTTAAGTTACTCAAAACTGATTTTACAAACTTTGCTAACCCTCTAGGTGTTCCACAAGAATTAAAGGAAAATGAAGATGAAATTTCTTTTTTGGCAGATTTTCCATTTTAATACATTTTTTTCTTTAACACATCGAGGGTTAACAGCCAAACAAAACTCAATATTTATTACCCTGATTCTGTGGTTTACAGAAACACCCCACATGTGGTCGTAAACTGATGTAAGAGCACATGGCAGGGCACAGAAGAAAAGGAAGGCCATATGGTTTTTGGAAGGCAGATTTTGCTGGACTGGTTTTTAGATGCAATGTCCCATTTGAAGCCCCCCTGATGCACCTTACAGTATAAACTCCCAAAAAGTGAACCCACTTTGGAAACTAGGGGATAAGGTGTCAGTTTTATTGGTACTATTTTGGGGTACATATGATTTTTAATTGCTCTATATTACGTTTTTTGTGAGCCAAGGTAACCAAAAAATGGCTGTTTTGACACTGTTTTTATTTTTATTTTTTTGCAACATTAATCTGATAGGTTAGATCATGTGCTATTTTTATAAAGCAGGTTGTTACGGACGCAATGATATTAAATATATCTACTTTCTTTGTTTCAGTTTTACAAAATAGAGCATTTTAGAAAAAAATATTATGTTTTTGTGTCTCTATTTTCTGAATGCCTTATTTTTTTATTTTTCTGCCGATCGTCTTATGCAGGGGCTCGTTTTTTGCAGAAAGAGTTGACGTTTTTATTGGTACCATGTTTGGGTACATATGATTTTTTTGATCATTAATTATTACACTTTATGGGGCAAGGTGGGCAAAAAATTGGTAATTTTGGCACAGTTTTTATTTATTTATTTTTATAGCGTTCATCTAAGGGGTTAGGTCATGTGACATTGTTACGTACGTGGCAATACCTAATATGTATACTTTTTTTTATTTATTTAAGTTTTACACAATAATAGCATTTTTGAAACCAAAAAAATTGTTTTAGTGTCTCCATAGTCTGAGAGCCATAGCTTTTTTATTTTTTGACCAATTGTCTTAGGTAGGGTCTCATTTTTTGCGGGATGAGGTGACGGTTTTATCGGTACTATTTTGGGGGGCATACACCTTTTTGATCGCTTGGTGTTGCAATTTTTGTGATGTAAGTTGACAAAAGATTGCTTTTTTTGACACAGTTTTTATTTATTTATTTTTTACGGTGTTCACCTGAGGGGTTACGTCATGTGATATTTTTGTAGAGCTGGTTGTTGCGGACGCGGCGATACCCAATATGTCTACTTTTTTTTATTTATTTAACTTTAACACAATAATAGAATGTTTGAAACAAAAAATTAGGTTTTAGTGTCTCCATGTTCTGAGAGCTTTTTTTATTTTTTGAGCGATTTTCTTATGTAAGGTCTCATTTTTTGCGGGATGAGATGACGGTTTTATTAGTACCATTTTTTGGGACATACGCCTTTTTGATCACTTGGTGTTGCACTTTTTGTGCTAATAGCCCAACGCCTCAAGCAGGCTTTGGTAGCTGTTAGTTGAATATACCAACATAGGCCACTAGGTGGCAGCACTATATTGTTATATTGAACATGAAGTATTCAATAATGGCTATATAGCCATCAATTAACACGATGGGCATTCTAATGATTGCCAGTTATAGTCACCCAGGGTGACTTAAAAAAAAGTAACAAGAAAAAAATAAAAAAAAAGTTTTCAAAAATATAAAAGTTCAAATCACCCCCCCTTTTCCCAAAATAAGAATACTTAACCAATAAAAAAAACTATCATGGGCATCACCACGTGCAAAACCGCCCGTACTATTAAAATATAGCAATATTAATTCCATACAGCGAATAGCATAACGGAAAAAAATAAAAAAAGCCAATTCAGCATTTTTTGTCACTTCAACTTCCCAAAAGTTTTTAGAAAAAGTGATTTTTTTCCCCACAAAAAACAAGCCCTCACACAGCTCCGTACACATAACTACAAAAAAGTTATAGGGGTCAAAATATGGTGATGAAATAATTATTATTTTTTTCACGGTTTTAATTTTTTTCAGTATTAAAAACACAAGAAAAGAAAAACTATACAAGTGTCATATCGTTATATAATCGTACTGACCAGGAGAATGAAGGTAACAGTTTTACCGCATAATGAATGCCATAAAAAAAAAAAAAAACTGGCAGAATTGAATTTTTTTTTTAAAGTACAACTTGTCCTGCAAAAAAATAGGCCCTCATAAGGCTATGTCAACAGAAAAATAAAAAAGTTATGACTCGAAAATCGTTAATTTCTAACGATAATTTGTTTTCCCTTAGTCCTAACAGCAGCACAGATGGGGTTTAACTGCCCCTGTGGACTGGTAGGACCGGCGGAATTTTTAATGAGCCCAAGAACCAATAAACGATCTTCAGCTCCCTGAAACGGAGGAGATCACCCCCCAGCCCACCGTGTTTTTAACAAGCATAATGTATTTAGGGTGGGATATTTGTGTGCTGCTGTTAGGACTAAGGGAAAACAAATTATCGTTAGAAATTAACGATTCCCTTACGTCCTACCAGCAGCACAGATGGGGAGATAGCAAGAAGAATCCCCTAGGGAGGGTCCTCATGCCTGGCAGAACTAAGAACTGTCTGCCCAAAAGCTGAAAACTCTGCCATCCTAGCATCTATCCTATAATGGGAGATGAAGGTTGACTCAGAGCTCCAGGAGGCCGCCTTACAGATCAACTCTAAGGGAGGTGGAGACAGCCCTAGTAGAATGGGCTCTCACAAACTCCGGAGGATCTAGGGATTGGGAGACGAAAGCTTACCTAATGGCCTCCTTGATCCAGCGACTAATGGTGGCTTTAGACGCTTTATGGCCTTTAGACTTACCGGCAAACAGGATAAGGAGATTCTCAACTATCCTGAACTCTCTGGATCTATCCACATAGACCTGGAGGCATCTTGAAATATCCAGCGGGTCTCTTGCTGGAGTATCAGAGGAGGAGGCTAAAAACAAAACTGGTAAAGAGATTACCTGGTTGATATTTTGGAAGGTAGGCACCTTAGGCCTGAAGTAGGGTAAAAACTTCAGGAGTACTCTGTCCTGTAAGAAGATAATATACGGGTGAATTGCAGAGAAAGCCTGCAATTCAGAGATTCTTTTGGCTGAAGCTACAGCCAGAAGAAAAAACATCTTTAAAGTCAAAAATTTGAATTCCACCTCCTCCAAAAGCTCGAAGGGGGGAGATGCTAGCCCCCTGAGCACTACTGAAAGATCCCACTGGGGGATAGGTTTCAGTATAGTAGGCTTTAGTCTTTCAGCTCCATTCAGGAAGCGTTTGATGAGTGGGTCCCGAGAATGTGGCCTGTTGAGACAGGCCGAGATGGCACAAATCTGTACCTTCAAGGTAGCTGGAGAAAGGCCTCTATCTAATCCATCTTAAAGGAATTGTAGTATCTGCAGACGCCACCTGTTTGGAATCACACCATGCCACGAAGATTCTCATGATCCTGAAGTAGGCCTTCTTTGTAGACTCTGCTCTGGAATGCGACAAAGTTCTCAGGACCGACTCGGAAAGCCCTTCTATGTTGGGAAGGGACTGATCAACCTCCAGGCTGTCAGGTTGAACCTGTGCAGATCTGGGCAGAGGTGAGTGTCCCACGACACCAGGGTCTGCTCCGGGGGGAGTCTCCAGTATTGTCCCCGACTCATCTGAATGAGCTGGGTAAACCAGGATCTCCTGGGCCAGAACGGTATGATGGCTATTACCGAGGCCTGATCCTGACGGATTTTCATCAATACCCTCGGTATCATGGAAAACGGAGGGAAGATGTAAGCCAGCCTGAACCTCCACGGTATCGACAGAGCATCTATCGCCAGGGGGTTGTCTTCCCTGTACAGGGAACAGAACCTTAGCACCTTGGCGTTGAACCTGGTTGTCATGAGATCCACCTCTGGCATACCCCATCTGTGAACTAACTGCCTGAAGATCTCCGGATGCAGAGACCACTCCATGGTCGGTAATCCTCGACTTAAGCGGTCCGCTATCATATTGAGGGAACCTCGAATATGAGTGGCAGATAGATGGGAAAGGTTCGTCTCTGCCCACCGAAGAATTACCCCGATCTCTGACAGAAGGGGCAATGATCTTGTGCCTCCCTGCTTGTTTATATAGAGAACCGCAGTCATATTGTCTGACTGGACTTTCACTGCTTTGCCCCGGATCTGAGGGGCGAAGTGAAGGAGGGCTAGCCGGATAGCTCGCATCTCGCGAAGATTGGAAGAAAGACGCCGCTCCAGAGGAGACCAAGATCCCTGTACTGGGGATCCATCCAGGTGAGCGCCCCAGCCTACAAGGGATGCGTCTGTAGTCAATATGACCCAAGCTGGTTGGGTCATAGACTTCCCTGCTGGTAGCTGAAACCACCATCTGAGGGAATTCCGGGTTTGACCGGACAGGGAGCACAGGGAATCTAGCCCCGCAGGGCTGCCGTTCCATAAGTGTAAGACCTCCGACTGAAGAGGACGGAGGTGCCATAACGCCCAAGGGACTGCGTCCGCAGCCGCTGACATGAGCCCCAGCATCTTCATGAGAGTCCGGATAGAGACTCGACGAGGGACAAAAAGGACTCTTGCTAGGTCCTGAATCCGCGCTCTCCTTTCTAGAGTCAACCGGAGGGACATCTCCACAGAGTCGACCCCGAATCCTAAATAATGGATTGAAGTCGATGGGCTCACATTCGACTTCTGCCAGTTGATAATCCAGCCCAGGCGGAGGAGAAAGGAGATTGCGATCTGAAGATGGTGGGTAAGAACCGGAACTGAAGAGGCTATGAAGAGCCAATCGTCCAGATAAGGGATAATAGTCAGTCCTAGAAGTCTCAAAGCTGCCACCACCGCCACCACCACTTTGGTGAAGATAAGGGGGGGCGGAAGAGATTCCAAAGGGAAGCACGGTGAACTGAAAGTGCCTGCGAACCCCTAACATCTGGACCTCGATCCTGAGGAATTTCCGGGAGGCGGAATGGATCGGGATGTGAAGATACGCATCCTTGAGGTCCAGAGTAGCCATGACGTCCCCAGGGTTGAGGATATGGCTGACTGACCTTATGGTTTCCATCCGAAACCTGGTTTTCCTTATAAATCGATTCAGAAATCTCAAGTCGATGATCATCCGGAGATCTCCCGTCTTCTTCGGAACCAGGAACACTGGAGAATAAATCCCTAGGCCTCTCTCCCCTGCCGGCACCTCCTCTAGGGCTCCCTTGGAGATATAGTCCTGAATATAAGATTCTAGGATCCTTTGTTTGGCAGACCCGAAGTTTCGCGTGGCGATGAATCTCTCTGGGGGGAGGGAGATAAGATCTACCCGGTACCCGGCAGAAATTATGTCCTGAACCCAGGGGTCTGCGATCAACTGGGCCCAAGGGTCTTTGAAATGGGAGAGACGGCCCCCCACGGGAATCTGGGGGAGGGGTACGGGAAAGTCTAGAGGAGATACTGCAGGGGCAGCAGGGCTTATCCAAGAGCCTCGAGGAGGCCCATAGTCAGGAGGGTTTTGCCTCCCTGGTGGGTTTGCGGGAGCATCTCGAAAACTTACGAGACGGCCCCCCCCAATCTCTGCGCCTAGCCTGCTGCCCTGGACGGCCTCCGCCTTTCTTATCCTGTCTGGGGCATCCCCGAAAGGGCTGCTGGGGGAGACTCTTCCCTTTCTTGTCGGAGAGTCCCTCCATGATTCTGTCCAATTCGGACCCGAACAGCCTATCCGGCTCGAAGGGGAGCCCACAAAGGTTGAATTTGGACGTGTTGTCCGCGATCCATGGCTTCAGCCAAAGCGGTCTGCGGGCAGCTGAAACTAGAGCCATAGTTTTGGCGGCCAGTTTCAGCTGCATCTGGGTGGAATCGACCAAGAAATCCATAGCCAGATTGGCTGATTTAAAGGCTGCCAAGATGTCGTCTCTAGAAACGCTCTGGTCCACGTCCGTCTGGATCTGGTTGAGTTTGGAGCGTAGAAAAGAGGCTACTTCAGTGGCCGCAATTGATGTTGATGCGGAGGCAGCAGCCGCCGCGTAACCCCTTCTGAGGGTGCACTCTGCCCTCCGGTCTAGAGGGTCCTGCAGACTAGACCCATCGTCTGCAGGGACCAGAGTGCGCCTGGACAACTTGGCTATAGCCATGTCCACCTTGGGAACGGAACCCCACGATTCCACCAAGGGTTTAGCCATCGGGTACATGAGCTTAAACTTCCTGGTAAGGACTGGGCCTTTCTCAGGCTTTCTCCACTCTGTACGCATTACAGAGAGAAGGGTCTCATCCGCTCTAAAGACACGCTGTGTCCGTCCGGCGGGATCGGAGGACTCCCCCATGTCAACATCCTGGTCCCCCGACCTGATGGACTTCTGCGTTTTCTCTGGAGGAAAAAAGCAAGAAGTTAATTCTTCTTCCTCAGAAGAAGACCCCACTGAACAGGGAGTAGGTCTCTCGACCGGTGCAGCCACTTCCATGGGAGTCTGAGAGGATCCTGGTAGCCTCTCATTAAGCAGGCGCACCACTCCCTTAATGGAATCATCCACGTAGGTCTTTGTCCACTGAAACATCTCTTGCATCGTGGGTTCCGTGGATGCCTGTGTGCGACAACTCTCACACCTTGAGTAAGGGCAGTTGTCGTCCAAAGGTGTGTTACACTCGTAACAGGCCAAATGCTTCCTTTTGGCCCCGGACTTCCGCTGATCAGAATCCTTAGGGGAATCCATAACTGTAAAGAAAAGAATAAACAGGTCATAACACCTACAAACACCAGGAGGAGGTAAAAACGAGACCATATGGGCGCCCACCAGCACTCTGAAGAAATTAGAGCTGTAGAAGAAAAAAAACCAAGCCAGCAATATATCACTAGAATATATCAAAGCACAGGGAACTCTGGAGCTAGCTTGTGAAAGCGATGCAACCAGAGCACTGAATGAGAGGCTCTGGGCGCTTAAAAAGAGGAAGCCCCGCCCCCTGGGCGTGCCCTCAATCGAATCCAGCCCAGAGAAGAAATAGAGCCTATACTGGCTCAGCTTGACCCTATATGTCTCTCCAAGCTATCCTGGACATTCAGGATGTTTATAAGGAGAAGGATTTGAATAGAGCGGTGAGATTTAGAAACCTCACTGCATCGGAACGAAAAACCGGAAGTGACGTAGCGCACCTAGTGCGCGTCACTTCCGGAAAATGGCGCCCATGCGGCATCGGAGAGAACGAGACAACGCAAACCAGCGGAAGAAGAGGGGAGGGGGACAGCCCCCCCCCCCCGACGGTACCCTATAGCAAAAATAGCCGCGATAACGCCTATAATAAAGGCAATAAGAGCAAAAAAAGGGGGCGATCCTGGATTAAGGAAAAAAAGAGCCCCTAAGCACTCTTCAGCTCCCTGAGGGGGAGCGACACGCCAGTCCACCTGTCCAAAGGACAGAAAAAAACACGGTGGGCTTGGGGGTGATCGCCTCCCTTTCAGGGAGCTGAAGATCGTTTATTGGTTCTTGGGCTCATTAAAAATTCCGCCGGTCCTACCAGTCCACAGGGGCAGTTAACCCCATCTGTGCTACTGGTAGGACGTAAGGGAATGGAAAATCGCCCGGTCCTCCACCAAGGTACAGGTTATTATAAATTGAGTTCAGCTCTCTTTCCTAAAAGCATTAAACGTTTTTTGGGATTCATGAAATATTGCAAATTTATCAATAATTTTTCTGTTGTTGCCAAACCACTTACAGACATGACTAGGAGAGTGTTGGATTTAGTCCTTTGGCCACCTAAAGCCATTGAGGCATTTGAATCCCTGAAAAAATGTTTTATTGAGGCTCCTGTTTTGGTTCAACAAGAGCAGACTAGACCTCTTGTGGTTTAGGTAGACGCATTTGAAGTAAGAGTGGTAGCGGTGCTCTCACAAAGTTGATCTTTGCTTAGCCAGCTTAGACTTTGTGCTTTTTTTCCAGCAACTTTTCTGAAAGAAATGATGATGTCGGTAATTATGAACTCCTTGCCATCAAGTGGACCTGTGAAGAATACCGTCACTGTTTGGAGGAAGCTCAACATCAGGTAACGGTGAATACCAACCACAAAAATCTAATGTTCTTGGAGTTGGCTAAACGGTTAAACCCCAGACAGATGGGCCTTACTTTTACACATTTTAATTTTATCACTTTTAGGCCAGGAACTAAGAATACTAAAGCTACTGGTGGTCTACAATGTCCAGAGAGATATCATGTTATGTGTCAGCTTTTGAGGTTTGCGCCAGGTCTAAGACACCTAGAACTCGTCCGGTTGGTGAGCTACGACCTTTACCCATTCCTGTTAGACCATGGTCCCATCTGTCCACGAATTTCATTAAAGATTAACCTGTTTGACAGGATAAAATGGTGGTGTGGGTAACTGATGATAGTTCAGTAAATTGTGCCATTTTATATTGTTACCGAAGTTACCCAATGTTAACAGTCTGGCCTTTCTGTTCATTGACCATGTTGTTCGCCTGTATGGTATGGCAGAAAATATTTTTTCAGATAGAGGTGATTCTGGAGGGCTTTCTGTTTTATCTTAGGAATTTTATTTTTTTTGTCATTTTCATCGCCCTTTCACCCCGAGACGAATAGACAAACTGAGCATTTCAATCAATCCCTAGAGCAGTATTTGAGGTGCTACATTTGTAATAATCAATCTGACTGGATGACTCATATTGCACTTGCAGAAATTGCCATTAATAACCATATTAATTCCTCCATTAATATTTCTCCTTTTTTCTGCAACTATGGTTTTCATCTGCAGTGTGGGTCATATTCATCTGTGGCCTCTAACAATCTGGTAGTAAATATGGTAGCAAAGGACCTGTGCACAGTATGGTCTCAGGTTCAATTGAAGATGGGTCGATTAGGAGGTTACATGTGTTGCACCCAGAGAAACCTGTTCCCTGGGATAAGGGTCCAGGGGCAGACATGGCTCCTCAGTGAACCTTTGACTTAAACTCTTGGAATGCAAATGGTTGTTTGTCTATCAAGTGTTGTGCTATTAGTTTTCTATCAAAGTATGACATTCTAGCTTCAGCCAGTCATATTCGTGGATCAACAAATACTGTACCATATATGCCGGCGTATAAGACGACTGGGCGTATAAGACGACCCCCAACTTTTCCATTTAAAATATAGGGTTTGGGCTATACTTGCCGTATAAGACTACCCCTGAATGCCCAGCCCTCCCTGTCTTCAAGACGATCTTCTCCAGTCCAGGGAACTGACTGGGATCTGTGGATGGCACTGATATGGGGGGGGGGATCAGTGGATGACACTGCTATGGGGAGGGGGATCTATGGATGACACTATATAGCATCTTATGCTATATGTGTCATCCACAGATCCACCCCATGACAGTGCCATCCACATATCTCCCTCCCCATAACAGTGTCATCCACAGATCCCCCCCATGACAGTGCCATCCACAGATCCCTCTCCCCATAACAGTGTCATCCACAGATCCCCCCATGACAGTGCCATCCACAGATCCCCCCATGACAGTGCCATCCACAGATCCCCCTCCCCATAACAGTGTCATCCACAGATCCCCCCATGACAGTTCCATCCACAGATCTCCCTCCCATAACAGTGCCATCCACAGATCCCCCCACCCCGCCATGACAGTGCCATCCACAGATCCCCCTCCCCGACGCTCAAAGGAGTATACATTTATTAACTGTAATCTGTAACTTTAACTTTAAATGAGCGCTCATCTCTTTACTAGGGTACCTTACTCTCAGCTCCGCTAACAGGAAGTGCGGGCGGCGCTCACTTACTGATGTCACGCGCCTGCGCCGCCTAGTGGGAGGAGCAGGCACTTAACGTCAGTGAGTGAGCGCCGCCCGCACTGCCTGTTAGCGGAGCTGAGAGTAAGGTACCCTAGTAAAGAGATGAGCGCTCATTTAAAGTTAAAGTTACAGATTACAGTTAATAAATGTACTCCTCTGAGCGGTGGGGCCCTGTGTATTCTAACCCCCAGGCAAGCGTCCCCGTCCCCATAGGAACGCCTGGGGGTTAGAATATACCATCGGATCTGAGTATACCCGGCGTATAAGACGACCCCCGACTTTTGAAAATAATTTTTAGTGTTAGAAAGTCGTCTTATACGCCGGCATATACGGTATATAACCATATAACAATATATTGATTATCACATCCACATAATTGCTATCTTATGTAGGATGTCTATTGTGGTACTTGTGGTTATCTGCGGGCATCCTCCACTGTATGCATTTTTGCTGGGGATCGTCATTAGCAACGGGCTGCAAGTGCAGGATTTGCTCCCCTGTATACAGTATATATGCACAACTGCATGTGGGTTTGAGCACTTCCTGCTTGTTTAATACCACGCCATTCTTTTCAGTTTGTACATACTGTATATAGCCTAAAATACTATAAAAACAATAGGTTTAAGGACCGTAGTAGATTTAGTTCACCATATCCAACACTGCACTTCAATATATATGGAGTTTGTGACAGTGCCACATTATATGCAAGAAAATAGCCAGATTGATTTTATACTGAAGGCATGGTGGTGAATGCTCGACATCAATATTTTCCAGAGATATTGATGATTTATATACCCTGTATAAGTCAATTAGAGCATTTAAAAGGGCATAAAAAGAATGTGCAGTATGTGCAATAACTCATTCCAATAATTTCTGAGCTTTTCCACAGACGCTGTCTAATATCCTCATGCACAGTGAATGTGGGAGGAAGGATTGCTCATATAGTCTTTCCTCCCTCATTTTGTTCTACTGATTAATGGCAGTACATTCCTGATTACACAGGGAGATGAGCTGCCCAATAATGGTGCATTTTTTATCCTGATCAATTAAGACAATCAGCCGACAAAAAAGAGTTTGCTCGTTTATCGGTAGCATGAATATACAGGTCAGTTATCAGGAATGACCATTCCTGTCAATGCTTATTCCTGATAATTGACCCGAAAATCGTTCGGTCTAATAGGGCTCTAATAGGACATTTCTATAGTGGTATCACTGAGTTAATATGATAACAATTATTCTCCAAAGTCAGCCTACATGACCAGGAAGAAATCCAGTCAATATCCTGATTTGTTGATTTACAATGCTGAAATTGTACTGCTTACACCAAATAATAAATGACCTCAAAATGACATACGGAAATGTATTGCCTGAAAACAGTACACACAGAAGTCAGTAGACTGGTGAACTGATACGTGTGTATCACAAAATAGTCCTGCTCTTTTGATGACTAGCATTCACCAATCTCTTTGACACGCTAAGCCATAAAAGTATTTCTTTGATGGTTGAGATGAGTGTTGTAATGTACAAAATGTGTAATGATTAACAAACCACTAAAAATAAACCATTGAAGGGAGTCTGTCACCTACTGTCCATGATTTAAACTGATTATAAAGCTGTGTTGGATACAAGTACACAACACTAAGGCTGCGTTCACACGGGCGAGATTTCCACGCGGGTGCAATGCTGTAGGTGAACGTATTGCACCCGCACTGAATCCCGACCCATTCATTTCAATGGGGCTGTTCAGATGAGCGGTGTTTTTTTCACGCATCACTTGTGCGTTGCGTGAAAATCGCAGCATGCTCTATATTCTGCGTTTTTCACGCAACGCAGGCCCCATAGAAGTGAATGGGGTTGCGTGAAAATTGCAAGCATCCGCAAGCAAGTGCGGATGCGGTGCGATTTACACGCATGGTTGCTAGGTGACAGTCTATTCACTGTATTATTTTCCCTTATAAGGCTACTTTCACACCTGCGTTAGGTGCGGATCCGTCTGGTATCTGCACAGACGGATCCGCAACTATAATGCAAACGCTTAGATCCGTTCAGAACGGATCCGTTTGCATTACCATGAACAAAAAAAAAAAAATAATAATAATTTTTTTTTTTTTTTGTTCAGGATAATGCAAACGGATCCGTTTTGACTTTACATTGAAAGTCAATAGGGGACGGATCCGTTTGAAAATTGAGCCATATTGTGTCAACTTCAAACGGATCCGTCCCCATTGACTTACATTGTAAGTCTGGACAGATCCGTTTGCCTCCGCACGGCCAGGGGGACACCCGAACGCTGCAAGCTGCGTTCAGGGGTCCGCCTGCTGAGCGGAGCGGAGGACAAACGGTGCCAAACTGATGCATTCTGAGCGGATCCGCATCCACTCAGAATGCATCAGGGCTGGACGGATCCGTTCGGGGCCGCTTGTGAGAGCCTTCAAACGGAACTCACAAGCGGAGCCCCGAACGCTAGTGTGAAAGTAGCCTAACATGGTTATAAGGGAAAATAATAGGATTCTGAAAACAGAATGCTTAGTAGGTGATCAATTGAGGGTTAAAAAAAAAATAATAATTAATTCACCTTCTCCTCTTGATCGCGTAGTTACCTGTCTCTTATTTACTTCTTTAATGATGAGCTGTGGGCTAAAGGACCTGTGGTGATATCAGATCACATGCTCCAATCACATGGTCCATCACCGTGGTGAAGTAAAGTAAAGAAGTAAAGAAGAGACCGGTAACTACGCGATCAAGAGGAGAAGGTGAGTTAATTATTTTTTTTTTTTTAGCCCTCAATTGATTACCTACAGCAATAAACGTTAGACACCATAAAAACATCTAACATCTATGACCACAAGGGTGGCCCTCACTGGACAGATGGAATATGAAGACCAGGAGGATAGCTCCAGCATACACCATGGCTGGAGAACCCCCCAACTTCAGGCATCCAGCAGAGGTTCAATAGCCCAAGCAGCCACACCCACACACACAAACCCAGTGTTAACAAAACACTAGGAAGGGAGTTAACCCTTCCAACACCAGACAAAGGAAGGAAGCCACTTAAAGGGTAAGTGCACACACAAGCAAACAAAACCACACGTTGCCACAGGCAACAACATGCGTGGCAACCACGGGTAACCCCGCTGCTTCGGGAATGGTTAGAGGAGTTTTTGACCCCTCCTTCCCGTTTGTTATTTGTTCAGGATTGCTCCCATCCTGAGGTGTCTTCCAGGAGTTTCATGGGATTATCATACCCTCCTCCTGTGACTGCCAGAAGTGCATGGAGAAGCTAATACCTTCCCTTCTGTGCCTTTGCCTAAGGTATGGCGCCTCAAACCTTAGAGCCACTTTAGCTACCCATAGACACCATAGTGATAAGCCATATATTTGCACTTTGGTGCAGGGAAGGGAATACAGGATAAAGCCACCCTTCCATCTGCAGGCATTTCATTACATAATGGTGGGATTACAGAGTAAAGACACCCCCATGCTTACTTTGGTGTTTACAGTGCTCAGAACACTTCAAAGTTAGTCAGTAGTGATTGCTTAGTGCAGACCTTTGGTTCACTGGTTATAACGAGAGGGAAACTGTTAGTTAGAACACCCTACTCATGCGGGCAGGAACCTAGGGTAGCCGCTTTGTGTTAATCTTTGTATGTCTTTATATGTAATACACGCAGCACTTTGTATTTATTTGGGTACCACAGAGCTGGTTCCTGTCCCCTCCTAAGCATAAGCCGAGGGCGGCTTAACTTGAAGTAAGGGGGAATTTAACACCCCAGAGTTGTGTTACTAAACTCTTTTACCCCGCTACAATCTCCTAAGAGCTTTTACTTTGTCATCTGATGTAATTTTACATTATATCCTCACAACTGTGCATTATAAACCTTGTTAAATCTAATGATTGCTGAAATTTCCATGTTCACCAGCAAGTGGCAGCAATGTGTTAGCAAGGACTTAGGTTCAGTTTAGTACATCTAAACTGGAATAGATCATTCCAGCTTAGCTCCCCCTCTGTGAGCAGCGTGGGCTGTGCCCATATCCTGCAGCATGGGGAGAGAAGGAAGTTAGTAATGAGTGTAGCCCACCCCCTGCTAGGGGTAGGGTGTGCGTGTAGGAGCTCCCTGAGATAGAGAGGGAAGCCAGGATCTTGTCTCGGCTGAGACATTGATCATCATCCCCAGCCTGAGCCCTGCAGCCCAGATAAACAAAGCAGACAACTCCAGTTCCAGGAAGAAATCATCCCTGAGAAGATAACTGTGAGTAAAGTCCAGAGACCCAGGAGAAGCCATATTCCTCCTCAGTGTAACGGGGTGCCGAAGCGCACTCGGTCTCCCATCAGTGGATGTCAGTAAGGTGCGTAATTCCTTGCAGTACCTGAGTCACTGGAAGGGGTATGGACCTGAAGAGAGATCTTGGGTACCTGCCAGGGAGGTTCATGCTCCTAGACTTGTTCGAAAATTTCATTTAGAACACCCTGAAAGGCCATCGCCTGAAGTCTTGGGTCCGGTGGCCTCTCGTAAAAGGGGGGGTACTGTAACGGGGTGCCAAAGGCGCACTCGGTCTCCCATCAGCCGCAGACCTGCTGCTTAGCTTCGGGAGCGAGGATCTATGTTTGACCTCGTTCACAGGGCAGCTTTGCTAGCTGGGAGGCTTCCTGCTCCTAGGTCTGCCTTGAGCGCCGAGCTGATCACTCGGTGCTCGACTGGTCGGTCTGTCGGTCATGTGATCCTGGCCACGTCACATGACCCTCACTCCCCACTATAAATACAGGTAGCCTGCTGGCCACAGGTTGCCTGTTAATTTTGGTTCCTGGCATTTGTTGGATACCTGTATACTTACCTGATCCTGTTCCCTGACGATCCTTTGCCTGCTCCTCCTGTACTGCGCATCCATCCTGGTATTTTGACCTCGGCTTCCACCTGACTATTCTTTGCGGACTCCTTTGGTACTTCTCGACTCTCCTGGTATTTATGACCCCGGCTTCTCCTGACCATTCTTTGCTTTTCCCTCTGTACTGCGTTGTCCTCTTGGTTTTGACCCGGTCCGTTCACTATCCGTTATTTGTCTTGTCTGTCCTTCCCGCACGTATCCTAAGTTAGGGACTGCCGTCCAGTTGTCCCCTGTCATCAGGACTCGTGAGGCAAGTAGGCAGGGCCAGGGGTGAGGGTGGAGCGCAGTGGTCACTATCCTCCCCCCTGTGTGTGTGTGTGTACGTGACCGTTACAGATTAACAGGCCCAATAACCACTGTATAATGAATCCTCTGGTGACCCTGACTGATCATGTCTCTAATCTGACGCAGATGGTGCAGGAGCTAGGGGAAAAACTCAGTTCTTTTGAGTTAGGGTAAGGTTCTTCCACTCCTCAGGCCTCCAGTCCGCATTTTGAGCCCCAGATTAAGCTCCCAGAACCCTTTTCTGGAGACCGGAAGAAGTTTCTCTCTTTTAAGGAGAGTTGCAGACTTTACTTCCGTTTGCGCCCCGTGTCCTCTGGCCCCGAGAGTCAACGCGTGGGCATTATCATTTCCCGACTACAGGGTGATCCCCAGGACTGGGCGTTCTCTTTAGCTGCTGGCGCCAGTTGTTTAACTTCTGTGGAGGGTTTTTTTCAGGCCCTGGGTACCCTCTATGATGAACCAGACAGGGCTCTGGTAGCCGAGACGGCTCTAAAGGCACTGGTTCAGGGCAATATACCTGCGGAGGATTATTGCACCCAATTCAGAAGGTCTGTCTGATAATTTAAAGGATCTTCTGGTCAGTTATCAACTTCCAGAGACCTTAGAGGAGATGATGACCCTTGTTGTCCGACTTGACTGACGGGTTAGAGAGAGACGACAGGAACGACAGTTCTCTTCCCAGATAGTGGTCCAGCCAGAGGCCTTTCCCAGAGACAACGCTGAGGTCTCCACCGAGGAACCCATGCAGGTTGGCATGACCCGAAGGAATCTTCGCCGCAGACGTGGAGAATGCTTTTACTGTGGAGATTCTGACCATTGGATTAACCAGTGTCCTAAGAAGGTCCTTTCTGTCAAGTCTCCTAAGGCAAGGCAACCTAAAGACCAGGTACACCCAGATTTTTCTAAATGTAAGCTTTTGGTACCCATTACGATTTCTCTGGGGGTAGATAAATGGCCGGGTAAGGCCTTTATTGATTCTGGCTCAGTGGCCAGCTTTATTGACTTTGAGTATGCTGTAAGATTGGGTATTCCAATGTTTGCTTTACCAACTCCTATCCATGTCATGGCTATTGATGCGACTCCTCTTATTGGTGGTACGGTGAGCTCATGTACCTCAGAGATTTCTCTAACCGTGGGTGTGTGCCACTCAGAGAGATGTTCCCTTTTAGTCCTGGAGAACCTACCGGTTGAGGTGGTACTAGGGTTGCCTTAGCTCCGACTACATAACCCCACTATAGATTGGTCCAAGGGGGAGTTGGTGAGATGGGGGCCTAAGTGTGACTCGTGCTTGTCCGTGGTACAGGCTGGGGTCTCAGTAAAGTCTGATACTTTACCCACTGTTGTTAGGGAATATTCTGATGTATTCTCATCACCAACCCCGGAGGTTCTACCCCCCCATAGACCTTATGATTGTACTATAGAGCTAGTAGAGGGGGCCAAGTTTCCTAAGGGGCGAATTTATAATCTTTCTAAGCCCGAACGCAAGGCCATGGAAGATTATATTAAGGAGAGCCTTGGTAAAGGGCATATTAGACCTTCTGTCTCTCCTATGGGGGCGGGGTTTTTCTTCATTAAGAAAAAAGATGGTGGTCTTAGGCCATGTATCGATTACCGGAGATTAAATAAAATCACTGTCCAGAATAGATACTCCCTCCCATTGATTCCGTATTTATTTAACCAGGTTCTGGGGGCAACCTGGTTTTCAAAGATTGACCTGAAAGGGGCATACAATCTAATCCGATTCAAGGAGGGAGACGAATGGAAGACGGCGTTCAATACTCCGGCAGGACACTTTAAATATCAGGTTATGCCTTTTGGACTCAGCAATGCCCCAGCTGTGTTCCAAAACTTTATGAATGACATTCTTAGGGAGTTCTTAGGTAAATTTGTTATTGTCTATCTTGACGACATTTTGATATTCTCTCCTGACTTCGAATCCCATGTGTCTCATGTTAAACAAGTATTAGAGGTGTTGAGGGAGAATCAGCTATCCGCTAAGCAAGAGAAATGTGTCTTTGGTGTACAGGAGATTCTGTTTCTAGGGCATGTTCTGACTCCTCACGCCTTCAAGATAAATCCTGGTAAGGTACTAGCAATTAAGGAATGGGTAAGACCTTCATCCTTAAAGACCTTACAACGGTTCTTAGGTTTCGTAAATTTATTATGAATTTTTCTGTAATTGCTAAACCGTTGACCGACCTTACTAAGAAAGGGGCGGATTTGGAGAATTGGTCTACTGAGGCCATTTCTTCATTTGAAAAATTAAAAAAGGCAATTAGTAGCGCTCCCATTCTGATCCAGCCTGATCAGGAGAGACCTTTTATTGTGGAGGTGGATGCGTCCGAGGATGGCGCAGGAGCAGTCTTTTCACAAGGTCCTGCTAGCCTCACTAACCTGAGACCGTGTGCCTTCTTCTCCAGGAAATTCTCTCCCACGGAGAGAAACTATGACATAGGGAATAGGGAGCTGCTGGCCATTAAATGGGCATTTGAGGAGTGGAGGCATTTTCTGGAGGGGGCAAGGCATTGTGTAACTGTTGTCACTGACCATAAAAACCTTATGTTTCTCGAGTCTGCTAAGAGGTTGAATCCCCGTCAAGCCAGATGGGCTCTGTTTTTTACTCGTTTTGATTTTTCCATTACGTTCAGGCCGGGAAGTAAAAATGTGAAGGCGGACGCATTATCTCGGAGCTTCCATGCTTTTCAACCTACTGAGGTACCACCTGAATCCATCCTACCAGCAAAAATCTTCATAGCAGCTCTAACCCAGGATATCTCGGCTCGCATTAGGTCTGAACAATATCTGGCACCGGTATCCACCCCAACAGACAAGTTGTTTGTTCCCGTACAATTTCATCTCCAGCTGTTGGGTGAGTGTCACGATTCTGCCTTTTGTGGACATCCGGGTGTTGAGGGCACTAAGGATCTGGTTTCTAGATCTTATTGGTGGCCAACTCTAACTAGGGATGTCAAGTCCTACGTATCAGCCTGTGAGGTTTGTGCCAGGTCCAAGACACCTAGGACTCGCCCTGCTGGTAACCTACGACCCCTACCCATTCCCAGTAGACCCTGGTCCCATATCTCGATGGACTTTATAACTGACCTACCGCCGGCGGAGGGTAAGACTGTGGTTTGGGTAGTGGTCGATAGGTTTAGCAAGATGGTCCATTTCATTCCCCTGTCTAAACTCCCGAATGCCAAAACCCTGGCGTCTATTTTTTTTAAAGAAATTGTTCGATTGCATGGTATCCCGGAAAATATTGTTTCTGACAGGGGTGTGCAGTTTGTGTCCAAATTCTGGAGGGCCTTCTGTCAAAAATGTAAAATTTCATTGTCTTTTTCCTCTGCCTACCACCCTGAGAGTAATGGGCAGACTGAATGCCTTAATCAGTCTGTGGAACAATTCTTGAGGTTGTATGTTGCTGATGACCAGCAATTATGGGTTAAATTTCTTACATTGGCTGAATTTGCTTTGAATAACCGTGTCAATTCTTCTGCTGGGGTTTCACCTTTCTTTTGTAACCATGGTTTCCATCCCCGTTTTCATTCTGGGTCATCCGTCTCCTCCTCTAACCCTGAGGCGGATAGGCTCTTCTCTGAACTGTGCACAGTTTGGGCCCGGGTTCAATCGAACTTAGAAAAGGCTCAAAGTTCTCAGAAACTCAAGGGGGGTGAATTTTCAGGTTGGGGATAAGGTATGGTTGTCCTCCAAGAATCTCTCTCTTAAGGTAGATTCTAAAAAGTTTGCTCCTCGTTTTATTGGACCATATAAGATCACGGAGGTGATTAACCCGGTATCATTTAGGTTGGAGCTGCCCGAGTCATTCCACATTCATAATGTGTTCCATAAATCTCTACTTAAAAAATATTTTTAACCGGTAGTACCATCGAAAGCCTCGCCTCTGCCGGTTATTGTTAATGATGCTGTTGAGTATGTGGTGTCTAAAATAGTGGATGTCAGGAAGGTGCGTAATTCCTTGCAGTACATGATTCACTGGAAGGGGTATGGACCTGAAGAGAGATCTTGGGTACCTGCCAGGGAGGTTCATGCTCCTAGACTTGTTCGAAAATTTCATTTAGAACACCCTGAAAGGCCATCGCCTGAAGTCTTGGGTCCGGTGGCCCATCGTAAAAGGGGGGGTGCTGTAACGGGGAAGGCGCACTCGGTCTCCCATCAGCCGCAGACCTGCTGCTTAGCTTCTAGCGTTCCTAGGGCGGTTTTGCTAGCTGGGAGGCTCCCTGCTCCTAGGTCTGCCTTGAGCACCGAGCTGATCACTCGGTGCTCGACTGGTCAGTCTGTCGGTCATGTGACGCTGGCCACGTCACATGACCCTCACTCCCCACTATAAATACAGGTAGCCTGCTGGCCTTTGGTTCCTGGCGTTTGTTGGATACCTGTATACTTACCTGATCCTGTTCCCTGACTATGCTTTGCCTGCTCCTCCTGTACTGCGCATCCATCCTGGTATTTTGACCTCGGCTTCCACCTGACTATTCTTTGCGGACTCCTTTGGTACTTCTCGACTCTCCTGGTATTTATGATCCCGGCTTCTCCTGACCATTCTTTGCTTTTCCCTCTGTACTGTGTTGTCCTCTTGGTTTTGACCCGGTCCGTTCACTATCCGTTATTTGTCTTGTCTGTCCTTCCCGCACGTATCCTAAGTTAGGGACTGCCGTCCAGTTGTCCCCTGTCATCAGGACTCGTGAAGCAAGTAAGCAGGGCCAGGGGTGAGGGTGGAGCGCAGTGGTCACTATCCTCCCCCCTGTGTGTGTGTGTGTGTGTGTGTGTGTGTACGTGACCGTTACACTCAGCTAGTCAGTCCCCATACAGCAGAAGATAGAGAGTGCAGAAGCCAAATTCCTGCCACAGTATAGAGCTAACGAACAGACATCCTTTCCTGCAAGCTCCGGGTACATGATAGAGCAGAAGATAAATTCCTGCCAACCATTGCCAATACCTGTTGGGACCTAAGACTAAAGCTGTATCCTGCTTGGATGAAAGTTACAATCAGTAAAGACAAGTTTGAACTTTACCCAAGGTCTGGATCTCAATTTCTGCTGCAAACTCCTCTATTACTCCTACTAGCACTGCACTCAATTTATTGCAAGTGAGCCAGGATCCAGGAGTCCAGCCGTACCTAGGTAGGAGACACCGTTGACACCATTATTACCACCATACAGAGACATAACACCATTCTGGCATTCCTAAACTGCGACGTGAGTTTTAACACCCTAAAGGGCCCTGTTACAGTACCCTGCGCACGCTGCAATTGGAGTCACGAACAAACTATAGACTATTATACCCATATCCTGACCCACTGCATAATTTGGCATCAGTGTAACCGTACAACGGTCCTGCCTGTGCTCTACTGCACACTGCCCATAGTGGGCAGAGGCATGGTGATATACAATGCGCAGGCGCCAGTTAAGTAACCTCCAGGCCCGGAGGTGATGTGCGCAGGTGTCGGATTTCGGCTCCAGAAAAATAAAAATTTCACAAGCATACAGGGCTGGCTGGAGGATACACAGTGGAGGAGTTAGGCGCGAGTAAGGCTGGGGGGGCCTGGGCACTTGCGATGGCTCATTTGCAAATCTTTAAAACTAGATTTTTGGCACTTTGGAGACTCTCACAAATGAAACAAAGGTAACATTAGTGTCATGTACTTGTGTCCAACACAGCTTTATAATCAGTTTAAATCGTGGCCAGTAGGTGACAGACTCCCTTTAAAGAAGTTCTTACCCTATAAAGTGAAGAGACTCTCAATATGTGGTAAATTATCATGGTCAAGATACTATTAGGCCTCATTCGTACTTAAATATTGAAATACACAGCCAGATATTGACAGGAAATGTGAATCTTTTTTTTTGACTAGCAAAATAAACTGTGTCAGTATGTTGTTATTTAAGCTTCTTGTTGGTTTTGTGCGTTTTATCTCTTTTATCCACATTTTCTCCCATGTTACAGAAACAAATACTGAAACGAACTACTGCTTTCTTCAGCTCAGTTTTCATCTTTGCTGTAGACTGTAACGGAGTCAGCAGAGTGATTTCATTATCCACAGGTTAACTTATTTGTTGTAATGTAACTCTGTTCAATTCAATGGAACTAAGCTGCAATACAAAACAACTCATGTAGTTCTGTTTTCTGGAAGAAAGTGGCAATGTTTTCCTAATCAAGGATAATCCATGATTAGGAATCTTGCCTTCTCTTCACTGTTTACTCGCCGTCACAGCCGCAGTGGTGCAGAGTTGTAATTACAGCTCAACTATCCCATTCACTTCAGTGGGACGGCTTCTTCCTATTCACTTAAACATGAAGGAGCCGTCCCATTGAAGTGAATAGGACAAATTAGCTGTAATTACACCTGCTCACCGCTGTGGTCGCTACTGTGAGCAGGTAAACAGTGAAGAGACGGCAGCGCTGCTTTCTCTTCAAACAGCTGATCGACGGGCGTGCCGGGTGTCAGTCCCCTGCTAATCTAATATTGATTACCTCTTCCAGCAAAAGCCAGTTTCGACCAAATGCCGAAGCCCCATTTGTCAAATCTGACATGTGTCACTTTATGTGGTAATAATTCTGGAATGCTGTAATGTATCCGAACAATTCTGAGATTGTTTTTTCGTGACACATGGTACTTCATGTCAGTGGTAAATTCATCTAGGGATGTAGTTTGTGAGGTGACACCCTTCATGGTATTCATCTAGGGGTGTTGTGAGAATTTATAGTGAGGTGACCGAGGGAAACTTGGAAATCCCGCACTGGGGGAGGTGGAATGGCAGGTCCCACTACCAGCCTACCCACCATTCCATAAAATATAGACCCCCAGAAAAAGCTTATCAAAAGCCTCAGAAAAAAAATTGCTGAGGCAAATCATCTCTCCTACATTCCTTCATCTCACTCAGCTTTGCAAGCAAGGTGAAAGAGACCATATTTGGAGGTTTGCTTTGGGGGTTGCACTAATATTATAATGAGGTATGAGGCTGGTCAGTTAAATAAAAAAAAATAATGGCCAGTAGGTGTGACAGAATAGGTGTATATAGAGTGAAAACAAATTTAAACTCCAAGGAAGTATGAAAAATGTTAAAACAGTCTTTAATGCACAGGCCAGGTTTTGTGGGGCATGTTTTACATTGATGGATTGTGTCTTTTCTAATTCCACGTTGTGTGCACACACAACATTTTTTGGGGGCCTTCATTTTTTCTAGTGGGGGGGGGGGGATTTCTGTGGGAAAAGGCTGTCCGGGAATTATCCTGCTGACATCACTGCCAGATGCACTGTCCTCCGCACCCTGGTCAGTAAACATCGGGGTTTTTATAACTTTTTTCCTAAGTTTGCAGGAGGGTATCCCTACTGCTGGCATATCTGTACAGCACAAAGGCATTGTACAGGGCAACTTGGTTCATATGGACAGCCAGCTTCTTGTACCATACTTTAGTTTTGCACATGGCGCTGTATGGCTTGATCAGAATAGTCCACACGCCCATGAATTTATTATACTACTGTACGCACACGTGTTTGGTGGCTTGGGTGGTGGACCTACGTACAGGGACAAGGGTGCTGCTGCCATCATGGATTGTGGTTAAGATCAGGATGTCTCTTTTATCTCTATATCTCACAAACAGCAAATGTTTGCTGCAGACAGCCCTGCTCTCTTCCACTCCAATTGATTGTCCCAGAAAAGTTTTTGGGGCCGCCTTCTGATTCTTACGAATTGTGCCACAAGCTACAGTGGCTTTAGACAAAAGGGCTTTATGCAAAGGGACACAATTGTAAAATCTATCTATATGTAAGTGATACCCTTTGTTGAATAGAGCAGGTGTAAGATCCCATACAATCTTGCCACTAACTAGGAATGGGGGCATTTTGGGGGGTCAATTTTATTGTCCTTTACTTCATAGTTACTATCCTTCCCCTCATAGATTCGGAAACAGAAGGTACATCCGGTGGCACTCTCACAGATCTTAGAAATTTTACCATATTGGGCCCTTTTATTTGGGAGATATTGCCTAAATTTGAGCCTCCCTTTAAACTTAACAAGGGATTCATCTACCGAAATATTTAGCTACCCATGTCAGCAGAGGCAGAGAAGGACCTGGGTGGCTGACAGTGCCTCCAGTTCCTTCACATTGTCTCCTACCCGGTCCCCTGCTGAAAGCGCAGAGTTGGCACCTGCAGCCCATGGGCATCTGTCTTTCACCTCACCCCCTTGCAAATCAGCCAAGCAAGCAAGAAAACAAGGAAACGGAGCTCATAGTACCGTGTATAAAAATCTATAATTTTATTATGACATGATTAAAATATAAAGCGATAAATGAATGTACCGTTAAAAAGTGAAAAGAAGCAGAGAAAAGAAAGCCACCCTGGGATAGCACACGTATCAAACATAATGATCAATGAGAATAGGTTATATATGGTACAGTGACCAGCCATTGACCAAAAATAAAACATAGGTATCGGTTGAGTCAACAATCAAAAAGACACCTACACGGCAAAAAATGAAAGAACAGGAGTTGCATGCAAGTGCAGCATAAACCAGATAGAGGCAAACCCCAATGGTAGCCAGGTATCAAATAACCTGAATATAATGCCGTATAGGTAAAAAGGAGGCAGAGACTCACCAGAAAAGACCGTGTGCTATGTCACCCAGGATGGCGTTACCCCAACGCGTGTTTCGGCGTGCCTTCATCCGGGGGTCTTTATTGTTTTTTCAAATCAGCCAAGCAGTCTGAGCCCCAAGTCATGCAGCAGTCTCTTATGCTTTTTGATGACTCTGCTAGCAGGGTTTCCGTGGGCCGTCCACAGAGCCCTGCCCCAGAAGTGGAAGAGATTGAGTGCACCGATGCCCAACCACTTATGTTTCAGGATGTGGACATGGAAGGACCACCGCAGCACATCTCTGATGATGACGAAACACAGGTGCCAACTGCTGCGGCTTTCTGCAGTGTGCAGACCGGCAAGGAGGGCAGGGGCGAAGAGTGGGTGGAAGATGATGTGGAGGATGATAAGGTTCTAGACCCCACATGGAATTAAGGTCATGCAAATGATGTGTGCAGTTTGGAGGAAGAGGTGGTGGTCACACAGCGCCAGCCGCACAGCAAAAGAGGGAGCAGGGTGCAAATGTAGAGTGGCCGTCCCTTAGCCAGTACGCCTTCTACTGCCCACCGCAAGGAGTTCCCTGGCGGGGCAGTTCTTCAGACAATGTGCTGACGACAAGACACGAGTGGTTTGCACGCTGTGCAATCAGAGCCTGAATCGAGGCATAAAATGTTCTAAACCTGAGCACCACCTGCATGACCAGGCATCTAAATGCAAAGCACGAGCTGCAGTGGAGTAAACACCTCAAAAACCACAAAAGATCTCAGGCTCCTCCGGCTCCCTCTTCTGTTGCAGTCTTGGCCTCTTCCTCCCCCTCTGGAGTGACAGTGGCACCTTCCACCCTGCAAACAGAGAATATGGCAGCAACACCCCCACCTCCGTCACCATCACCAAGTATCTCCACACTGTCCCATGGAAGATTTCAGCTGTCCATCTCCAAAACACTGGAGAGAAAGAGGAAGTACCCCCCTACCCACCTGCGATCCCTGGCCCCGAATGCCAGAATTTCAAATTTCCTGGCCTTTGAAATGCTGTCATTCCATCTGGTGGAGACAGAGACTTTTAAAAACCTTATGGCGGTGGTTGTCCCACAGTACGTGGTTCCCAGCCGCCACTACTTTTCCAGGCGAGCCATCCCTGCCCAATTAAGTGGTGGACAAAATCAGGTATGCACTGCGCAACGCCATCGGTGGCAAGGTCCACATAACTACCGATACGTGGACCAGTAAGCACGGGCAGGGACGTTATATCTCCCTAACTGCACACTGGGTAAATGCAGTGGCGGCTGGGCATGAGGCAGATAGCAGTTTGGCGCATGTCCTTCCTCCACCGAGGATTGCAGGACATTTCTCTTTGCTTCCTGTGGCCTCCTCTTCCTACTCCGCTTCCTCCTCTACCACCTCCTCATCCGGTCAGCATAACACCTTCACCAGGGGGAAACAACAGCAGGCTGTTTTGAAACTCATCTGTTTGGGGGAAAAACCCCACACTGCGCCCCCACACTGCGCAGGAGCTGTGAATGGGCATGGAACAACAGACCGATGAGTGGTTGGTGCCACTGAGCCTCAAGTCCGGCCTGGTGGTGTGCGATAACGGGCAAAATCTTGTAGCAGCTCTGGACCTAGCCGGTTTGACGCACATCCCTTGTCTGGCGCATGTGCTGAATTTGGTGGTTCAGAGGTTTCTGAAAAATTACCCCGATATGTCAGAGCTGCTGCAGAAAGTGCAGGCCATCTGTCCACACTTTCAGAGCGCTCACCCTGCTGCTGCTCGCCTGTCTGCACTGCAGCGTAACTTCGGCCTTCCCGCTCACCGCCTCATATGCGACGTACCCACAAGGTGGAACTCCACCTTGCACATGCTGGAGAGACTGTGCGAGCAGCAGCAGGCGATAGTGGAGTTTCAGCTGCAGTACGCACAGGTTAGTCGCTCTGCAGAACAGCGCCACTTCACCACCAACGAGTGGGCTTCCATGCGGGATGTGTGTGCCGTGTTGCGCTGTTTCGAGTACTTCACCAACATGGCCGGTGCCGATGACGCCTCCTCAGCGTTACTATCCCACTTCTATGTCTCCTTGAAAAAACACTTCGGGTGATGATGGAAGAAGATGTGGCACAGGAGGAAGAGGGATAATTTCCACGGTTATCAGGCCAGTCATTCACAAGTGGCTCGGAGGGTGGGTTCCTGCACCAGCAGAGGCCACGTACACAACTCTCCAGCCAGGGCACAGTTCTGGAGGAGGAGGAGGAACCATGTTCACAGCAGGGTGGCACCCAAAGCAGCTCATGGGCATCACTGGAGTATGGCTGGGGGGATACAGAGGACACAGACGATACACCTCCCACAGAGGACAGCTTGTTGTTGCCTCCGGGCAGCCTGGCACATATGAGCGACTACATGTTTCAGTGCCTGCGCAATGACTACCGAGTTGCCCACATTCTAACCAGTGCTGATTACTGGGTGGCCACCCTGCTGGAAATCCGCTACAAGGACAACGTGCCATTCTTAATTCTGTCACTGGAGCATGATCGGAAGATGCGCGAGTACAAGCGCACGCTGGTAGACGCGCTGCTGCTGGCAATCCCATCTGACAGCGGGGGCTCAGTGGAAGCACAAGGCGAAGGCATAGGAGAAGGAAGAAGTCGCCAACGCAGCTGGGGCACCACCAGCACCTCAGAAGGGAGGGCTAGCATGGCTGAAATGTGGAAAAGCTTTGTCAGCAACAACCAGCACAACCAGCTGATGCGGAACGTCTTAGCAGGAGGCAGCATTTCAGCAACATGGTGGAACAGTACGTGTGCACACACCTACACGTACTGACTGATGGGTCTGCCCCATTCAACTTCTGGGTCTCCAAATTAGGCACATGGCGTGAGCGTGCCCTTTACGCCTTGGAGGTTCTGGCCTGCCCTGCGGCCAGTGTATTGTCCGAACCGGTGTTTAGCATGGCAGGGGGGGTGATCACAGACAAGCGCAGCCGCCTGTCCACAGCCAATGTGGACAAGCTCACGTTCATTAAAATGAACCAGGCATGGATCCCACAGGACTTATTCGTACCTTGTGCTGAGTAGACAAGTATACCGGTCGCACCCAGCCATTGTTATACTCCAGCGCACTTTCTCTTTGCATTCTATTTCCCAATGTTTTGGGGTCTTCCCAAATTTATTTAAAAAAATAAAAATAAAGGAAAGAAAATAAAAATAAAAAAAACAACAAAAACAGTGCTGGCTACCTCCTCCTCCTCCACCACCACTTCTACCTACAACACCATGTCCACTGCCTCCTCAACCTCCTACTCCACTTTGACCTCCGCTTCCTAGTTCAGGATTATTATTTTTTTATTTTTTTCTATTCTATGTTATTTTATGTCATTTCCCTATCCACATTTGTTTGCAGGGCCAATTGTCCTGCTCTTACCCCCATTTTGCTTCCTTTTGCAGACCTCTAACCCTGTTACAATGTCTATTTTACAGGCATTTTAGTGCCCCAAAGTTCAGGTCCCCATTGACTTCAATGCAGTTCGGGGTAAAGTTTGGGTCAAGTTCGGGCCCTGAACCTGAACTTTGAGCCGAAGTTTGGCCGTACTCGGCGAACCCGAACTTCCAGGTGTTCGCTCATTCATAGTGGACACCACAATAGCAGTAGTATTAGACAGCTTTTTCACCCCAATAAGTGCATCAAGGTATAATAGAATTGCTTATCTATTAACCAAGGGGGGAACTGTTCTATTAGGCCCTGTACTCTCCCTATAGTGTGGATGAAGTCTACCTATGATCTCCCTATACAGTCCCTGTGCTGTCCCTGAACTGTTCCAAACAAAATTTTTACAAATAAATCAGCAATTTAAAAAAAAATTATGTCCCCAAGGTCTTGTATGGCATGGGGGGAAGGGACAAAGTGTAAAAGAAAAAAAAGAGAAAAAAGAAATAAAGAAGAAATAAAAAAATAATAGAATAAAACACCACAGGCCACACTGCCGCTTCTAGTTTAGTCCACTGCAACCATAATCCATACATTCTACATATCAAATCCCCCTAGAAAAGGAATATAAGTTAATAAACTTTTTCACCTGCACTTTGTGCTTTAAAAAATGAGAAAAAGTGAAAACAGACCATTATTTCCATTTTTTGCATTTTCCTGGGTATAATAATTAAAAAAATAAAATAAAAAAATAATATAAAACTAAAGCCCTATGTATCCCCAGCAAGGGTTAACAGCTAAAAAACTCTATTACCCTGATTCGGCAGTTTACAGAAACAATCGATATGTGGTCTTAAACTGTTGTATAGGCACAACGCAGGGCTCAGGAGGGAAAGAGTACCGTATGGTTTTTGCAGGGCATAATTTTAAGTTGCTATGTCGCATTGGAAGACCCCCTGATGCACCCCTACAGTAGAAACTTCCAAAAAGTGAGTACATATGATTTTTGATCGCTCAATATTATGCTTTTTGTGAGGCAAGGTAACCAAAAAGGCTGTTCTGGCACAGTTCTTACGGCATTCAACTGACAGAATAGATCATGTGTTATTTTTATAGAGCAGGTCGTTTACATAATAAAGCATTTAAAAAAAAAATAATCTTCATTTTCTGAAGGTCGTATTTTTTTAATTTTTCTGCCGATCGTCTTATGTAAGGCCTCATGCACACGACCGTTTTTCAGGTCCGCATCTGAGCCACAGTTTTTGCGGCTCAGGTGCGGACCCATTCACTTCAATGGGGCCGCAAAAGATGCGGACAGCACTCCCGTGTGCTGTCTGCATCCTTTGCTCCGTTCCGTGGTCCCGCAAAAAAAAAAAATATAGCATGTCCTATTCTTGTCCGTTTTGCGGACAAGAATAGGCATTTCTACAATGGGCCGCCCGTTCCACAAATTGCAGAAGGCACACGGAGGGCTTCCGTTTTTTGCGGATCCGCAGTTTGCTGAACGGTCGTGTGCATGAGGCCTTAGAGCTCGTTTTTTCCAGGAAGATATGATTTTTTTTGATTGTTCAGTATTACAGTTTTTGGGGTAAGATGACCCAAAAATATTTTGGCACTTTTTTTTTTATCGCATTCACCCGAGGGGGTAGATTATGTGATATTTTTATAGAGCATTTTATAATGCATTAACTATCAGTTTAATACACTGACAGTGTGCCTATGAGACCCAGTCCTAGGGGCTGGATTTCATACATTTCTGTAGGATGCAAGCCCCGATGCCTGTGTAAGGCATCGGTCTCCCATTCTAGCCATTGAGTCTAAGTCAGTGCAGGGACCTGATGGAGTGGTGGAAGATGCCCGTACCCTCCGCAAACCTGGTTTCACTATAAACAAACCAGGTGGGATGTCATGTCACTGCAGAATGTTGTGGTAGCAATGCTGGGTAAGTGTGCCCTTGTGAATTTTTTATAAATTAAAAGTATCACCTGCAAAGCACCCCCACATCATCACACCTCCTCCCACATGCTTCACGGTGAGAACCACATATGTAGAAGCCACCTGTTCACCTTTTCTGCACCTCACAAAGACATGACGCTTGGAACCAAAAATCTAAAAGTTTGCCTTATCAGACCAAAATACAGATTTCCACTGCTCTAATGTCCAATACTTGTGTTTCTTGGTGCAATCAGTTCTATCGCTGCCGTTCCTCAGTAGTGGCTTCTATGCACCAATTCGACCCTAAGGTCCTGATTCTCGCAGTCTCCTCTGAACAGTTGATGTTGAGATTTGTCTGGATCTTGGTCCCTCTAGAGCATTTATGTAGGCCCTAATTTCAGGTTCTGTTAATTTTCAGTTTCTGAGGCTAGTAACTCTAATGAATTTATTCTCTGCAGCAGAGGTAACTATTGGTCTTCCTCTCCTGAGGCAATCCTCATGAGAGCCAGTTTCATCATAATTAGGCCTCATGCACACGGCCGTTGCCTAGCCGTGGCCGTCTTGCAGCCTGCAATACACTTGAATGGGTCTGCAATCTGGAGCTGTGGTGCAGAACAGAGGCATGGAACCCCACGTAAGCACTACGGAGTGCTTCCGTGGTGTTTCTGTCCATGCCTTTGCACCGCAAAAAAATAGAACATTGCGGTTCCCAATGCATGGAACGGCTGCACAACGGCTGTGTACATAAGGCCTTAGAGATGAGCGAAGTTATGAAAAATTTGATTCGACTACTTTGTCGAATTTCACAATTACTTTGCCACAAAGCGCATTCCTGTGTATGTAGCGGGCGCAATGATGGGGAGCAGTGATCACACCGCCTCCCCGTCATTGAACCACTCAGATGCCGCATGCATCGCTGATTGTGGCATCTGAGAATAAAATTAAGGCTTTTCAGGGGTTGATCCGGTAAACAAAAAAACTAAATTTACTCTCCTTATCCATTTGATCGTGGAGAGGCATAATGGTCATCACGCTGGCCGGGCATAGTGACGTCGTCATTTTAGGAGAAATAGATTCATACAAGTGTATTACTGTACAGCAGCGGCGGCACGAAGCGCACGGCGTCATAGCAACCAATGACGCCGTACGCTCCTGCAATGCCAGTCCGGTATCTCACGGTCCGTGTTCCACGGACGTCTGCATGAGGCTTTAAGGTCCCTTTACACTGGACGATGTACAAGCAGATTGTCGGGAAGGAAGTGCTAAATCGCTAGCGGAGGAGACCAGTGCATTTACATGCAGTGATCTTCTCCAGAGTATGAGGAGGAGCGATCGCTTATGCCTTCACTCTTCCCCGTACAGACTCGTTTCCCAGCTGCAGATTGTGTTTACACAGCACGATCTGCTGTTGGGAAACCAGGATTTTTGTGCCTGCACTAACGATCCAATTATCCGATGAACAAGCATTTTGCAGTGGATTTACACCGCCCGATCATCGCTAACGAGCATTCAGTAATCTGTTCAATTCTCGGCCTGTGTAAAGGGTCCTTTAAACTGTCTTCTCCCTTTACTTAGTTGAGTTGTTCTTGCCATAATGTGGATTAGTACAATAGTAGAACAGTTCTAGGCACTGTATGGAACTATGCACCAATCCTATCAGCACAATACCACTGATGGCCCAAAACACATTATGAAGACAAAAAATTCCACTAATTAAATAGGGTTTTCCAGACTCCTGATATTGATGACCTATCCTCAGGGCTTTGGGCTTTTTGTCAGAATTAATGGAGTCCTCAATGCTGAGAGATACAGGCAGATACTAATCCATCATGCCATTCCATTAGGGAGGCGGTTGATTGCCTTCAAATTTACTCAGCAGCCAGACAATGATCCCAAACACACTGGCAATGTCATTAAGAACTCTCCTCCTACGTAAAGAACAACAAGGATTCCAGGAAGTGATGACATCATGGCTCTGATCTCAACATCATCGAGACTGTCTGGGAATAAATGAAGAGACAGAAGGATTTGAGCAAGCCTGTACCCACATACGATCTGTGGTTAATTCTCCAAGATGTTTGAAACAACCTTCCTGCTTAGTTCCTTCACAAACAAGAGATATGTTGTGGTCACACCAAATACTGGCCCAGATATTTTGTGGTCACACCAAATATTGATTTGATTTAGATTTATCATTTGTTCATTCACTTTGAATTTTGTTAACTGATAATCAGGGGCGTAGCTAAAAGCTCATGGGCCCTGGTGCAAGGGTTCAGCTCGAGCCCCCTCGGCACCTTGACCTTACCCCTTCCCACCAGCCGAGGTGTAACTTGACCAGCATGCACTTTCTATAATACTGGCGTCTTCTTATGTGGCACAAGGGTCTTTGGGCCCCCTCAGGCTCCTGGGCCCGGTAGCGACTGCTAGCTCTGCACCCCCTATAGCTACGCCCCTGCTGATAATAATAAACTATTAATACTACTTTTGAAAGCATTCTTCCTTTGCAGCATTGTTTCCACATATGCCTAAAAGTTTTGCACAGTACTGTATATATTTTCCAGCTAAAATACATTTTCATTTGATAAGCATCAGACTCTTTAATAACCAAAATTTAATGGAAGCTTCAGCCATATTGCTCAAATATGTTTGCCATGTTAACTTCACCCTTTTTTAACGTCACCATTTTTAAATGAAGAGATCTGAGGCAAAACCGTATCAGATCTTCACCAAAAAGCGCAACTAGAAATTGTGTTTTTTTGGTGCAGTTTGGGTGCAGAAACACAAGGATCATCTGTGCGTTTACCCACAGCTATGTGACCCCTTATTGTTTATATTATAGAGGACACTGGCTCACATTTACCAGCTGGGGGTGGGGGGTGGCCACATTGAAGCACTGTACAGTATGATGTGGAGAGTACCAAGCGGGGTTGGTGGGTAAGAAGGAAGCTGTCCCATCCAAACTTACTCCATTCAGCAGTGTGGAGGAGAGCAGCTCCTGCTACACTAACCTGTGCGTTTCACTGAGCTGCTCCTACTTCACCAACCTGTGGCTGTCTGCCCTGCTGCATTCAGCGCCTACCTGAAAGTGCTGTACAGGGATGTACAGAGTAATGCAGGTGGTACCAAGCTGGGTAAGGTACACACTCCAAAATGGTATCAATAAAAACTACAGATAGTCACACAATAAAACTGTCTTTTTTTGTAATGTGTAAGGGCAGTGATAATGACCATTTTTGTAATATACTTTAACCTACATTTCTATTAGAAAAATAGCTCTAAAGTGGCCCATTTCTAGCATTAGCGGCGCTCTCCTTCTATATACTGAACTGTGGAGAGGCACGCCAGGCTGACTACTGCTGCCCTCACTGCGCTTCTCTCCTATCCTATATAACCCTAAAACTGGCTATATATAGTTCCCTGCCTGTCTGCTGTCTATGTAATTGTTCCTGTGTAAGCTGGGAACGATGTGTAAGAAGCAGACAGCTAGATGAATTACTGCAGCAGTGAGCGCCTGTTATTGAGAAGGAAGGGAGACAAGTAACAACCATTCTACATATCTATATAAAGGGACAGCTGTATATTATAAATGTGCCTATATAATGTAGCACAGCTGTCTCCCTGCCTTCTCAATATCGAGCGCTCCGCATTCACTGCTTGCATTAATTCATCTGTCTGCTTCCTATACATCGCTTGGCTTACACAGGAACAATTACATAGACAGCAGCCAGGCAGGGAACTATATATATCTCCAGTATTAGGGCTATATAGAATAGAAACATAGAAACATAGAATGTGTCGGCAGATAAGAACCATTTGGCCCATCTAGTCTGCCCAATATACTGTATACTATGGATAGCCCCCGGCCCTATCTTATATGAAGGATGGCCTTATGCCTATCCCATGCATGCTTAAACCCCTTCACTGTATTTGCAGCTACCACTTCTGCAGGAAGGCTATTCCATGCATCCACTACTCTCTCAGTAAAGTAATACTTCCTTATATTACTTTTAAACCTTTGCCCCTCTAATTTAAAACTGTGTCCTCTTGTGGTAGTTTTTCTTCTTTTAAATATGCTCTCCTCCTTTACCGAGTTGATTCCCTTTATGTATTTAAAAGTTTCTATCATATCCCCTCTGTCTCTTCTTTCTTCCAAGCTATACATATTAAGGTCCTTTAACCTTTCCTGGTAAGTTTTATTCTGCAATCCATGTACTAGTTTAGTAGCTCTTCTCTGAACTCTCTCTAGAGTATCTATATCCTTCTGGAGATATGGCCTCCAGTACTGCGCACAATACTCCAAGTGAGGTCTCACCAGTGTTCTGTACAGCGGCATAAGCACTTCACTCTTTCTACTGCTTATACCTCTCCCTATACATCCAAGCATTCTGCTGGCATTTCGTGCTGCTCTATTACATTGTCTTCCCACCTTTAAGTCTTCTGAAATAATTACTCCTAAATCCCTTTCCTCAGATACTGAGGTCAGGACTGTGTCAAATATTCTATATTCTGCCCTTGGGTTTTTACGCCCCAGGTGCATTATCTTGCACTTATCCACATTAAATTTCAGTTTCCAGAGTTCTGACCATTCTTCTAGTTTTCCTAAATCCTTTTCCATTTGGCGTTTCCCTCCAGGAACATCAACCCTGTTACATATCTTTGTGTCATCAGCAAAAAGACAAACCTTACCATCGAGGCCTTTTGCAATATCACTTATGAAGATATTAAACAAAATCGGTCCCAGTACAGATCCCTGTGGAACCCCACTGGTAACATGACCTTGTTTTGAATGTTCTCCATTGACTACAACCCTCTGTTGTCTGTCACTCAGCCACTGCCTAATCCACTCAACAATATGGGAGTCCATGCTCAATGACTGCAGTTTATTGATAAGTCTTCTATGTGGGACAGTGTCAAAAGCCTTACTAAAATCTAGATATGCGATGTCTACTGCACCTCCACCGTCTATTATTTTATTCACCCAGTCAAAAAAATCTATAAGATTTGTTTGACATGATCTCCCTGAAGTAAACCCATGTTGTTTTTCATCTTGCAATCCATGGGATTTTAGATGTTCCACAATCCTATCCTTTAATAGGGTTTCCATTAATTTGCCTACTATTGATGTCAGACTCACTGGTCTATAGTTGCTCGATTCCTCCCTACTACCTTTCTTGTGAATGGGCACGACATTTGCCAATTTCCAATCTTCCGGGACGACTCCTGTTACTAATGATTGGTTAAATAAATCTGTTAACGGTTTTGCCAGCTCACCACTAAGCTCTTTTAATAATTTTGGGTGTATCTCATCAGGCCCCTGTGACTTATTTGTCTTCACCTTAGACAGCAAACTTAGAACATCTTCCTCTGTAAAGATACATGCATCAAACGATTTATTAGTCATTCTTTCTAGTGGAGGTCCTTCTCCTTTTTCTTTTGTAAAAACTGAACAGAAGTATTCATTAAGGCAGTCGGCTAGCCCTTTATTCTCTTCTACATACCTTCCGTCCTTTGTTTTTAATTTAGTTATTCCTTGTTTTAATTTCCTTTTTCCATTTATATATCTGAAGAATGTCTTATCCCCTTTTTTCATAGACTGAGCTAGTTTTTCTTCTGCCTGCGCTTTAGAAGTTCTTATAACTTGCTTGGCCTCTCTCTGCCTAATCTTGTAGATTTCCTTATCTTCATTGCTCTGGGTTTTTTTATAATTACAAAATGCTAGCTTTTTATTTTTAATGATTTGGGCCACTTCTGCTGAGTACCACAGTGGTCTCCTCCTTTTTTTGCTTTTACTGACAAGTCTAATGCAATTTTCTGTTGCCTTCAATAATGCACCCTTTAAGTAGTCCCATTTCTCCTGGACTCCATGTAATCCGTTCCACTCTGATAAGGACTCATTTATGACTAATTTCATTTTTGAAAAGTCTGTTTTTCTAAAATCTAAAACTTTTGTTTTTGTGTGGTGGGACTCTTTCACAGTTCTTATATTAAACCACACTGACTGGTGATCACTAGATCCCAAGGTTTCGCCTACAATGACATCATATACCGAATCCCCATTTGTGAATACCAAATCCAAAATGGCCTCCCTCCGGGTTGGCTCCTCAGCCACTTGTTGTAGAGATAACCCCAGTAGGGAATTTAGAATATCTGTACTCCTGGTAGAACTTGCTATTTTGGTTTTCCAGTTTATATCTGGAAGATTGAAATCTCCCATAATGATAACTTCTCCTTTCATTGTCATTTTAGCTATTTCTTCAACTAGTAGATCATCTAGTTCTTTAACTTGACCAGGTGGTCTATATATCACACCTACACGAGTTACTGCATGGTTAGCAAACTGCAACGTAACCCAAACTGACTCTATGTTGGCCTCACCAACTTGTATTAGGTTAGATTTAATGCTATCTTTCACATACAGGGCCACTCCTCCTCCTTTCTTGCCTTCTCTGTCTCTTCTGTATAAAGAGTACCCTGGTATGGTTATGTCCCAGTCATTTCTTTCATTAAACCATGTCTCCGTAACAGCCACTAAATCTACATTCTCAGATGCCATTATTGACCCAAGTTCATTGATTTTTTTACCTAAACTGCGAGCATTTGTAGACAGGACTCTAAGCTTATCATTTCTTAACCTCTGTGCTTCTGACCTGTTCTGGCATTGTTTCGGGGTGCAATTGGACTCTTTTATTTTCACTCTTTTGCCCCCCCTTCCTAGTTTAAATACTCTTTCGCAAATTCTTGGAGTTGTTCACTAAGTACATTTGTTCCTTTGAGAGAAAGATGCAAACCATCTTTTTTGTACAGTTCCTTTCTATTCCAAGTAGAGCTATCATGAGAAACAAAGGTAGTTAGGGCATCAGCAGTCAGCCTGGAGCAGGTCTCCACAGTTCAGTAAATAGAAGATGAGGAGCGCTGCTCATGCTACAAATGGGCCACTTCATAGCTATTTTTCTAATATTTCAGTATATTCCAAAAATGGTCACGATCACTGCCTCTACACATAAAAAAAAATAATGAGTTACACAAATATGGCAATTAGTGTTGAGCGAATCAAAGGGCAACGAATTTACTTCGATCTGAATTTCAGAAAAATTTGATTCACCATGAAGATAAATTTTTCTTTACACTTCGTGGTAATTAATACATTTTCCTGATATGGCGTTAAAAAAAATATACATACTCATCTCATCCATTTGCTCGCAGAGAGGCCGTCACGGCCATTTTGATTGAAGAAACTGCGCAAAGCCTCGCTGACTTCACCGTGTCTGGCCAGCGTGATGACATGGCGATATCATTCACGTCACCGCGTGAAATTTAGCGCAGTTTCTACAATCAAGATGGCCGCAAGCAAATGGATGAGATATGTAATTTTTTTAACCCTGATTAACCCATGAAAGGCCTCAATGTTAATGTCAGATGCCGCGATCAGTGATGAACGCAGCATCTGAAGCATTCAATGATGGGGGGGTGCGATGGCTATTACACTTGATTGTGCCCACTACATACAATGGAATGCAATTTGTGACGAAGTAATTCATAAGGAGTCATTTCATTGTGAAATTCGGCGAATCAGCTGAATAAAATTTTTGATAACTTGGCTCATCGCTAATGGCAATGCAAAGAAATTTTTTTTTCCAAGGTTTTACATTTTTTTCATTATTAAAATGCTAGAAAAATTATATAAATGTGCATCATTGTAATCGTACTGACCCAGATAATGAAACAGGTAATTTTTACCACATAGGAAAAGCTGTAAAAACAGAATTCACAAAACTGGGGCAGAATTGGGTTTTTGTTTTTTTTATGATTCCACCCCATTTGAAATAGTTTTCCCACTTCCTACTACATTGTATGAAACTGTAAATGTTGCCATTAGAAATTACAACTTGTCCCGCATACAGCTATGTCAATGGAAAAATAAAAAAGTTATGGCTCTGAGAATGCTTGGAGTAAAAAACAAAAACAAAAAAATGGAAAATGGCCTGGGCCTGAAGGGGTTAAAGATGCCAAGATAACGTTTTATTGTAGCTTATAAAGTTCTTCTATTTGCATTTATTGTGTTATATTTTACTAAAAGTGTATAATTCATTTTTCTTATCTCTGGTTTGATGCTAAATGTGCATTTATTACCCTTGTCAATTTTGGCCATGGGAACCAAATCGTTTTGCTGTTCTTTCCTCTTTTCAACTTCCGGCAATCATAGATTTTTCAGGCTGGCGTAACAGTTGAAATAGAGTCATGTAGTACATATACACTAACCTTTCATTTTCACCTTTCATTTTCAATTTTATTTTATTTTTTGTTAGGATAAAAGTGATTCCACTAATACACAGGGGAAAATTTATCATTTAGGATCATTTTCATGTCACTTTTAAATCTGGTTTTGCATTGTGTGCTTGCACTAGATTTATTAAATGGTGCACAGTTTTTATGTGTTTGGTGCAACTGCATTGTGTTGTATGTCTTAGTCTTAAGTAATACACCAGAGGGCTGCCTGACATAGGATGTGACTTTTCTCTGACATTTCAAGTGTCGCAGATAGTAAATGTGCCATAATCCAGGTCTAATCTCACTTTTCTGCCTTAAACATAGACCGCTTTGAAAAATTGGGGGAGATTTATAAAATTTGTGTAAAGTAGAACTGTCTTAGTTGCCCAAAGCAACCAATCAGATTCCACCTTTCATTTTTCTAAGTTCATTTGGAAAATGAAAGGTGGAATCTGATTGGTTGCTATGGGCAACTAAGCCAGGTCATTGATAAATCTGCCCCAGAGTGTCCTAAATGTCACAAAAAATGTTTCAACTGGTATTTCATAAGACATTTTTACACAAAAAAGCTGACATATGTGGTTTGATAAATGTTTCTGTTGTATGTTGCAGGTATGGAGTTTACAAACAGGTTTAGATAATATATACTATTACCTGTATGCAACTTGTTACACGTTATGAATTTGATGTAGCAAACTTTAGTGTTTTGCTAACTTGTTAAATGTACCTTATTATTGATGAGACATAAAAAAGTTAATTTAGTTATAATGTTGCAAACATGGCTGTATTTCAGAATAGCTAATGTAATTCTTAGCGCATGTCCTCATTTGGAGAACTACTAAATATTCCTACAGTACCATATAGGATAAAGTACTGTGGTTTATATGTTGTTGTTTTTTTATGAGGTGAAATAAAATTTGGCCCTGGATTAAACAGACATTATGGGGGACATTTATTAAGACCAGCATTTTAGATGCCTGTCTTAATAACCCCTATATCTGGCAGGGAATCCACTGAACTTATGAAAAGGCGCTAGTCTCTATGTATGTAAAACAGGCATAGAAAATGATGAACGAGACGGTCTTCCGACACATCCTCTTCCCAGCCCACTTTTTTAGACCTGGCGTGAGCGGGGCAATGTCACAGAATAACCTTTGCGCCGCAATAGGTGCCAGAAATACGCCTAATATAGATGTAAATGACCCCCTATAAATTTCAAAGCCCCCTGACATCAAAAGCGTTTTCCTTCTTATTTCAAAATCTCCCCAAAAACCCTAAATATGTTAGAAAACTAAAGGAACATACTGTATACTCACCACTTATTCATCCTCCCAATGTTTTTAGTACTTTATACCTCTGAGGCTAGTGATTGGCTACATCGGTCATCTGTCAAATACATCTACACAGGGGCGGACTTGAAATTTCTGGGTCTCCAAGCAAAGTTATGTCTGTGGGCCCCAATCAAAACAGCCAGTAAGGGGGGGAGGGGGGGGGGGAGTGGGCAGACATGAGGCTTGTCGGGTATTTATTTCATATAAGATATGAAATCATAAAAATTATGATTTCATATTTTTATGAAATATGAAAAATTAAAAATTAAAAATTTAATTGGCGGACATATAAACGCCAGTTCTTTTATTGATGAGATCTAAAGTTAATTTGTGCAGATAATGAAACAGGGTGCAATTAATTATATAAAATATAATTTATTACAAATAAATACATGCAGTAAAAATGGCATACAAATGAATATAAGGATAATATCAAAATTGACCACAAGATGATGCTCACTTAATTTAGTACACCAAGTACAATACAATGTTATTCAAATTATTATCAAATTATTACCGATTATTAAAATATTATAATGTAACAATAACAACAAAACAATAGAAATGAATCTGTGGAAAATTCCTTATGCTCAATCAAAGAATATGGCAGTAAGAGACATCTTATAAATACGCCCGTTGGCCTAACTACGGATAATAAAATCCGATCAGAGATTCCACTCTGATAGCAATATTACAAGAATTCTAATGATGTGCACGTTCATTAAAATTTCCCATAAAATTATTGTTTTAACACTATCGACCCACTAATAATGGGGTCTCAACTATATGCCAATTGGAGCGATTTATAATTACTGCAAATGAAATAGATTATACATTACCCCTGGCTTTGGGATAAAGAGCTTTTAGTATGGACCCAGCTTTCCAAGGTTCAGATATGTCCCGTCCTATGGTATGTTCCTGACGTGTGAAGTGATGCTGATGAATAAATCTTTGTAAAGAGTTCCGTTGTGAAGAAGTCCTTGTGAAGTTTTTCCTTTTGTGAAGTTTGTGAAGTGTTTGAAGAAGTGTCCTGATCTCCCAAAAACTGGATCAGATATCCCCATCCTAATCTATGCCCATCCCCTCTTGGAATAGGGATTACCAATTAGATAAGGTGGGTGTGACGTATGTTAAACATGGGAATGATGTCACTTAACTGACATTCCTCAGAAACTTCTGCCCATCTACCACTTGATGGCACTGTTGTATCATATAACAATTTTGAATATTTTAAGAATTAACATATATACAGATTGTTTTATTACTACTTAAACTTTGCCCTTTCACACCTTAAATCAATTAGGAGGGGTTCTTTCTGACACTTTGCTCAGACTGACTGGCGGTATCAGAAGTTTTCCTAATCCCTGAATTTATGGGGCAGATAGGAGTCAGGATGGTTTTTCTGGTTTGTGTACCTTAACTGTCTTCAGCTATTGAGTAATGATGTTTGAAATAACATCAGCTCCTCTAAAATAAACCCTATTTAAGAAAATTCTATATCCCCTAGAATATATCCTCTCAATGAGATACAGACACATAAAGATACATTAATAATATTTGGTTATAATACATCAATATTGCATAGTATATATGAATCATTAATAAGTTCAAACGCTAAATAAATGCACACACCAGATGTGTTTTATGGACGTCTCTTATCAGATCATGGTTTAGCCATGAAACACCCATTGTTCCTCAGACAGACAAGTTTAGAGAAACCTGTGTAGATAAATCCATGTCTCTAAACAATAATAAAAGTATAGTCTTCTCTATATATTCACTTTTAACACATTGAACTTGCTATGAACCCATCTTGGTTTTTTTCAGGTTCATGCTGATCACATGTTGTTAAAGGCAATGATCATCCATATTGAATATGGCATCATCAGATACATTGTACACTTATGAAAATGCACAACAAATCCCCCTTCATTCCAAAATATTCCATAAAATGTGAATGTATTTGGAATGCTTAAAAGGGCTTTTCATATATCTTCTTCGATGCGTAGACTTGGCTTATAATGTTCTAACCAGAGCTTGACTAAAGTTCTTCTGGAGAACCTTATCTAACGCATGACTTGGATGGTCAACAAACTCAACCATCCCATAGATCCTGCAAAACAGGATATAAGTTCGATAAAGGTTTGTTTTGATTCTCCATCTCCACGTGAATGTTTAATAGGTTCCTTTTCAATGAACCAATTTCAAGTTCCAATATCTTGATGGAGATGGAATCGGCAACTGTCATACCGGTAGTAATAACAGTGCCCACTACGCCAAAGATTATGGCGGCTACGACTGCAAAAACATGAATCACTTTGGTTTGTAGAAAACTGTTCTCTGGTCAAAGTCTTCCTTGCTTGCTCCAGGATTTGCGTAATCCGTTCTTGGGAATATCCGATGTGCATCTGGTACCAGGCTTGGATTTCCGGGGACTGGATTTCGGACACGTTGAATTGCCTTTCGACGAAAACGCGTGGATCCAGGCTGATGTAGACCTTCTGGGATAATATCCTCTTGTTCGTCAAGATGAACTCCGCTGTATCTTGTAGCATGATCCCCGATGAAGGACCTGGCACAGCAATCGGCTCAGCATGGAACTCCTTCCCCAAGATCAGGACGACGTAGATAATGGCAATCATCTTTGATGACATCTTACGCCTATAAAATATTATATGACACATATGAGTATATACATTTTTTTTTTTACTTTATCCTGCAAGAAAAGAGTTACTAATACCATATACCTCTGATTGGCATAAGTTCTTTTCTTGAACAGAGTAAGTTCTGGTTTCAGAGGTGAGTTAGGATACATTTTGTTACAGAGGAAACATACATCAGGATGGGTTAGTATGCGTTAAAGATGTAGAATAACAGATAACGTTTTTCCGTTCATACGATACCAATCCTTATTTCCGTCTTTAGCTGGAACCATAAAGTCTTTTCACCTCTTTTCATCCAACTCCTTCAATCTCTCGAAGTCGTGCACTGGGATGACAAACACGTAGCTGATTAATGTGCACCCATTTTTCAATAAACTCATCCCCCTTAGGGATTTTGATCTTATAGACCACTGGAGATAACTTGTCAGTGATGACATAGGGACCTTTCCAGGAAGGTAGGAATTTTCTCTCCTTCACTTGATCCCGAGCGAAGTTATAGAGATATACCCGATCGGAAATTTGATACTCCTTCTGTGTAGTCTTCAGATCATAGTATGTCTTAGCACTCACTGCGGCTTTCTCTATATTTTTCTGGGCGAACACAAAAGCATGCTGAAGGTGCTTGCGTAAATTTTCCACATACTGATGCGACGTTGTAGCATTGATCAAGTTATGGTCTGTTGTCCTGTAAAGTAAATGCTGGGGTAACACCATCTTCCTTCCCGTGATCATCTCGAAGGGAGAAAGTTTAGTTGCTGCGCTTGGGGTGGCTCTGATGGCCATAAGCACCAAAGGCAACTTGACATCCCAGTCCTTATCAGATTCATTGACAAACTTTTTCAGGATGTTCACAATGGACTGGTTGTAGCGTTCTACTCCACCACTAGAGGCTGGTCGATAAGCTATATGTAGCTTCCTCTTTACCCCCAGGATTTCCCACATCTTTGTCATCACTTCACTGGTGAAGTGACTTCCACGATCGGATTCGATGCGCTGGGGAAGACCAAACCTGGAGAATATGTGGTTAATGAGCAGAGATGCACATACGCTTGAACTGCATGTTTTGCATGGCAAACATTCCACCCATTTGGTGAACAGACAAGTTACGGTTAACATATACTTGTTGCCTCTTGATGAGGTTGTTACTGGTCCAATGAAGTCAATTTGGATGTCTGACCATGGCATGGACATCCCCCTTTTCATCAATGGTGCCCGATGAGTGGGTCCTTGTGGCTGGAATTGAGGGCAGATTAGACATCCCTGACAATATGTTCGCACATCTTGCAGCATATGTGGCCAGTAAGCGTAGTCCCGTAGTAACTCGTACGTTATTTTCTCACCTCGATGACCAGCTGTTGGGGCATCATGTGCATGTTGTAACATCAGACCTCGGTATGCTGCAGGTACTATCCATTGCGTGATACCATTCTTAGAGGTTCTTATCAGCAGTTCATCCTGTAATGAGAATTGGGACTTACCTTTCATCAAAATTCGTAACTCCTCCTTACCCACACAGTCTTCCGTGGTTATGGGATAGTTATGTGGATCCTCAATGTGCTTATAAAAGAGACCAATAATTGGATCCCCCTTTTGGCTTGCAATGAGATCCTCACTAGGGGAATTTTGGCCCCACTGCGCCACATTGGCTTCAGCTCCCTTTTGGGCCTGACTCCTTGTCATAGCATCCACTTGGATAGTTCCCATGAGGTCATCAACGTCAAAGACTTCTCCATCAATGGTTGCTTGCTTGGCAAGGGAATCCGCTAGGTCATTCCCCTCTTTATCCATGCCTGGATATTTTGAATGACCTCTTACCTTCTTCCAATAAATAGTAAGACTGTGGGCGGTAACCATCTCATCAATTTTACAAAACATCTTACCATGCTTCACTGGCTTGTTATTACTTCTCATCCAGTCTGACCTTTTCCATCCGGGAAAGTACTCCACAAAGCTGTTACGAATATAGTCAGAATCTGTGATGATTACAAATTCCTTAACATCATATTCGATAGCCATTTGTACGGCTTTGTACACAGCAGTAAGTTCTGCAACTTGGCTGCTTTTGGAACCAATCTTGTATCCAACGGATACATCCAGGAATGTATTATTCCATACGACTCCAATACCTGCAACCAATGTACGTTCGGATCCTTCATCGATATGGAAGGAGCAGCCGTCTACGTACACACATGGTAACAATTTGCAATACTCCTCTTCATAGGATTTATATGGTGATGATGATTGTTCATCCAGGAAATCATTTTCCGTTGATTCACTTTTACGTTCCGTATGGATACAGTCATGGAGGTCTGCTAATCCTTGAGCAACTGGGTTTTTATTATTTTGTTTGTACCTGATTTCCAATGGCCATCCCATTAAGGACATTGTCCAGGCGGTTATCCTGCTGTTTGACAAGTTTCCATCTCTTATACGATCACTCTGCAAGTATTGCAGTGGCTGATGTGCGGTCTCCACAATGATCCTTTCGCCTTGAATGAAACTCCTAAAATATTGCAAAGCCCACACAGTTGACAATAATGCTTTCTCACAATCATTGAATTTTACCTCAACCGGTGACAAGGACTTGCTGGCATAGGCGATGATCTTGTTTCGGTTTTCCTGTTTTTGGAAAAGAACTGCACTTATGCTTTTATCAGTGAAACCTGTTTCCACAAAGAAAGGTTTTCCCCCTTCTGGATAAGCAAGGCATGGAGCCTGGATAAGTTTGGCCTTGAGCTCGGTTACAGCTTGCTCATGACGCTCACTCCATTCCCATTTTACTCCTTTCTTTAGCAACTGTAAAAGAGGTTTTGTAATTTCGGCATAATTATCTATGAACTTACGTGAATAGTTCATCATGCCCAGGAATGATCTCAACTCTTTGAGATTTGTAGGAGATTTTGTATTAGTCACTGCTTCCACCTTCTTTTTCTGTGGGTTAATTCCATCCGCAGTGACTTCATGACCTAGGAAATTAACCTTGTTCCGGCACCATTGAGCCTTTTGCAAAGAAAGTTTTACACCTGCTTTCCTCAGCTGGGTTAGTACATGCCTCAACTCCTGAATATGTTCCTCAAAAGTTGTACTTTTTATCAGGATGTCATCCACATAAGACAAGGTACCTCGTTCAGTGGCATCAGGCATTGCCTTATGCATGAACACTGCAAACTCATGGCCCGCATTTATGTACCCGAAGGGCAGTCGGGTCCATGCATACTGTCGTTTGCCAAATGTAAAGGCCAGTTTGTACTGATCCCTTTCATCTACCTTAATCGTCCAATATCCTTGTGCACAGTCAAGGGCAGTGAAGATTTTGGATCCTTGTATTTGTGCCAAACACTGTCCAATGTATGGCACGGGCCATCCCGACATGTAAACACGTTTGTTTAACTGTCTTAGGTCCGAGCAGAGACGAAATTGACCGTTAGGTTTGAGGACTCCAAGTATCGGATGATTGAATGAACTGTGTACTGGACGGATGATACCTTTCTTCTCCAAGTTTTTGACGATTTCCGATAGTGACTCGTAAGCCGCCAGCGGAAGTCGGTATTGTTTGACAAAAACAGGGGGTGCATCGGGATCTGTCTGGATTCTTGTAACGTGTAGGTCTGTTTCCCCACAGTCATAAGAATCCTTGGCGAACATCTCCTGGAACTCTGCGAAGAGCTCCTTTAGCCGTTGACGCTTCGACTCGTCGGAGCATGCGTCAGCCATGGAGATTTGTTCTTCCACCCGCTCCTGAAATTCTGGGAAAATCTCAGGCTGACTTAACTCGTAAGCTTCTTCAAGCTCACTAGTTAAATCGTTCTGGGTGTAGCATACCTTATCCTTTCCTTGCTGGTACGATTCATACTCTTTTTCATCGATCTCATGGTTGAAAACCAATGATGATTCTTCGATGAGGCATGTACCTTCTTCAGAGCTGAAAGGATAAACAGAGTGGATATTAAATAACCCCTCAGGGGTTGAGGAAAAATGTTGTTCCACTGTTTGTTCCTCTGTCAGGTATTCATCAGGAATTATTCCAATAACATCATTTTGGAATCCAAATGTGTAGTATTCCGAATCCATAGCCAAACCAATTACGGTGTCCTTTTGTAGGGATATGCTATGGGAAACCATGTTATGAATTACCATATGTAACGGATCCTGATGGATATTGATCAGGGGGGTAGGCTTTACCTTTAGGCCGAGTTGCTGTATTCTGTTGGATAAACAGATCAACGCGTCTGTGTTCTTCAGCTTCTGTCCCTTCTTTACTTTAATGGGTAGAAGAAATGGTTTGCATCCTTCAGGAATTTCAACTTTCTCAGCAACCATGATACTTACGGCATAGGGCATCTGTTGTCCCCATCGTAAGGCTTGTTCTACATCCTGGAATCCCTCTGGGTTTCCCGGCAATCTGGACCATAAGGTGTTATTCACCAGGTCAATCTGTACGGCAAATCGGTGCAGAAGGTCATTACCTATATACATTTGATACCGTGGTTCATTTATCACAATGAAAACGTGCTCCGTAGTTTTATTTCCTATGGAGATAGACAAAACGCATCTTGCAACCACATTATGACTTTGGGAATCTCCATCCAGATCATGAACCCATTGGTCCTGTGGAGAGAAACTTTTAATCATTTTAGGATTGGTGATCTGTTTCAAGAGTCCTAGGTTTATGTAACTTGCTTCGGATTTCAAATCCAACTTGGCAAATTTCACCCGGGCTATATTGTTTACCTGTGCGGGAATCAATAAATTGTCATTGACCCTTTTAATCCGTACCATCGATTGAATGTGCCTTGTCAGGTCCGCGACTTCGTGATTCCCCCTTTCAAGAGAAATGGTTAAAATATCATCATCCAGAGTTACCTTTTTGATTTCGTCCCTCTGGATGGTAATGATGTGAGCGGCACCATTGACATCTTCCTCGGGTTTACCATTCTTCAGGATTGTGACCTCCGGTGTTTGATTGTTCCTGAAATGCACTTCAATAGAGCTAGGTTTCTCTTCAATCACATGACAACTGCGTTGTGCTTGTGTGTTGCAAGAGTATTCATAGGCAATGGGTGCCTTCACCTGAGTCCATACTGCTTCATTAATGAAATCAATTATGGGACTCAATCTTTTTAATAAATCAATTCCTATGATCATCCGATCATATGGAAGATCCACAATCAATGTGGGATGTCTAATTGTTTTCTTGCCAATCTTAAATGTCAACCAGGATGTTCCTTTTACCTGTAAGGCATCTCCACCTACACTTATCAAAGAGCCATCAAATGACCTTAATCGTGGCTTCTTTGATGTTAAATTCAAAATCTTTTGGAAATAACTGATAGATAAAATGGTGGCTTGTGATCCAGTGTCTATTAATCCTTTGATTGGTCCGATAAGTTCATTTTGGAGATATATATCCATAAAGTATCTGCCATCCACCTGGAACAAATCACAGAGAAAGTTAGGATGTTTACCCATCTGCTGTCTGAGAGGTTGACCTCTTTGCAGCTCCGTGACCTCTGCATTCCTGAGTCTCCCAGGACAAGCTGAAGGAGCAGCATCAGCCCCCGCCTTTGGGACAAGCTGTGTGACACCACAAGTCACAGCTGGCTCACGGCTAGATGCTGGAACGATGGGATTACACACTGGAACAGACATCTGGTCATATGAATTGACATCATTAGACTGCAAGACAAATGACATATTAGACATTTCCCCCCTGGCCCTAATTTCAGGGTCAGAGGTACTGCAAGGAAATATTGAATTATGAATCATATCAGATTCTACCACAATCAACTTAATATCCTTACAGTGGCCTGGGTTCTGACCCGGCCCAATTTGTTTTATGATGTTGAGCTGGGACCTGGAGTTGCCCCTAAAAAAGGCTCAGGCTGTTTTCCTGGAGATACCAATTTTCTCACAATGTCACTCAACTGGGCCACTTGTTCTGCCAGCTGATCAAACCTGTTTGGTCTGGGCACATTTTGGCTTTGCTGGGCACCCTGGTTATCGGTAGGTGACTTACTCCTGGGTGAATTTGAGGATTCCTGCCTATCTTCCCTCTGTTGTCTGGGTCTATTATCCCAGCGCCTGTAACCCTGGTAATTCCTATAGTTATAGGGCCCGTACCCCTGGGGGCCTCTATTGTAATAGGGACGGTAGTTAGACCTCCCATTGCCTGAATTATTCCCCTCTGATCCATTAGTATTTTGGGGTTTGGTCTGTTTGGGCGGTCCTACCTGTTGTTGCTGGGCTTGTTGAGCAGGTCCTGTAGACTGAGGGAACCTTCGTGGCTGGCTTTCAAATCCCAAGCTAGGGTTTACCTTAGCTTCAGCTACCTTTTGCTCTGGGGATTTTTTAAACCTTCTCTCCTCTGTTGCATGGCACTCACTGATATTATACAGCGTGGTGGCAGCAGTCACCAACCAATCCAAGGGGGCATCAATATCCAGATCTCTGGCTAAGTTAAATTTGATCTGGGTTGGCATAGCATCATAGAATAACTGTTTGAATTCTTCAGATTCCCATTTTGGGGATCTATATGCTAACCCATAGGCATTTTTGAGGACAGAGAGGAATTCACGGGGACTCTGATTGGGTCTACATGTAAGGCTATATATGTCCCGTTTTGCAGCAGTGGTGGTTCGGTACGGTCCGAATTCCAATTTAACCTCATGCAAAACACTTGGCCAATCTTGAATGCCTCTCTCCCCAAATGAGGTAAAGTAATGACGATACTTATCATCAAATGCCCATGGAAGGAATCTGATCCTGTCAGCATCAGAGTATAATTTTAAAGAATCCATAGTGGATTCATACAGTTCCAAGTGATTGGCTATCTGAGAAGAACCTTTCTTGGCAAATTTGGATACTGTAGTATTCAAAAACTTAATTATACTGGAGGAGCTCTGATCCTTATCTGAATATTGGGAATTTTTATTCCTAGAAACCACCTCAGCATATGTTGGTCGCTTGTGATCCTGTGGCAAGGAATAAGTCACATGCTTCCCCACATCACTGTCAAACTCACATGCACTTTCGCAACTTTCATGAGACTTATACGGCACAGGTGATTTAACCCTAACATCTCTTCTCAGGGGAACATGTGGAGAGGAACTTCTAGGGGCTTCCATGTTATTGGCATCTAGTAAGGCGGTTGCAGTTTGGAATGCCCGACTCAATTGGGTGAATGCCTCCCGTGTAATCATGCCAACATTTTCAGGTTGCTGAGTATCTTGGATGGGGTCTGCTTTAAGAGCATGTGATGGCATGTCTGGATAGTGGGGAGTAAGACATGGAGGGTCAGGATATCCCACAGCGTTAGATGGATCCCTTTCATCATTGACTATATTATGGGCTGATCCATCTGTCTGTTTAATTTTAGAATACTGGAGATATAAATCCTCTAAATCGCTTTTTGCCTTTTGGTATGCATCATGGCTGTGACTAAGGTTGTACTCTAAGTCTTTGATCTTCGCTTCTGCGGATTGTAGTTCTGATTCTATCTTGGATACATATATTTTTGTACCCATTATAGACTCATACCTAACTTTTGAGAGAGTACTGACTGCCAACAATGCATACAAAACAGGTGGCAATGCACATAAGAGGTGTTGGTCCCTTTTGGTATTATCAGTTGCCAAATCCATATATGTCAGGTATCTATCAACCATGCCACCTAACTTCCATATATCTCCACGTTCTTCATAGGCTCTTGCCTGCAGCTCATTAGTCCATTCATCTATATTTTTATCTAACTTCAAACGGGAATAAACATAATTGATAACCTTAGAGATTATCTTTCCTGGGTCAGATGGACTATCTGCTAAAACCTGGCCATTACCTGGGTCGCTGCCTGTTACACTCATGATTTTGATCAATAATCAATAACAACAACAATTTGACTTGCCAATAAGGATTAAGTAATATTTTCACTAATTGCACAAATTGGTTATAGAAATATCTCAATCAATCTCGGTGGGACCTCCAAAATATGTCGGGTATTTATTTCATATAAGATATGAAATCATAAAAATTATGATTTCATATTTTTATGAAATATGAAAAATTAAAAATTAAAAATTTAATTGGCGGACATATAAACGCCAGTTCTTTTATTGATGAGATCTAAAGTTAATTTGTGCAGATAATGAAACAGGGTGCAATTAATTATATAAAATATAATTTATTACAAATAAATACATGCAGTAAAAATGGCATACAAATGAATATAAGGATAATATCAAAATTGACCACAAGATGATGCTCACTTAATTTAGTACACCAAGTACAATACAATGTTATTCAAATTATTATCAAATTATTACCGATTATTAAAATATTATAATGTAACAATAACAACAAAACAATAGAAATGAATCTGTGGAAAATTCCTTATGCTCAATCAAAGAATATGGCAGTAAGAGACATCTTATAAATACGCCCGTTGGCCTAACTACGGATAATAAAATCCGATCAGAGATTCCACTCTGATAGCAATATTACAAGAATTCTAATGATGTGCACGTTCATTAAAATTTCCCATAAAATTATTGTTTTAACACTATCGACCCACTAATAATGGGGTCTCAACTATATGCCAATTGGAGCGATTTATAATTACTGCAAATGAAATAGATTATACATTACCCCTGGCTTTGGGATAAAGAGCTTTTAGTATGGACCCAGCTTTCCAAGGTTCAGATATGTCCCGTCCTATGGTATGTTCCTGACGTGTGAAGTGATGCTGATGAATAAATCTTTGTAAAGAGTTCCGTTGTGAAGAAGTCCTTGTGAAGTTTGTGAAGTGTTTGAAGAAGTGTCCTGATCTCCCAAAAACTGGATCAGATATCCCCATCCTAATCTATGCCCATCCCCTCTTGGAATAGGGATTACCAATTAGATAAGGTGGGTGTGACGTATGTTAAACATGGGAATGATGTCACTTAACTGACATTCCTCAGAAACTTCTGCCCATCTACCACTTGATGGCACTGTTGTATCATATAACAATTTTGAATATTTTAAGAATTAACATATATACAGATTGTTTTATTACTACTTAAACTTTGCCCTTTCACACATTAAATCAATTAGGAGGGGTTCTTTCTGACACTTTGCTCAGACTGACTGGCGGTATCAGAAGTTTTCCTAATCCCTGAATTTATGGGGCAGATAGGAGTCAGGATGGTTTTTCTGGTTTGTGTACCTTAACTGTCTTCAGCTATTGAGTAATGATGTTTGAAATAACATCAGCTCCTCTAAAATAAACCCTATTTAAGAAAATTCTATATCCCCTAGAATATATCCTCTCAATGAGATACAGACACATAAAGATACATTAATAATATTTGGTTATAATACATCAATATTGCATAGTATATATGAATCATTAATAAGTTCAAACGCTAAATAAATGCACACACCAGATGTGTTTTATGGACGTCTCTTATCAGATCATGGTTTAGCCATGAAACACCCATTGTTCCTCAGACAGACAAGTTTAGAGAAACCTGTGTAGATAAATCCATGTCTCTAAACAATAATAAAAGTATAGTCTTCTCTATATATTCACTTTTAACACATTGAACTTGCTATGAACCCATCTTGGTTTTTTTCAGGTTCATGCTGATCACATGTTGTTAAAGGCAATGATCATCCATATTGAATATGGCATCATCAGATACATTGTACACTTATGAAAATGCACAACAGGCTAAGAGCTCCCGCTGCACAACCCGACATTTTATCCTTTATCCCACATTACCTGAGCCCAGCAACACTTCTGACCTGGCCAAGTGTGCTCCATATGGTAAGGAGATCCTGCTGACCAGACAAGAACCTACCAGGCATGACCAGGAGCCGCAGGAAGGGGCAATGAGCGGAGAAAAGGAGACATCCAACATGGTGCTGGCACACACCACAAGATGGAGTAGAAGCAGAAAGATATAGCCTCAAAGCTGGAGAAATATGCAATGTACCCATCCAACCCACCGTGACTGGTGGTCCCGGACATGGGTGAGATACTCGCTGCTGCTTTAGAGGAGCCACCGGAGCAGAGTACGGGGGTAGCCTCCGCTACACAATCATAACTGGTCGCTACCAATGGAGGCTCATTCTCTGATGGGACTACTCTGGGAGCCACTGAACCTATGATTGAAGGGGGGGGGGCAGACAGCAGTCTGAACCCATGCTAGCGGATGTGTTCTGGGCAGTTAAACACTTCAGTGCTACACTTTTACATTTAACTTTGCAAGTGGGTAGTGTTAAGGCAGAACTCTCCTTTATTCGCCATGATATGCAAAAGATCACTGAACGTATGGTGGCCGCAGAGCAGCGCATTAGCTACATAGAAGACAAGATGGTCCCCCTGACACGTGTTTCGCTACAACACTCTCAAGCGCTGCAAGTGGAAGCGGACGACCTGGAAAACAGGCTCCGCCACAACAACGTTTGTGTGCTGGGTTTACCTGAGAAGTTAGAAGGGTAAAACCCCTCCCAATATTTTGAAGTCTGGCTTAAAGAGATATTCAGCTAACACCTCTATTTGCTGTGGAGAGAGCGCACAGAGCGCCGACGTGCTAACTGCCCCCGGGAAGCCCTTCCAGGCCTTTGCTTATCAAACTACTGCACTATAAAGATCGGGACATCATCCTTCGTCTTGCCAGAGAAAAAGGAGATATCATGGTGAATGGAGCCAGGATATCATTCTTTCCCAACTACTCTTCAGAAGTTCAAAAAAGAAGAGTACAATTTGCAGACGTCAAGAGATGACTACACGCTCTCTGTTTCCTATTCCATGTCATACCCAGCTAGGCTCCAGGTGGTGGTGCAGGAAAAGGCTGTGTTTTTTCCATCACCCATGGAGGTGCTCAACTGGCTAGCTGAATCTGAGGTGCAGCTCCAAACCCAGCGTCGGAATGTGCGTGGTATGGGTCATGCGATATTCAACCAATTCAAACAATTCCAACCAGCGATCATTGAGCTCCAAGAAGTGCATCTCATCCAAAACAACACCCAGACGCTCCATAGAGCATAGGTGGGGCATAGCTTTCATGCTACACATACCACGCACTCCAGAGGTGCCAGTGTACTTGTAAACACGGACATACCCTTTAAATGTTACTCTAATATCACTGCAATGTCTATGCAATAGATGTTCTTTTGGTTGTACTATATATCCCTCTGCCCTGCTCCTCGGGAGTCCTAAGGGACCTATTGTATGCATACAAGGCTTACTACACCTTCCATTCCTACTAAATGGGGACTTTAACATGTATGTGAATTCTGCAATGGACAAGAGGTACTGTAGCCCGCTCGATGACTACCTTTGGGCTCTTATTACAAGAACTGGCTCTCACTGATATTTGGTGTCTACAACATCCTACCTCAATGTTATTCCTGCCAGTCAAATACGTATGGCTCACTATCTAGAATAGATTTAGCCCTGGGCACAGAAAATATACTCTAATATGTTTCCAACATTCTCTATTATACTACGTCGTTATCGGATCACTCCCTGCTTCTGCTAGCCTTACAAACATCTGTTGCCCCGATGGTATGGGGACTCCTATGGAAAGTGACCCCTTTCTGGCTACAATACTGCGTGAAATTTTCTCCATTAATGTAGGGTCATCATATTTAATGGTTTGGGACTCCATGAAAGCATTTCTTAGGGGGTTGTTTATAAAGAAAATCTCAAGCATTAAATCTAAGAATAGGAGCACGGAGGATGAACTGAGACGGGGGATGGAAGCCATGGAAACCACTTACATTCTAGACTCGTCAGAGTCTAACCTAAAAATATGGAAACAAAAGCATAAATCCCTGAACAACCACTTATTAGACAAAGCTGGACATAAGAGACTCTTCCTTAAGCCGACTTACTTTGAAGCAGGAGAGGGAACAAGTAAGCTCTTTGCAAGAATAGTTCGGGCTCAAAGGGGGTCAGCTCATATTGCAAAGCTCATTGGGGTGACTGGCCAAGAGGAAACAGACACGCCACGGATACTGGTCACTTTAAAACCTACTATGCTACCGTTTATACCTCCCAACTACAGGAGACTGAGGCAGATATTGACAGATACCCCGAGAAGGACTCATTACGTACTCTATCGGTGGACAGCAGAACATTATTAGACTCCCCCATCGGGATGGAAGAAATAGAGACAGCCAAGCGAAAAAGCCCCTGGGATGGATGAACTACCCACTGAGGTTTATAAGATTTATGGATCAGTTTTGATACCACACATGTTAGAAGTTTTTAATATAGCATTTCAGGAAGGAGCTCTTCCACCCTCTATGAGGGATGCTGTAATAGTACTCCCAAAAGCAGGCAAGGACCCCTCTACCCCATATTCCTACAGACCTATCTCCCTCCTCCCGACTGATGTTAAAGTGCTGGCGAAGGTCTGGCATCAGTCATCTCCTCCATAATACATTCAGACCAAATGTTTTATGCCTTATAAGTCCACTGCTCTAAACCTTCGGCGTCTATTCTTCAACATGTAGGCAACCCCAAATAACACAGGCACCAGAGTCATCATCTCACTGGATGCCGCTAAGGCTTTCGATAGTGTAGAGTGGAAATTCTTATGGGCAGTTATGAGGAAAATGGTTTTTCAACAGAACTTTATTCAATGGATACAGTTACTGTATTCATCACCAAGGGCATGTATACAGGCCAATGGCTCTGTCTCCAGCATTTTACATCTGGGCACATGCCAGGAATGCCCATTATCCCAGTTGTTGTTTACCATAGCACTAGAACCATTGTCAGCACAGATCAGAGACTCAGGAAACCTAGCAGGGTTCCAGTATGGTTCCAGAGAAGAGGAGATAGCACTATACGCGGACAATATGTTATTATTCCGGGCGGATGCATCCGCATCCCTGTCTAATACCATGTCTACTATACACAACTGTGGTAAATATTCAGGACTACGAATTAACCAGGGGAAATTGGTCATCATGCCTCTTGACCCATGGCCCCTGGAGGGGGAGATAGAGTAGGTGATTTACACTGTGTGACTTCATTTAAATATCTGGGGGTTACAGTTTCCAATAAGCATAAGGACTATGTCTCTTTAAGCATCCACCACCTTTCGACTAAATGGCCATCTAAAATAAATGCCTGGAATACCATCAAATTGTCTATAACGGGAAGGGCTAATCTAATAAAAACGATTTTGATGACACAAATGTTGTACCTTTTGCACAACAATTCGCCAATATGGTTGCTAGGCTACATTTTCCAAAAGATCAACAGGTTATTCAGACATCTGTGGAAAGCAAGCATCCCTAGGATCAAGTTAGAAAAACTACAACTACCAATGAGCAAGGGTGAGCTGGCAGTACCCAATATGTGACTATATTTTCTGTCCTCCCAAATGCAACATTTTGCGGGTTGGGGAGGGACTGCATATATACAGGTGAAACTCGAAAAATTTGAATATCGTGCAAAAGTTCATTTTTTTTCAGTAATACATCTTAAAAGGAGTTGCATTAATGCAACTTAAAATTAGAATATTGTGAAAAGGTTCAATATTCTAGGCTCAAAGTGTTACACTCTAGTCAGCTAATTAATCCATACTCCCTAAGCAAAGGGTACCTGAGATTGTGATCTTGGGGTTTTAATAAGCTGTAAGCCATAATCATCCAAATTATAACAACTAAAGGCTTGAAATATCTCGCTTTGCATGTAATGAGTCTATATCATATGTTAGTTTCACCTTTTAAGTTGAACTTTGCATGATATTCAAATTTTTCGAGTTTCACCTGTAGATTCTAGAACTTTTATTATACAATAATTGGTAGACCCAGGGAAACTTTTTTTCCAAACTGGAAACAGACATCTTTCTACAAGTTGGGAGGCATGGTCCCATATTTCAACTCATGTAGAAGGTGTGGGATAGGGGTAAACAAATGCTAGACATTGAGGGCAGTATAGACTGTACACCCTTGTGGCAGAATAACAAACTGCCAGAAATAGAAAAACTACCAATACTTACTATATGGCAGTTGAAGGGAATTTTCCTACTTAAACATCAATATAAGGAAGGAAGTCTAAAATCCTTTACCCAGTTACAAGAAGAATTTGAGATCCCTCACTCATCCTTCTACTTTTATTTACAAATGAGACATGCCCTGCAAACCCAACACAAAATCATACCCATTACCCCTGTTAGGTATCAGATCTAGAATTTTTGAAAAATGCTGGTTCCACAAAAGGCCTGATCTCCACAACATATAGCCATTTGTTATATAAATGTAGCCATACCCTAGACCCTATCAGAGCCTCTTGGGGTACTGACGTGGGAGACATCACCCCGGCCACCTGGGATTGGTTACTGAAGCAAACACAGCGTCTATCCCTGAGTCCAACATATGGGGTATCCCAACTTTACGTGTTATTACATAGAGTCTACTGCACGCCGGCAATCCTACATAAAATAGGGGTGCGATGTGTAAGATGTGCCTACTCACCCACAGACCTACTCCATGTGTTCTGGAGCTGCCAGAGAATTAAAGAATTGTGGGGAGCAGTCATGCCCAGAGAGCCCCTGAACTGTGTCTTGGGATATGTGGGAGCACTGCCCATACAGGAATCTGATAGATTAGCAACTTCCTTCCAAGATTCTTTATGAATCTAGGAAACTGATGTTCTAACCATAGTGAGACTCTGTCGCCCCTACTTTTGGAGCACTCCTCAAACGCATATTGACTCTAATTAAACTAGAAAAAGGCATCTATACTAAGGGAGGTACTGCCAAAAAATATACCGCCCAATGGAGCTCCTGAATCGAATTTTAGGGCCTATTGGAGCCCTCATAAGCACATATCACATCGGGTGCCAAGTGCTGTCAAACACCAGACTATTTGATATTTAATACAGTGATGGTATACTGCACAAGTGTTTTTTTGGGGGAAGGGGGGGATTCACATACGATGGGTCGATTGTTGTACTTATTTTCCTTTTAATCGTTTCTCTGCTGTGGATATGTCCGTATTGATATACGGTGTTGTATTTTTATTCTAAAATGGTAATAAAAATATTATGATTAAAAAAAAAGCCAGCCAGGAATTGCTATTCCTAGCATAGGTTCCCTGTTTGTTCACCACTATATCTGTGTCCTTAGAACACAGATACAGTTGAAAGTTGTGGCCAGGGCTGATTCTAGCTTTCTGTTGCCTGAGGTGAAAATTTTAATTGTGCCCCCCCCCAAGCCAAATTCTTAATCCAACATTCCCCCAGTTCTACTGTTACAGGCATATTTGAATTGGACATTACATACACTACACAGCTATATACCTCTTACATCAAGTGATGTCTCCTCTGAAGCTTAAGTTCTCTTTCCTTATCTTGTCCATTCGTACCACACCGCCACAATGAATTATTTCCACCACGTCTCATCTCTGCAGAGTTAGGCACATGGACATCTTAGTTTCTTCACTTTTCCTTCAGCCTTCCCTCCTGGTGCCCCAACAGTGTCATCTTGTTACCACCCCCAATACTGTGCCCGCTGTGCTCTGCAACACCCCCTTATACTATACTTGAAAAAACATTACCCTACAGATATTCCCCAAAGCTCTCCAAAAAGTCCCATCAATAGTAATAATTCTGTCCCAGAGTGCTCTCATCAGTAATAATGCCCCATACAGTGATAATGCTCCTCAAGAGTTCCCCTATTAGTAATAGTGCACTCCATATTGTGCCCAATAATAATGCTCTTACAGGACCCCCAGTACTAATAATGCAGTTATAATGACCACAGTATTTAAAATTGCCCCCTTTACTCGTTCCAGTTTTATAACTGTGCAACTGGTATAAGTTATACATCTTCATGTCTATAGCGATATGGAGCATGCTGGTTAAACCCGGGTATCTCCTATATACGTATATATATATCACTGGGTCATGTGCCACATGAGTGACAAGTCATCATTGTGGCTAGTGATTGCTGCAGTGGTCATTTAACCTCCATCAACAGGATGTTGATTCCAAGAGACATGAGACCTGCAAAGACGGACATGGATCAATGGAGCCTAAACCCAGCTGTGAACACTAAGTAAGTAAAATCACCATCCACTCTGAGGTCTATTAAGAAAAAGTTGAAAGAGCAATAAAGCTCTCTGTCCAATCATAGAGAGAACTGTGTGGCCGTTGCACAGTCCTCTCTATGCCTTCCCGCACTCATCTCTGTGATCAATGGAAGTTGGAAGCAGGAAGCTTATCAATCATTGTTTAGCTTCCTGCCTTGGACTGTGGAAGACTCTAGCAATTACCACTGTGACAGGTAGCATGAAAGACATGGGCAGTCATTTTTTTGTGGAGCGGGAGTAGTCTTTGAGAAATTGTGGCATAAAAAGCATTCTGGGGGGGGGCTCATCGCACTGGGAGGAGCTGGTGGCACAGAGGAGGGGGAGCTGATGGCACTTGGGGGGAGCAACTGATGGCATCAGGGAGCTGGTGGCACTGGGGGAGCTAGTGGCATTGGTACCCACCTTTGTAGGTACCCAAAATGGTACCTCCATAGACACCCCAACATTCCCCCAATTTATTCTATTCCTTATTTGTTTGCTACACCTGACCCCAATATAACATACTCCTGTGGTGTGTGTGTTTGTCAATGCCAATTTATACATGTGTTTTATCATGTCTTTTAATTCTTAATAAAGATTACATATTTTTTCGGTAGTTTGATATTGTGTTCACAGTGTGCTTTAGTTATCTTCTATAGGTGCTATTTATTCTCCTAGCACCTGTAATTTAAATCATTGTTGTTTGGTGACTTTTCGTCCACATTTGATAGGTAATGTCACACGTTCCTTGATAAATGTGTCTTATCTTTAAAGCTAACACTTTTGTATAGAAAAACGAGTCCAGTTTTTCTACTCCACTCATACTGGAGTAAGATTGCCACCTTTTTTGCGACTTAAAAAAAAAATGTCTTAGTGATAAATCTGGAGTAAAGGTTATTAACATGGTTAACACTACCCACCCATATTTCAAAACTGGACTGAGTGGTGTAAAATGCAAAAAGTTGCAAACATTTTTTGCATATGAGCCCAAAAAGTCGCAAAAGCCCCCTTTTCCAACTTTTTGAAGCAAGAATTCTGGAATAAAGGCATGATATATCAGGGCCAAAGTATTTCTGAAACAGGAGTCCAGCATGTGGTACAGCAGTTTATTTCCATCAAGACCGAACATCTAGTTTATGTTATAACGTGCTTGTGTGGAAGGTTCTATATACAGTAGGTAAAACAATAAGGTGTTTGTATAAAAGATTTAAAGAACACAAAAAAGGTCAATAGAGACTGGGATTGGTTTACCAAGGTTGACAGAATATTTGAGAGACACACATATGGGTGACATTTGCAGGTTTAGAAGTAATACATTTGCAATGCATGGTGGAGATAGACATAGACTATTGCTATAGAGCGAAGCTGAGTGGCTAATAAGCACAAATGCCAGAGGACCATTGGGCCTAAATGAGAAGAATGACCTTGCTGGGCTTACATAACTTGTGCTGTTTTTATATATTGTAACCATGGTGATGGTGGCAGGAAGGGCATATATTCGTGTGCATGCTGGCACCATGAAATAAGGGGCCTGACGAAGCACAGGACGTGCGAAGCGGCCATTGCCTAGCTGTGTATGTGACCTGCATCCAGGACCACTTATTTTAATAAGGAGAATAAAGCTTTAAACAGCAGCACTAACCACATAGCAGTTTATGATGTCTACTTATGGAATAAAGTAGCATCTTTGGATGTTAAAGGACTTAATAGTCGTAAAAAAGGGGTACATATGTTGATGGAAAGCAGACTTTTACAATGTGATATACTGTGCACCCAGGAAATACACATCACACAAAAGGATGCCTTTTCTATTAGGCTAGTTTCACACTAGTGTTAAATAATATGCGAAATAATATTAAATTGATATTTAATATAAAGTATTACATTACACACCATTTATAGTAATACACTTGGCAATGGGAGGTCTGTATGGGAACGTCAAGACCTATATTTGAAGTCTACCATATATGACAATGTATAAGCCCATACATTAGTAAAGACACGCCTGTATCTATGGTATAAATGACTGACAGGGTCAGACAAGGGGTGGTCTTCTGACACTCACCCTCACCCTCTGTTGGGGGTTGTTTTTACGATGGATAGAGATGAAGACACATGGAGTCTTGTGAAGAGGATTCCTGACCTTCAACAATGATACCTCAATGACTACCAACATTCACTCATGGACAATTAGACTAAGGCCTCTTTCACACGAGCGTGACGGATTAGGTCCGGATGCGTTCAGTGAAACTCGCACTATTTTGCGAGCAAGTTCAGTCAGTTTTGTCTGCGATTGCGTTCAGTTTTTTCCGCGCGGGTGCAATGGGTTTTGATGCGTTTTTCACGCGCGTGATAAAAAACTGAAGGTTTACAAACAACATCTCTTAGCAACCATCAGTGAAAAAATGCATCGCACCTGCACTTGCTTGCGGATGCAATGCGTTTTTCACGCAGCCCCATTCACCTCTATGGGGCCAGGGCTGCGTGAAAAATACAGAATATAGAACATGCTGCGATCTTCACGCAACGCAGAGCTGATGCGTGAAAAACAACGCTCATGTACACAGACCCATTGAAATGAATGGTTCAGGATTCAGTGCGGGTGCTATGCGTTCACCTCACGCATTGCACCCGCGCGGAAAACTCGCTCGTGTGAAAGGGGCCTAAGACTTTTCCTAACCTATTTATGTAAGGCTGAGTTCACACGAGCGGATGCCATGCGTGGCATCCGCTCCGTGAAAGAGTGCCAAGACCCGATGCAGACTGCAGAGGCACGGAGCATTAACATGACTGATAATGCTCCGTGCCTCTCTGTGATCTCTTTACTACGAAATCACAGTGACAACTGGTGCGGTGTGATATTTATGTGTGCACTTTCCCAGTTTCTTGTGTATGAGGTTTGGTTATGTATGCACTTAAGTGGTTTCACTTCCCTCCTTGGTGTTGGAAGGGTTAATTCCCTTTCCACTGTGTGGGTGTGGCTACTTGGCCCTATATAGCCTCTGCTGAGAGCAGTAGTCAGAGGGGTACTTCAGCCATGGTCTGCTGGAGTCATCCTCCTATCTAATACCATCTGTCAGTGAGGGCCACCCTTCTGGTCATATATTACGTTACATGGTGTTATGAAAGTGTGTGTTTGGTATGCTTGTTTGGTGCAGCTTATGGTCCTGGGTTCCTGTGTGGTGTGTGCTGTGTTCGTTTGTGTTCTGGACAGCAGCACTTGCACATGGGTTCCAGGCTTTGTTGACTGTGGCAGGTGAGTGTTGTGTTTGTTGCATTTACCTGCCATTGCCAGAAGTTGTTTCTGTTCCCCTTGTAGCTTGGCCACTTTAGACTCATGTTTCTCTGCGTCCAGGAGGAACGGGCTGTCTACCCAGCTCCTAGCGCAGGGATCGGCGGAGGGTCAGTAGGGATCCGAGGTTCCTGAGCATGAGCCCTCCTACCTTCAAGGGCGGCTCATGCAGCTAGGAGTCAGGGTCAGATTAGGGAAGCTTTAGGAGGTGACCTGCTCCCTATTTCTGTCATCCTGGCCAAGCAGCCACTAACATCTTCTATTATCGCACGGCTGAGGGTTTTGCCCATCCTCAGCCGTGACAAAGACATGGGCAGCCATTTGTGTGGAGGGGGAGTAGTCTTTGAGAAATTGTGGCATAAAAATCAGTCTGTGTGAAATGGGGTACCATGTGGAGGGCATGTCTGCGAAAGGGAGGCATTAGGGTGTGCCCTGTATAACAGAGGGGGCATAAGATCAGTCTGTGTAACAGAAAGGGGTATATGTAGCATTCTGTGAGGGAGGGTAATGTCTGTCCATTCTAGTCTCAGCCTTCCTGCTAAAGGAGCAAAGCTGGAGCCTGAAGGTGTGAGTACACTTTCAAGCAGTAACAAATTGGGTATAGTGAATTATTCTGTTCCACTTTCTAAAGTTGGAAACCCCTTTAAATAGTTTCCCTTTAAGCAATTTGCTAATTTACTTGTACAAGTTCTACAAAATTAAACCTATACTTAAAAGTGATAAATGGAAAGTGTTTACTCTGTTAAAGGTTAACTTTTTCTGAGTAGGGTGATAAAAAAAAACGCAGCACTCCAACTTCTCAATGTAATTTCTGTGTTTATTCCTCACCCAACATGCAACGTTTCAACTCTAGTAAGTCTTTATCGAAACGTTGCATGTTGAGTGAGGAATAAACACAGAAATTACATTGAGAAGTTGGAGCGCTGCGTTTTTTTCTTCTATTTTGGTACTTTGGGGACCCAAGGTCAGGATCCGCCACTGCTGGCACCGCCACTGAATGGACTGAGTGAGAACATCTCAACAGGTAGTGCTGTCCTTTTTTCTTTGAGTAAGGTGATAAACATAATACCCTGATGATAGAATAGATCAGGCGCCATAAGTAACTGTTCTCCAACATGAGTCCCCATTGTCAGCCACATAGGAAATTATTAACATACAAGGTAAGCATAGCATACAGGCCCACTGTATTTTATGTTTAAAAAATATGTGTATGCTCCTTTTGCAGGTTTTACCGTACACATATAATACTTTTAAAGGCACATCTATACAGGTAGCCTAATTTGTGCATCCCATGCATTATTAGTGACTTTTCATACAATTTTTGTATTGAATACTTTATGTTGAACACAAAGTGGGGAATTAATCATGAGGGGAATATTTGAAGTAGGGCTGAAACGATTATTCAAATTAATCGAGTAACTCAACACAAAAAAATCCTTGATTTGGCGCTGCGGCTGAGCACTGATGGCTAGGAGAGGGAGTGGGGGAACAGATGGCATGTAGGGAGTCCATAGCAGTGGGGGAAGCTGGTGGCAGCTCATCGCACTGGGGGCACAGGGGAGGGGGAACTGATGGCACTTGGATGGAGCAACTGATGACACAACTGAGGGAGCTGACGCGAAACACGTGTCGGAGTGTCTTTGGAGGTACCATTTTGGGTCTGCATTTTACTGATCACAGAGTTTATATTTTGTATTTAGTGTGGGGTGCCAACTGGCATACGGTTTTATCTTTGCCATTCCCCCTATTTATTCTATTCCTTATTAATTTGCTACATCTGACCCCAATATGACATACTACTGTGGTGTGTTTGTCAATGCCAATTTATATATGTATATTTTCTCATGTCTATTTTAATTCTTAATAAAGATTACATATTTTTTCGGTAGTTTGATATTGTGTTCACAGTGTGCTTTAGTTATCTTCTATAGGTGCTATTCATTCTCCTAGCACCTGTAATTTAATTGTTGTTCGGTGACTTTTCGTCCATATTTGATAGGTATTGTGCACATTTATCAAATGTCACAGGTTGCTTGAAATATGTGTCTTATCTTTAAACCTAACACTTTTGTATAGAAAAGCTAGTCCAGTTTTTCTACTCCACCCTCATACTGGAGTAAGATTGCCACCTTTTTTGCGACTTTAAAAAAAAAAGTCTGGAGTAAAGCTCATTAACATGGTTAACTCTTCCACTTTCCCACCTATATTTCAAAACTGGACTGAGTGGTGTAAAAATGCAAAAAGTTGCAAACATTTTTCGCATATGAGCCCAAAAAGTCGCAAAAGCCCCCTTTTCCAACTTTTTGAAGCAAGAATTCTGGAATAAAGGCATGATATATCAGGGCCAAAGTATTTCTGAAACAGGAGTCCAGCATGTGGTACAGCAGTTTATTTCCATCAAGACCGAACATCTAGTTTATGTTATAACGTGCTTGTGTGGAAGGTTCTATATACAGTAGGTAAAACAATAAGGTGTATGTATTAAATATTTAGAGAACACAAAAGATCAATAGAGACTGGGATTGGTTTACCAAGGTTGACAGAATATTTGAGAGACACACATATGGGTGACATTTGCAGTAATACATTTGCAATGGATGGTGGAGATAGACATAGACTATTGCTATAGAGCGAAGCTGAGTGGCTAATAAACACAAATGCCACGGGACCATTGGGCCTAAATAAGAAGAATGACCTTGCTGGGCTTACATAACTTGTGCTGTTTTTATATATTGTAACCATGGTGATGGTGGCAGGAGGGGCACATATTGTGTGCATGCTGGCACCATGAAATAAGGGTTAGGCTGACCAATAAGAGAACTCCAACAAAGAGCATACAATACACTGGGGTCTAGCGTAAATTACTATGACCATTAGAACCAATACCAATAACCCCACAAAAAATGAGGAAAACACTCAAAAAAATATATGTAGTTTTATTAATACATGAGATAATTATACAATAACATAAGGCACATGGTCATGGGAGGAAGGGACGCCCGGTGTATCGGAGCAACGGTCCCCACCCTCACATGCACCATACTGACAGGGGAACAAAGCAGAACATCCGAAGTGCTAAACCACACTCTGGTGGGTCTTATGTAAAATTGTAGCAAAATGCATATCCTAAGTTTATATCATATAAGCTGCCACCCGTGCCGTGTCTGCCAGCCCATGAAGATAATAGTGGCCAGCCTGCAATAATAAAAAGAAGGCTAGGTCACAAGTATAGGGTGTAAACAGAGCGAGGACATGGCAACGGTAGCATATAAAAAAAATGACAACCACATAAGAACACTATAGATGAAAATAGGAGTGCATTAATTACCCATAACTTGTGGAAGCACCGGATGTCTGGACAGAGCTATACCTCGACATATATTGTGTGCATGCTGGCACCATGAAATAAGGGGCCTGATGAAGCACAGGACGTGCGAAGCGGCCATTGCCTAGCTGTGTATGTGACCTGCATCCAGGACCGCTTATTTTAATAAGGAGAATAAAGCTTTAAACAGCAGCACTAACCACATAGCAGTTTATTATCTCTACTTATGGAATAAAGTAGCATCTTTGAAAGTTAAAGGACTTAATAGTCCTAAAAAAAGGGGTACATATGTTGATGGAAAGCAGACTTTTACAATGTGATATACTGTGCACCTAAGAAATACACATCACACAAAAGGATGCCTTTTCTATTAGGCTAGTTTCACGCTAGTGTGTAATTCTACCAGCAGGCTGTTCCGGCAGAGGATCAGCCTGTCGGAAGATGTCATATCCAGCATAACCGAAAAAATGCCAGAGCACCGCCAGGCTCCACTGACTATGATTCGACTTGGCAATGATGCAGTCTGTTTCCGGCGAGCAGCGTTTTCCGACTGGCTAAATCCCAGCACTACAACAAACCAGATCCCTGACAATGGGTTCCAGCAGGGTCAAGTAGTAACCGGTTATGCCAGGTAAGATGTTTCGCGGCAGGATGTTCCTCTGCCAGAACAGCCTGCTGGAAGAATTTACTACTAGTGTGAAACTAGCCTTAAACATCCTAGTTTCCCATATTCCACTCACACTATTCTATCAAGTCCAGAGGGATTCTGATTGCTGTCATATACTCAGAGGCTTTCTGACTAATCCAGGAGGTGACTGACACCAATGGGCGCTTTATTTTTCTGGAATGTACCATTAACAATGTACTGTAGTATACATACTGGTCTCGCTCTATGCACCTAACAGGAGACAGATTATTTTTTTTCCGATAAGATATCTAGACTGATCTCCAAATATATTAGAAAGGTAAACTTTTAATTTGTGAAGACATTTGCGCAGTCTCGGATGTCATGCTGGATTCTTCTTTCCGGCGTAGAGATAATTCCCAATCACTGCATAAAGAAGATGGTTATAATTGTTGGTGAGTTTTACATGCCACTGAATTCCTATTTCTCACAAGCCCATAATAACTACTCAAGGATAGACATGTTTACTCTAGACAACACTTATCGCTCCTTTCTATGGCAATGACTACTGAAGAAATAAAATGAAATTATATTAGCGGCAAACCACCTTGGCTGCCCTGAACAAGATGCTCTGTCTGCATGACTCACCCTGTCACAAATAGTACCAAATATATATATAGCTATAGACAGGCACTCTCATTTGGGACCACCCAGACGCATTTATGTCCAATAAAAATGTTTAATATCACACATTCCTTAAAAATTATACAACACAATAAAAAATAGTCCGTGATTTGGCTTAAGAAAAAATAAAATATACAAATAAAATAAAATAAATTAATGTATTCTTTGTAAACAATATACCTCTCTTCACATCAACATCCAATATATTGCTGTTTATAACTGTCACATATGTAGTTTATATACAGCAGCCATATAACCCTGTGGTTTATTTCAAACTTAATAATAATTCCCCTATTTTTCAGTTCAAATAGTCCACATTTATAAATGTGTTATTTGCACATGTTGGTATATTGTATGTTCACTGATATAGAGTAATATGTTTTTTATATCCACAATTCCCATTATATTATTTTCTCCATCCGCCTTTTATTAATAGTTCATCTTTAGCAGTATGTCCATATAGTTCATAAATATCAGGTACTCACTGTTGATGTTTAACTGTTCACCGACTGTGGCGTCACACGTGGTGACAATCCCGCTCACCTTTACCTCCGCATCCCTTCACTGGGCGCGGGTGATGTCTATACTTCCGTATGAATTTCAGGATAAGTTAGAGTCGTCATGAAGCCGAATTTCCTTGTGCTTCGCGGTAGCAAATAGATTTTACCTGAAATAGTGTAAAAAAACACAACACTGCCACTGCCATCTTACCTGAAGATCTCGGCTGAAATTCCGTGCGCGGTGACGTATATGACGTCATCTCGCGCCATGCAAGATTTTGCGCCAGACCTTTAAGCAACATGGCGGCAGCTGGCCTGTCGCAAGCAATTTTTTTATTTTATTTTACACTCTGTTATTAATATCAGATGCCGTGAATATGTATGAACGCGCTGCAGCAGCAGGTTCAGCCGCAGCACGGCAAACATGCCGAGAGGCGGCCAGACAAATCTCCAGCCCGTCCCCATTATAGAGAATGGGTCCGGGCTGGACTTCTAGCAGCACACGTGTGTAAGCATTAGTACGGATCCGGCAGGCTGTTCCCCTGTCAGAACAGCTTGTCGGACAAACCTAACGCTAGTGTGAAAGTAGCCTAAGTCATATTGAATAGTGCAGCACAAGTATCACATCCACGTACCATTAAATATTGCCAAAATATAAGATGGCAAAGAACCGGATGGAAAATGTTGCTTTATACAGACCAGGGTCCTGGACACAGCGACACTCCAAAATACGTTTCACTCAGCTTTTTTTTGGGGGGGCGTTGTGACTTTACAAGATGTCAGCTTGTTCTTATAAACCCACAACTACCAATCCTATTCACAATACAAATCTGTTATTAATCAATGTACAGCCTGTGGCATGCTAATTTGTTCCTCCTTCCCCTGTCATGGTGCAATCAATGTGCTGCATGCATCATACATTATCTTGTCAAGTAAGAAAATCTCCTGAAGTCTTACGAAATCGCCGACATCTTCTCGCAATGACGTTACACACACATCACGTGATCGTGGATGTAAGCTCTTGATGACATCACATGCACATGGGACACTGATCTCAATACTATCCCTTGTCCTACCATTACAAAGTCTTATTACTAGTGCAAAACCACTATAGTTTACACATATGGGAATTATACTCAACATGATTCAATGTAATGTAATACATAATAAGCAATGTGACTAAAAAAATAGTGATTATGAAGTGCAAATATACAATCAAATCATAAAATACCAGCGCTAAAAATTGTGAACAATGCCAAGAATTTATTCCGATATATAACACTAAATCTGAACTGATTATGCACAGTAAAAGTAATCTATCAATAACACTATACATACAGGTGAAACTCGAAAAATGAGAATATCGTTCAAAGTTCATTTATTTCAGGAATGCAACTTAAAAGGTGAAACTAACATATGAGATAGACTCATTACATGCAAAGTGAGATATTTCAAGCCTTTATTTGTTATAATTTGGATGATTATGGCTTACAGCTTATGAAAACCTTTTCACAATATCTAATTTTAAGTTGCATTAATGCAATTCCTTTTAAGTTGCATTACTGAAATAAATGAACTTTTGCACGATATTCAAATTTTTTGAGTTTCACCTGTACATCCCTAAAACCCAGATTATAAAGTCCCAGGTGCTATCAATATTACATAATACTAAATTCAATAAGGATAAAAACCATATTATATCCACCTAGGGGACACAAGGCCATGCGCAACTAATACATAAAGATATACATATTTTTTGTATCGTAAACTATAGCCATATAAAATATATTAGATCAAAACATCAACACCATGATTAAACACAATATTAGTACATTCTCCTAGGGAAGACATCATTACATACCATGCAATACGCCACCCATGGCGTGAACATACCGTATTTTCGCCCTATAAGACGCATTTTTTTCCTCCCAAAGTGGGGGGAAAATGTCATTGTGTCTTATGAGGTGAATACTAATGAGCGCTTCCATTATGGAAGCGTTCATTAGTACAGGAGGATCGGGAAGCGGTGAATGCCGCTCACTGTACTGTGACTGCGCACAGTATGAGGACGCTGGCACACTGTGACCTCACATTGTGTGCGTTGGGTCACAGCACAGCACATGGCAGGAAGAAGAAGAAGAGCGTGAATGACAGGAGCATCAGCAGGAGAGGTAAGTAGATTCTTTTAAATCTGATCTGAGCATGGGGGTCATTCATGTGGAGGTCTGATTGGGGGACTTATTGAGGTCTGATCTGAAGTCATTTACAAGGAGCTCTGATTAGGGCACTTATCAGACCTCCATGTGAATGATCTCAGATCAGACCTTATGGTCTGATAGGGGGAACTTATTGAGGTCTGACCTGAGGTCTGATTGGGGGTCATTCACATGCAGGTCTGATCTGAGGTCTAATTGGGGGAATTACTGAGGTCTGATTTGGGTCATATCAATATGTAGGTCTGATCTGAGGTCTGATTGGGACACATATTAATATGTAGGTCTGATCTGAGGTCTGATTGGTGGACTTAATAATATGGAGATCTGAGGTATGATTGGGGGAGTTAATAACACAGGGGGTCTGTTCTGAGGTCTGATTAACATTGGTGCCTGATTGGGGCTGTGAGCTGAAGTCTGATTAACATTGGGGGTCTAGTTGTAGTTCTGAGCTGTGGTCTGATGAAAAAACATTTTGTTTACTTATTTTCCTCCGCTAAGACCTAGGTGCGTCTTATAAGCAGGTGCATCTTACAGTGAGAAGAATACAGTAATTGCTGTGATAAGCAGAAATGATATAACCAAATTGCATGAATTACAATATTATTGGAGTTATAATCTTGACATCATGATAAGTAAATATTCTTCCTCAGAAGATGGATCCCATTTTTCCATCCCAAATTAGGCCATTGGAAAAAGGATGGATTCTATGAAAAAATTCCCTGGGAAAACAGTGAGGGATTATCTAAGCAGCATCTACGAAATATACCAACAAACCGGACACAGGTGATTTGAAATCTCCGCGCAGAAGACGTCACCAGCACATGACCAAACAGTGAACCACGTGGGACGCCACGTAAGGTCCTGGAAGGTCACAGCAGGAAGCGACTACCATAGTGCGGTACTAGTCTGCTGAGCTCTACACAGCCTTACATTTGGAAGCGGGAGACTTCACCGAAGGTCCGGTATGGTAACGTACAATTGATCCACATTTCTAGTACTTTTATACCCACAAATGCAAGAGTGACTTTCTTCTAAACGGCAACCTGAGGAACTCTTATCCCTATTGTGGCTATTTGGGACCCATAATCAGCTTCCAGCTAGATTGAAACAGGTCCCCCAATTGTGGTTATAATCTCAACAGACATTTGGGACACCAGCGGTTTTTTATATTGTATTTTACGATATGTTTTATGTAGCATTTATTATTGTGTAATTTATGTATTATAAAGTGAGTGTGGATACATCTCCAAGTGTTTGCCTGATATTTTGAGTGACCCCCTATCCAAGTTTTTTCCAAATTTTGTGATATGTCATGTCCTATTTTACTGCATATACAAGGTTTGTACTCTCTTTTTAATCATGTTATAATAAAGATTAAATTTGACATGGAAGTGTGGCATTAGTTTGTTAATGTTGTTGGGGTTTATGTATTTCATGCCACACACTATATTAGGGATCAAAGTGCCCAAATTATGTAGGCGTTATAGTATGGTGGCTGACTAGCACGGTAGGAAACCTGCTGAAGATTTTTCATTATAGGCACAACGCTGCACAGTGCAGTGAGACTGCATGCCAGCAAACTATGGCCCGTGTGCCATCTGTGTCACAGGTACGGGGGGGTTGGCGAACCCCTGAACTAATGCAACTAAGATATCTACTCTAGTAACAAATGGCTCTCACCAGGGTTGTCCCTTATACCCTTATTATTATTCTTTTTATCGAACTCATTGCCCAAATGATTCACTTAGACACCTCTACTATCACACTGTTACTCTCTATGCAGATGATGTGATTCTCACACTATCAAACCCTGAAAAGTCTCTAAATAAGGTCCTATGACTTTAACATTCCTTTGGTACTGTTTTATTCTATAAATTAAACACTCAAAAATCCCACATAATACTTTTTTTTCATCAAATAGCCTCTTCCTTAAAAGGAACAAATCCACTTTACTGGCACAGAGATGGCATTTTATATCTGGGGATTAAAAAAAAAACATCATATACTTAGGCTACTTTCACACTCGCGTTTGGTGTGGATCCATCATGGATCTGCACAGACGGATAAGTTCAGATAATACAATCGTCTGTATCCGTTCAGAACTGATCCATTTGTATTATAATGTACTCCTTAAAGGGTTTCTGTCATGAGAAATAATGTTATGTAGCTGACTGACATTATCGATGTGCTAATGTCAGCAGTACATAACAGTATGCTTTATAACTCCCTGCCTGCCGCCGTTCTCTTAAAATAAAGACTTTTAAAATATGCTAATGAACCTCTAGGTGTTATTATGGTGTTGCTTCAGCACCTAGAGGCTCGGTCTACGCACCCTTTGGCACGCCCAGGTCCAGTTAATTGACTGTCGAATTCTCCTCAGTGTCCCGTAAATCCCACGCCTGCGGCGTCCCGTTTAGTATTGAAAGATGGTGAGTGAGTATTGAAGGCGCAGTGAGTGAAGGATGCGCTTCTGCTGCCGGCTTCCTCACTGCGCCTGCGCCAAAGGAAGGAAACCGGCAGCAGGAGCGCGTCCTTCACTTACTGCGCCTGCGCCAAATACTAAACGATGGCGCAGGTGCGGGATTTACGGGAGGATGACGAGAACTCGAAAGTCAATCAACTGGACCTGGACGTGCCAAAGGGTGCATAGACCGAGCCTCTAGGTGCTGAAGCAACGCCATAATAACACCTAGAGGCTCATTAGCATATTTTAAAAGTCTTTATTTTAAGAGAACCAAGGCAGGCATGGACTTATAAAGCATACTGTTATGTACTTCTGACATTAGCACATCGCTAATGTCAGTCAGCTACATAACGTTCAAAGATATTGAAAGTGTAGGGACACATTTATGTATGCCAACAACCTGCCTGTCAAATGCTAGCCTAATCTGTCCACTTGCTCAAAATAGGTATATCTCTACCCAAACTACATCCATTTTCTCCATCCCTATGCAGTAATGAAAACAATTGTTTACAGATCTGGTGGTCAAAAATCTTTAAAGGTGTTGGCCACTCTCCATGTATTTGCTACTACTGTGTGGGAGGCAGGGAAAAAGTATATCTCCTAATATATGTCATTAAAGGGTTTCTGTCACCCTGCAAAACTCTTTTTTTTTTTGGGCTAGTTAGATTGCTCATAGTGCGATATAGCAGAATATAATGGTATTACTTACTTTCATGCGGCCGATTCTTTATAAAACGAACTTTTATAATATGTTAATGAGGGCGTCTACTTGCTGGTAGCTGCTGCAGAAATCCGCCCCCTCGCCGTGTTGATTGACAGGGCCAGCCGTGATCTCCTCCTCCGGCCGGCCCTGTCAGTAATTCAAAAATCGCGCGCCTCGCGTCATTCGGCGCAGGCGCTCTGAGATGAGGAGGCTCGTATCCTCAGCACTCCCTCAGTGCGCCTGCGCCGATGACATCACCGAAAGAGAAGACGTCATCGGTGCAGGCGCACTGAGGGAGTGCTGAGGATACGAGCCTCCTCATCTCAGAGCGCCTGCGCCGAATGACGCGAGGCGCGCGATTTTTGAATTACTGACAGGGCCGGCCGGAGGAGGAGATCACGGCTGGCCCTGTCAACACGGCGAGGGGGCGGATTTCTGCAGCAGCTACCAGCAAGTAGACGCCCTACTTGCTGGTAGAGCCCTCATTAACATATTATAAAAGTTCGTTTTATAAAGAATCGGCCGCATGAAAGTAAGTAATACCATTATATTCTGCTATATCGCACTATGAGCAATCTAACTAGCCCAAAAAAAAAAAAGAGTTTTGCAGGGTGACAGAAACCCTTTAAGCAGATCTGCCTGTTTTTTCTATAATCTGAAGCCACGCCCCCCTGAGCCCGCTCTGCCCTGCAACCGAATTCTCACATGGCTGCAGGCGACATAGAGGAGCTTCACAACAAGCTTGTCCATGCCAGATGATTAGTGCAGTCTATCTGTGCCTGCGCTCTTCTCCCTCACCTGTAAGAGAAGAGCATGCACAGTCTGCTCCCATCAGTGGTGCCCTCAGAGTCTGAAAGAAATCATCAGCTACTGGAGAAGGAGGATGTGCTTCCCTGAAGTTCCCTGCAAGAAAACCCTCCTGAGCTCTGTATACAGTAGGCATTTGTATATATATGTAGAAATAGGGATCTGAGGCGTTGACATAAAATTTGCGCTGTCCCTACCAACTGAAACATTGGTAAGTATGATATATATATATATATATATATATAAATATATATACACACATAGAGATATACACTCACCTAAAGAATTATTAGGAACACCTGTTCTATTTCTCATTAATGCAATTATCTAGTCAACCAATCACATGGCAGTTGCTTCAATGCATTTAGGGGTGTGGTCCTGGTCAAGACAATCTCCTGAACTCCAAACTGAATGTCAGAATGGGAAAGAAAGGTTATTTAAGCAATTTTGAGCGTGGCATGGTTGTTGGTGCCAGACGGGCCGGTCTGAGTATTTCACAATCTGCTCAGTTACTGGGATTTTCACGCACAACCATTTCTAGGGTTTACAAAGAATGGTGTGAAAAGGGAAAAACATCCAGTATGCGGCAGTCCTGTGGGCAAAAATGCCTTGTGGATGCTAGAGGTCAGAGGAGAATGGGCCGACTGATTCAAGCTGATAGAAGAGCAACGTTGACTGAAATAACCACTCGTTACAACAGAGGTATGCAGCAAAGCATTTGTGAAGCCACAACACCCACAACCTTGGGGCGGATGGGCTACAACAGCAGAAGACCCCACCGGGTACCACTCATCTCCACTACAAATAGGAAAAAGAGGCTACAATTTGCACGAGCTCACCAAAATTGGACTGTTGAAGACTGGAAAAATGTTGCCTGGTCTGATGAGTCTCGATTTCTGTTGAGACATTCAAAGGGTAGAGTCCGAATTTGGCGTAAACAGAATGAGAACATGTATCCATCCTCTGATGGCTACTTCCAGCAGGATAATGCACCATGTCACAAAGCTCGAATCATTTCAAATTGGTTTCTTGAACATGACAATGAGTTCACTGTACTAAAATGGCCCCCACAGTCACCAGATCTCAACCCAATAGAGCATCTTTGGGATGTGGTGGAACGGGAGCTTCGTGCCCTGAATGTGCATCCCTCAAATCTCCATCAACTGCAAGATGCTATCCTATCAATATGGGCCAACATTTCTAAAGAATGCTATCAGCACCTTGTTGAATCAATGCCACGTAGAATTAAGGCAGTTCTGAAGGCAAAAGGGGGTCCAACACTGTATTAGTATGGTGTTCCTAATAATTCTTTAGGTGAGTGTATATATACAGTCGTGGCCAAAAGTTTTAAGAATTACACAAATATTAGTTTTCACAAAGTTTGCTGCTAAACTGCTTTTAGATCTTTGTTTCAGTTGTTTCTGTGATGTAGTGAAATATAATTACACGCACTTCATATGTTTCAAAGGCTTTTATCGACAATTACATGACATTTATGCAAAGAGTCAGTATTTGCAGTGTTGGCCCTTCTTTTTCAGAACCTCTGCAATTCGACTGGGCATGCTCTCAATCAACTTCTGGGCCAATTCCTGACTGATAGCAACCCATTCTTTCATAATCACTTCTTGGAGTTTGTCAGAATTAGTGGGTTTTTGTTTGTCCACCCGCCTCTTGAGGATTGACCACAAGTTCTCAATGGGATTAAGATCTGGGGAGTTTCCAGGCCATGGACCCAAAATGTCAACGTTTTGGTCCCCGAGCCACTTAGTTATCACTTTTGCCTTATGGCACGGTGCTCCATCGTGCTGGAAAATGCATTGTTCTTCACCAAACTGTTGTTGGATTGTTGGAAGAAGTTGCTGTTGGAGGGTGTTTTGGTACCATTCTTTATTCATGGCTGTGTTTTTGGGCAAAATTGTGAGTGAGCCCACTCCCTTGGATGAGAAGCAACCTCTCACATAAATGGTCTCAGGATGCTTTACTGTTGGCATGACACAGGACTGATGGCAGCGCTCACCTTTTCTTCTCCGGACAAGCTTTTTTCCAGATGCCCCAAACAATATGACTTTGCCCCAGTCCTCAGCAGTCCATTCACCATACTTTCTGCAGAAGATCAATCTGTCCCTGATGTTTTTTTGGAGAGAAGTGGCTTCTTTGCTGCCCTTCTTGACACCAGGCCATCTTCCAAAAGTCTTCGCCTCACTGTGCGTGCAGATGCGCTCACACCTGCCTGCTGCCATTCCTGAGCAAGCTCTGCACTGGTGGCACTCCGATCCCGCAGCTGAATCCTCTTTAGGAGGCGATCCTGGCGCTTGCTGGACTTTCTTGGACGCCCTGAAGCCTTCTTAACAAGAATTGAACCTCTTTCCTTGAAGTTCTTGATGAAACTATAAATTGTTGATTGAGGTGCAATCTTAGTAGCCACAATATCCTTGCCTGTGAAGCCATTTTTATGCAACGCAATGATGGCTGCACGCGTTTCTTTGCAGGTCACCATGGTTAACAATAGAAGAACAATGATTTCAAGCATCACCCTCCTTTTAACATGTCAAGTCTGCCATTTTAACCCATTCAGCCTGACATAATGATCTCCAGCCTTGTGCTCGTCAACATTCTCACCTGAGTTAACAAGACGATTACTGAAATGATCTCAGCAGGTCCTTTAATGACAGCAATGAAATGCAGTGGAAAGGATTTTTTGGGATTAAGTTAATTTTCATGGCAAAGAAGGACTATGCAATTCATCTGATCACTCTTCATAACATTCTGGAGTATATGCAAATTGCTATTATAAAAACTTAAGCAGCAACTTTTCCAATTTCCAATATTTATGTCATTCTCAAAACTTTTGGCCACGACTATATATATATATATTTATATATATATATATATATACGGTCTTGTGAAGAAATTCAGTGACGTTTATTCACACTTATTTGCAATGCAGCATTTCAGCCCTCTCAATGGAGCCTTTGTCAAGCTTGACAAAGGCTCCATTGAGAGGGCTGAAATGCTGCATTGCAAATAAGTGTGAATAAACGTCACTGAATTTCTTCACAAGACCGGAGTGCTGCCATATTTTTTTCTATTTCTATTGAACGGCTCCTATCCAAGAGCAACTGTGGAATTGCACCCGGAATCCAACAGAGTGCTGCTGATTTATTTTCTATTTTTATATATATATATATATATACAGTCCTGATCAAAAGTTTAAGACCACTTGAAAAATTGAAAAAAATCATATTTAGCATGGCTGGATCTTAACAAGGTTCCAAGTAGAGCTTCAACGTGCAACAAGAAGAAATGGGAGTGAGACAAAACATTTTTTGAGCATTCAATTTAATGAAAACAAGGAATAAACTGAAACAGGCTGTTTTTCAGCTGATCAAAAGTTCAAAAGTTTAGGACCACACCTCCAAAAAAAACTAAACCCCCCAAAACAGAAATCCAACTTCCAAACATGAACTCAGTAATGAGTAGCTCTGCCGTTATTGTTTATCACTTCCAAAATTCGTTTCGGCATGCTTTATGGGAGTAATGGGGTAATATTTTTGTAAACTTCCCTTACCATTCATCCTCAAAGGTTCTCAATTGGATTTAGATCAGGGGAACACGCAGGATGGGCCAAAAGAGGGATGTTATTCTCCTGGAAGAAGTCCCTTGTCCCGCGGGCATTGTGTACTGTAGCTTTGTTCTGTTGAAAAACCCAGTCGTTACCACACAGACGAGGGCCCTCAGTCATGAGGAATGCTCTCTGCAACATCTGGACATAGCCAGCGGCCGTTTGACGCCCCTACACTTCCCGAAGCTCCATTGTTCCACTGAAGGAAAAAGCACCCCAGACCATTATGGCACCCCCCTCCACTGTGGTGCGTAGAAAACATCTCAGGTGGGATCTGCTTATCATGCCAGTAACGTTGGAAACCATCAGGACCATCAAGGTTAAATTTTTTCTCATCAGAGAATAAAACTTTCTTCCACCTTTGAATGTCCCATGTTTGGTGCTCTCTTGCAAAGTCCAAACGAGCAGTTCTGTGGCGTTCAAGGAGACGAGGTCTTTGAAGACGTTTTTTGTTTTTGAAGCCCTTCAGTCTCAGATGCCGTCTGATGGTTATGGGGCTGCAGTCAGCACCAGTAAGGGCCTTAATTTGGGTCGAGGATCGTCCAGTGTCTTGACGGACAGCCAATTGGATTTTTTGGGGTCTCCCACTTGACTTTTTGTTCCATAACCATCAGGATAATTTAAGAAATTCCAAATGACTGTCTTACTGTGTCCAACCTCAGCAGCGATGGCGCGCTGTGAGAGACCCTGCTTATGCAGTTCAACAACCCGACCACGTTCAAAAAGGGACAGTTTTTTTTGCCTTTGCCATCACAACGTGTGACTACCTGACAGAAAATGACAATGAATCCACATCTTTGCACAGATTTGGCCTTTTAAAGGCATGTGGTCCTAAAATTTGGATCAGCTGAAAAACAGCCTGTTTCAGTTTAAGGCCCCCTGCACACGAACGTGTGCACCCCGTTGACGTATTGCGGACCGCGTTTGCGGATCCGCAATACACGGGTGCCGTTTCGTGGGCATTCCGCATCACGGATGCGGACCCATTCACTTGAATGGGTCTGCAAATCCGGAGATGCGGAATGGTGCGGAAAGGAAGCATGGAACGGAACCCTACAGAAGCACTGCGGAGTGCTTCTGTGGGGTTTTGTCCCGTACTTCCATTCCGCAAAAAGATAGAACATGTCCTATCTTTTTGCGGAACGGCCGGATCGCGGACCCATTCAAGTGAATGGGTCCGCGATCCGCTGTGGCTGCCCCACGGACTGTGTTCGTGCATTGCGGCCCGCAGCACGACCACGGGGTGCACACGTTCGTGTGCAGGGGGCCTAATTGTTATTTTCAATTAATTGAATGCTCAGAAAATGTTTTGTCTCACTCTCATTTCTTCTTGTTGCATGTTGAAGCTCTACTTGGAACCTTGTTAAGATCGAACAATGTAAAATATGATTTTTTGCCATTTTTCAAGTGGTCTTAAACTTTTGATCAGGACTGTATATATATATATATATACAGTCAGGTCCATAAATATTGGGACATCAACACAATTCTAACATTTTTGGCTCTATACACCACTACAATGGATTTGAAATGAAACAAACAAGATGTGCTTTAACGGCAGACTGTCAGCTTTAATTTGAGGGTATTTACATCCAAATCAGGTAAACGGTGTAGGAATTACAACAGTTTGCATATGTGCCTCCCACTTATTAGGGAACCAAAGGTAATGGGACAGAATAATAATCATAAATCAAGCTTTAACTTTTTAATACTTGGTTGCAAATCCTTTGCAGTCAATTACAGCCTGAAGTCTGGAACGCATAGACATCACCAGACACTGGGTTTCATCCCTGGTGATGCTCTGCCAGGCCTCTACTGCAACTGTCTTCAGTTCCTGCTTGTTCTTGGGGCATTTTCCCTTCAGTTTTGTCTTCAGCAAGTGAAATGCATGCTTAATCGGATTCAGGTCAGGTGATTGACTTGGCCATTGCTTAACATTCCACTTCTCTCCCTTAAAAAACTCTTTGGTTGCTTTTGCAGTATGCTTTGGGTCATTGTCCATTTGCACTGTGAAGCGCCTTCCAATGAGTTCTGAAGCATTTGGCTGAATATCAGCAGATTATATTGCCCGAATACAAGAGAACCAGTTCCATTGGCAGCCATACATGCCCACGTCATGACACTACCACCACCATGCTTCACTGATGAGGTGGTATGCTTAGGAAGACAGGTTGGCATTAGCAGGAGCTGCTCAAACCCACATGCAGTTGTGCATATATATAGGGGAGCAAATCCTGCACTTGTGGCCCGTTGCTAATGGCAATCCCCAGCAAAATGCATACAATGGAGGATGCCCGCGGCGAACCACAAGTACCACAATAGACATCCTACACAAGGTAACAAGTGTGGATGTGATAATTAATATAACAATATAACAAAACAATAACAAACATAGGTGCACTCTGCAGTCTCACTAATTCTCAAACTGATTTTAAAATTGAGAGATTAGTCAACATGTCCTACAGTGTAGAACATGTCTAAGCCCGGACACCACGACAAGGTTTCTCAAGTAGCCCGGGACCCTACACTCTCCTACCTGAGCCATATGGGCGATACCAGGAGCCAGTGGGCAAATTACAGGAGCATAAGGCCGACTCGCAAACAACTCACCAGTTACCTCCAGCATGTGGCCATGCTTGCAATGGGAGGAGGGAGGAGTCTGTGAGTCCCACTCAAGACTTGCTGATATAGCCCAGGCTTCACAGGTGCACCTAAATGTGACCTGTAGATGGAAAACAGGCACATTTAAATAGGAGTTTATACACCTCCAGGAATCTATATATACAAACTAAGAAGACAGGTTGGCATTAGCAGGAGCTGCTCAAACCCACATGCAGTTGTGCATATATATAGGGGAGCAAATCCTGCACTTGTGGCCCGTTGCTAATGGCAATCCCCAGCAAAATGCATACAATGGAGGATGCCCGCGGCGAACCACAAGTACCACAATAGACATCCTACACAAGGTAACAAGTGTGGATGTGATAATTAATATAACAATATAACAAAACAATAACAAACATAGGTGCACTGTGCAGTCTCACTAATTCTCAAACTGATTTTAAAATTGAGAGATTAGTCAACATGTCCTACGGTGTAGAACATGTCTAAGCCCGGACACCACGACAAGGTTTCTCAAGTAGCCCGGGTGATTTAACTCCTATTTAAATGTGCCTAATTCCTACACTGTTCATCTGATTTGGATGTAAATACCCTCAAATTAAAGCTGACAGTCTGCAGTTAAAGCACATCTTTATTTTATCATCATCATTTCATTTTAAATCCATTGTGGTGGTGTATAGAGCCAAAAATTTTAGAATTGTGTAGATGTCCCAATATTTATGGACCTGACTGTATATATACACAAACACACACACATATATATATATATATATATATATATATATATATACATATATACACACACACACACATATATATATATATATATATATATATATACACACACAGTATACAAATATATGTTTATAATTACAGTATATACAGTTGCAAGAAAAAGTATGTGAACCCTTTGGAATGATATGGATTTCTGCACAAATTGGTCATAAAATGTGATCTGATATTCATCTAAGTCACAACAATAGACAATCACAGTCTGCCTAAACTAATAACACACAAAGAATTAAATCTTACCATGTTTTTATTGAACACACCATGTAAACATTCACAGTGCTAGATAGACTATTAGCACTGGATCGGTCAGGTGTTTCCTGGCAATGCCCTTGAGATGGTGGACCTGGTGGAACGCTATAAAGCTACCAGGAATCTAAAGGAGGGTTCTGTCAGGAGGGGAGTTGGCAAACCCCGGAAATCTCCACCCCAGGCCCGGAGATTTGAGCCGATAAAACCCGCCCGGGATGTACCCATGGCAGACCTGGCTCCGATAGTCTGCTGGCGTTGTCAAAAGCCTGGCCATGTAAGGGCTGACTGTCCCCATCGGGTTGAGCCCATGGAGACTAACTATAACTACCGTCAGTCGCTATATATAAGGAGGCTGTGTGCAAAAGGTACCCCAGGGTCTCTAGATCACTTGTGCCAGGTGGAAGTGGGAGACACTCCGGCAGAGGCTCTGCTGGAATCAGGGGTCATATTCGAATTTGCGATATTTCGCGAATATTTTGCAGAATATTCGTCGAATATTTGCGAATTCGTTATATTCTACGATTTTTTTTACTCGAAAAATCGACAAGGTAATGATCGCGTAATATGCAAATTTCCGGAATGCGAATTTCAGTAATGCGAATTTTTCAATTGCCGAGTAAAAACATGATTCCTCCCTGCTTATTGCTTGTGGGCCAATGAGTCATAGCACTATATCGAATATATTTGTTTTTTCAAATATTCGTAATATTCTAAAACAAGAATATATAGCAATATAGCGAATATTCAAAAAAATAACTAATATAGAGCAATTTAGCTAATATAGTGCTATAATCTTTTTTTTCAATAGTTGAGATTTTTTTCCAATCTGAACTTCAGATAAGAAAAAAGATTACAACTGTTAGACAAAGAAGATTATAGCACTATATTCGCTATACTGCTATATATTCTTGTTTTAGAATATTACAAATATTTGAAAAAACTAATATATTCGATATAGTGCTATATATTCTTTTTTTTAGAATATTCATAATTTTTCCCATTTAAAGTCATGATTCCTCCCTGCTTCTTAGCAGAGTGGCCCGGCTTAGGGGGAGACCATAATCCTGGGAATCTGAGACCGAAGGGCCAGCGGTAGGGGTGACCGCCACTTTGGTGGAAGAGGGGGAGACAACCCCGCTAAGTGTGATGGTGGGAGACGTGGAGGACTTGCAGCCGGGTGCTGAATTGGCAGACCTCAATGTCTCCGGGGATAATTTTTGTACCGCCCAACGTCGGGACCCAACCCTATTCCGCGCCGGGGAAAATGTGTTAATAGTAGATGGTAACCCACAACAACCTGGGGCAGAGTCAGTGTTTCCCCGTTTTGTGGTTTATAAAGATATGTTGTATCGGGAAAACCAACTACGGGTTAAGCCTATTGAACAGTTGGTGGTCCCCAAAGCTTATCGCAAGCTTGTGTTAGATCTAGCCCACCAACACATTCTCAGGGGTCACCTGGGGCTGCAGAAAACTCAGGATTGTATTCTACAGCCACATTTTCGTAGTCACCTAGTACCTCTCCCGATTATCGAAAGTACCGTTTGACCGAATAGCTATGGACCTCATAGGCCCAGTACCGAAGTCCGCCAGACGCATCAACACATCTTAGTCATTCTAGACCAGTGGTGGCGAACCTATGGCACGGGTGCCAGAGGCGGCACACAGAGGCGTCTCTGTGGGCACCTGCACCCTGGAAAAAGTTTATGGTGCACCAATATGCCTTAGACTTTTTCTGCAATACATCAGTGCAGGGCGCACTATGGACAGCACAGGCAGCACACTGAATGCAGGCAGGCTATTATAGCTAATGATAAAGTACATGGAAGATATACTAGATTGGACTGTAGTATTCAGGTTACATTTCCGTGTTGGCACTTTGCAATAAATAAGTGGGTTTTGGGTTGCAGTTTGGGCACTAGGTCTCTATAGGGTTCACCAGCACTGTTCTAGACTATGATGTTTTCCCGAGTAGGACTACCTAAAGAAGTTCTGACCAACCAAGGGACCCATTTTATGTCCAAGGTGAGGAGGAAACTCTGTAAGTTGCTGCACATAAAACAACTACGGACGTACGTTTACCATCCGCAAATGGACGGTCTGGTAGAACGGTTTAACCAAACATTAAAAAATATGTTGAAAAATGTAGTGTCTAAAGATTGGAAGGACTGGGACCTCCTTCTGCCCTATCTCATGTTTGCAGTGCGAGAGGTACCCCAGGCCTCTACTGGGTTCTCGCCCTTCGAACTGCTATATGGCAGACACCCTCGCAGTCTCTTGGACGTGGCCAAAGAGGCGTGGGAACAACAACCCACTCCACATAAAAGTGTCATTGAGTACGTTACCCAGATGCAAGATCGGATAGAGACAGTGTTGCCTCTTGTTAGGGAGCATATGGAGGGGTCTATAATCGGCAGGCTCGGGTCCGGATCTTTAACCAGGGTGATCGGGTTTTGGTTCTGATGCCGACCGTGGACAGTAAGTTCCTGGCTAGGTGGCAGGGGTCCTACGAGGTACTCGAGAAAATTGGAGATGTAAACTACAAGGTACACCAGCCAGGGCGGTGAAAGCCGGAGCAGGTTTACCATATGAATTTACTCAAACCGTGGAAAGATAGGGAAACCTGTACAGAAGACAGCCCGTGGCTGGGTTTTCTAGGAGAAGAGGTACCGGCCCCTCTGTCTGATGCAAGAGAGGCGGCTGCCACATTAAAAATTGCTGACAGCCTCTCCTCTAAACAGACTCAGGAGGCCAGGGAGTTCGTTAGTCGGAACACTGATGTGTTCTCGGGACTCCTTGGACGCACTTCCATAATCCAGCATGACATTGTCACTGAGCCTCAGGCAAAAGTCCGATTAAAACCATACCGGATGCCCGAGGCTTGGCGAAAAGCCATATCGGAAGAGGTGCAGCTAATGTTGCAGCTAGACATCATTGAGGAGTAAAAAAGTGAGTGGGCCAGTGCTATAGTATTGATACCCAAGCTGGATGGGACGTTACGGTTTTGTAACGACTTTCAAAAACTTAAAGAGGTTTCCAAATTCGATGCGTATCCCATGCCCCAGGTGGATGAGCTCATCGAGAGGTAAGGACACGCCCGGTATTTTTCTGTTTTGGACCTTACGAAAGGGTACTGGCAGGTGCTCTTAACAGAGGCTGCCAAAAATAAAACTGCCTTCATCACGACTGAGGGGCTGTATCAATACAAGGTCTTACCCTTTGGTCTGCATGATGCCCCCGCCACTTTTCAGCGACTAATGTACATTGTGCTTCGTCCACATCGTTGGTACACTTCGGCTTACCTGGACGATATTGTCATCCACAATACCGACTGGGAAAGTCACTTACCCAAAGTGCAGGCTGTAGTGGACTCCCTTCGGAAAGCTGGTCTAACCGCTAACCCAAAAAAATGCGCGATAGGGTTAGAAGAGTTCAGAGAAGAGCTACTAAACTAGTACATGGATTGCAGGACAAAACTTACCACGAAAGATTAAAGGACCTTAACATGTATAGCTTGCAAGAAAGACGAGACAGAGGGGATATGATAGAAACTTTTAAATACATAAAGGGAATCAACAAGGTAAAAGAGGAGAGAATATTTACAAGAAGAAAAACTGCTACAAGAGGACATAGTTTTAAATTAGAGGGGCAAAGGTTTAAAAGTAATATCAGGAAGTATTACTTTACTGAGAGAGTAGTGGATGCATGGAATACCCTTCCTGCAGAAGTGGTAGCTGCAAATACAGTGAAGGAGTTTAAGCATGCATGGGATAGGCATAAGGCCATCCTTCATACAGTTGTGTTCAAAATTATTCAACCCCCAATGCTGTAAAGGGTTTTAGGGAATTTAGTGTACATTTGTAATTGTGTTCAGAATGAAATCTTACAAGGACTTTTTAAAGAACCAAATGCAACTAAAATGACATCAATTGTTTTTGTAATACAGTATTAAATGTTTTTTTTGTGATTTCTTCATTGACACAATTATTCAACCCCTTAAAGACTACCACTCTTTAAGAACAGAGGTTCATTCAAGTGTTTTCGATCAGTTATTGAAAACACCTGTGGATGTCAAGGAGCAGCAATCAAGCATAATAAGCACCAATTAGGCAGATTTAAAAGGACTGTGATACTCAGCTCCTTCTAGACATTTACTGGTGTGTTTACAAACATGGTGAAGTCAAGAGAATGGTCCAGGAAGACAAGAGAAGAGGTGATTTCTCTTCACAGGAAGGGCAATGGCTATAAGAAGATTGCAAAGATGTTAAACATACCAAGAGACACCATAGGAAGCATCATTCGCAAATTCAAGGCAAAGGGCACTGTTGAAACGCTACCTGGTCGTGGCAGAAAGAAGATGCTGACTTCGACTGCTGTGCGCTACCTGAAGCGCAAAGTGGAGAAAAGTCCCCGTGTGACTGCTGAGGAACTGAAAAAAGATTTGTCAGATGTGGGTACTGAAGTTTCAGCTCAGACAATAAGGCGCACACTGCGTAATGAAGGCCTCCATGCCAGAACTCCCAGGCGCACCCCCTTGCTGTCTCCAAAGAATAAGAAGAGTCGACTGCAGTATGCCAAAAGTCATGTGGACAAACCACAAAAGTGTTCTGTGGACTGATGAAACAAAATTAGAACTGTTTGGGCCCATGGATCAACGCTATGTTTGGAGGAGGAAGAACAAGGTCTATGAAGAAAAGAACACCTTGCCTACTGTGAAGCATGGTGGGGGGTCAATCATGCTTTGGGGCTGTTTTGCTTCTACAGGTACAGGGAAGCTTCAGCGTGTGCAAGGTACCATGAATTCTCTTCAGTACCAGGAGATATTGGATGAAAATGTGATGCAGTCCGTCACAAACCTGAGGCTTGGGAGACGTTGGACCTTTCAACAGGACAATGATACCTCCAAGTCCACCAGAGCATGGTTGCAGATTAAAGGCTGGAACATTTTGAAGTGGCCATCGCAGTCACCAGACTTAAATCCGATTGAGAACCTCTGGTGGGACTTAAAGAAAGCAGTTGCAGCGCGCAAGCCTAAGAATGTGACTGAACTGGAGGCTTTTGTCCATGAAGAATGGGCGAAGATACCCGTAGATCGCTGCAAGACACTTGTGTCAAGCTATGCTTCACGTTTAAAAACTGTTATAACTGGAAAAGGATGTTGTACTAAGTACTAAGATTGAATGTCACTTGGGGGTTGAATAAAACTGATAATGATGTGAGCACAGAAAATACATTTGTGGTTATTTCATTATAAATGTTATGTTATATTTGTCTGACTTACAAGTGCCTCTTTGATTTAATTGCAAACAAGATGACTGAAATTATCAAAATCAATGTCAAACTGGCCAAAACACTCAATTTCAGTGGGGGTTGAATAATTTTGAACACAACTGTATAAGATAGGGCCAGGGGCTATTCATAGTATTCAGTATATTGGGCAGACTAGATGGGCCAAATGGTTCTTATCTGCCGACGCATTCTATGTTTCTATGTTAAGTACCTGGGGTATGTCATTGGGTGCAGAGTCATCAAACCCCAAGTTAACAAAATAGAGGCGATACGGAATTGGCCCCGACCTGTCACTACTAGGCAAATAAAGTCATTCCTGGGAATGGTGGGCTAGTACATGAGGTGTGTTCCCCACTTTGCTACTCTAGCCGCGCCCTTGACAGGACTCTTGAAGGGACACAAGTCAATGATGGTTCGCTGGGATGATGGGGCGGAAGAGGCTTTGTCCGCTTTGAAGTCGGCCCTGTGCGGGTCCCCGGTTTTGGTGACGCCCAACTTGAAAAGGGAGTTTATAGTACAGACCGATGCCTCCTAAGTAGGCCTCGGTGCTGTACTGTCTCAGGAAGTCAACGGGAAGGAGCATCCCGTTGTCTTCCTCAGCCGTAAGCTCACCCCAGCCGAAACCCGGTATAGTATAGTGGAGAGAGAGTGCCTGTCTATTAAGTGGGCACTAGAATCTCTCCGCTATTATTTATTGGGGAGAAAATTCCGCCTGCCGACTGAACACTCCCCTCTCAAGTGGATGAGCCAGGCCAAGGACAGAAATGCCCGGGTCACCTGATGGTTTCTCTCCCTACAAAACTTTAAGTTTTTGGTAGAACACAGGGCAGGCTAGTTACAAGGAACACGGATGCCCTGTCCCGGGTAGGCTGTCTGGCGTGTGTTCACCCCCTCAGGGTTGAACAAAGGACACAGTGAGAGGTTTGGTCTCGGAAAACAGATATTTTCCTCCCAGCATGTGCTGCTGGGCTGATTTACAGCCAGGTGACATCAACAGCACCTGGCTGTCCTTAAATAGGCAGCTGGGCTCAGAAGCCATGTCTCTGTGTTTGGATCTGGGAGCCTTGTGTCTGGATGAAGGCTTGCTACCTGTTTGGAGTGAAAACAGGTTGATGCTGCTATTAGCAAGGACTCTTTGAGGCAGAATTGCCGCATGGTGTGAATTACCACCAACACCACAAGGTGATTTTTGTTTGAATATGACTGCTTGTTTTGTCACTTGCCTAAAGTGTGAATAAAACACTGAACTGTTTGATCCAAAGAACTTGTTGTTGCCTCTATACTGCGTCCGCTAATCCTGTCTTCCAGAGAGAGTCCCCACAGTATACAGGGAGTGCAGAATTATTAGGCAAGTTGTATTTTTGAGGATTAATTTTATTATTGAACAACAACCATGTTCTCAATGAACCCAAAAAACTCATTAATATCAAAGCTGAATATTTTTGGAAGTAGTTTTTAGTTTGTTTTTAGTTTTAGCTATTTTAGGGGGATATCTGTGTGTGCAGGTGACTATTACTGTGCATAATTATTAGGCAACTTAACAAAAAACAAATATATACCCATTTCAATTATTTATTTTTACCAGTGAAACCAATATAACATCTCAACATTCACAAATATACATTTCTGACATTCAAAAACAAAACAAAAACAAATCAGTGACCAATATAGCCACCTTTCTTTGCAAGGACACTCAAAAGCCTGCCATCCATGGATTCTGTCAGTGTTTTGATCTGTTCACCATCAACATTGCGTGCAGCAGCAACCACAGCCTCCCAGACACTGTTCAGAGAGGTGTACTGTTTTCCCTCCTTGTAAATCTCACATTTGATGATGGACCACAGGTTCTCAATGGGGTTTAGATCAGGTGAACAAGGAGGCCATGTCATTAGATTTTCTTCTTTTATACCCTTTCTTGCCAGCCACGCTGTGGAGTACTTGGACGCGTGTGATGGAGCATTGTCCTTCATGAAAATTATGTTTTTCTTGAAGGATGCAGACTTCTTCCTGTACCACTGCTTGAAGAAGGTGTCTTCCAGAAACTGGCAGTAGGACTGGGAGTTGAGCTTGACTCCATCCTCAACCCGAAAAGGCCCCACAAGCTCATCTTTGATGATACCAGCCCAAACCAGTACTCCACCTCCACCTTGCTGGCGTCTGAGTCGGACTGGAGCTCTCTGCCCTTTACCAATCCAGCCACGGGCCCATCCATCTGGCCCATCAAGACTCACTCTCATTTCATCAGTCCATAAAACCTTAGAAAAATCAGTCTTGAGATATTTCTTGGCCCAGTCTTGACGTTTCAGCTTGTGTGTCTTGTTCAGTGGTGGTCGTCTTTCAGCCTTTCTTACCTTGGCCATGTCTCTGAGTATTGCACACCTTGTGCTTTTGGGCACTCCAGTGATGTTGCAGCTCTGAAATATGGCCAAACTGGTGGCAAGTGGCATCTTGGCTGCTGCACGCTTGACTTTTCTCAGTTCATGGGCAGTTATTTTGCGCCTTGGTTTTTCCACACGCTTCTTGCGACACTGTTGACTATTTTGAATGAAACGCTTGATTGTTCGATGATCACGCTTCAGAAGCTTTGCAATTTTAAGAGTGCTGCATCCCTCTGCAAGATATCTCACTATTTTTGACTTTTCTGAGCCTGTCAAGTCCTTCTTTTGACCCATTTTGCCAAAGGAAAGGAAGTTGCCTAATAATTATGCACACCTAATATAGGGTGTTGATGTCATTAGACCACACCCCTTCTCATTACAGAGATGCACATCACCTAATATGCTTAATTGGTAGTAGGCTTTCGAGCCTACAGTATACAGCTTGGAGTAAGACAACATGCATAAAGAGGATGATGTGGTCAAAATACTCATTTGCCTAATAATTCTGCACTCCCTGTATATAATATAATATACTGTGTATAAAAATGAAAATACTCTTCTTTGCAAAAACACTCCAAATCTGTCAGATTGCGAGGGCATCTCCTGTGCACAGCCCTCTTCAGATCACCCCACAGATTTTCAATCGGATTCAGGTCTGGGCTCTGGCTGGGCCATTCCAAAACTTTAATCTTCTTCTGGTGAAGCCATTCAGTGCAGTCGTCCTGTCCCCTTCGCAGAAAAGCACCCCCAAAGATGATGTTACCACTGCCATGCTTCACAGTAGGGATGGTGTTCTTGGCATGAAACTCATCCTTCTTTTTCCTCCAAACACAACAAGTGAAGTTTAGAACAAAAAGTTATATTTTGGTCTCATCTGACGACATGACTTTCTGCCATGCCTCCTCTAGATCGTCCAGATGGTTGTTGGCAAACTTCAGATGGGCCTGGACATGTGATGACTTGAGCAGGGGAACCTTTCGTGCAATGCATGATTTGAAACCATGACGGCGTAGTGTTCTACCGACAGTGACCTTTGAAACTGTGGTCGCAGCTCTCTTCATGTCATTGCCCAGCTCCTCCCTTGTAGTTCTGGGCTGATTCCTCACCTTTCTTATCATCAGTGATACCCCACAAGGTGAGATCTTGCATGGAGCCCCAGTCCGAGGGAGACTAGCAGTCATCTTTAGCCTCTTCCATTTTCTAACAATTGCTCCAAGTTATTCTATTTTCACCAAGCTGCTTGACAATTGCCCCGTAGCCCTTTCCAGCCTTGTGAAGGTCCATAATTTTGTCTCTGGTGTCTTTTGACAGCTGTTTGGTCTTGCCCTTGGTAGTAGTTGGCGTCTGACAGACTGTGGGGTGGACAGGGGTCTTTAAAGAGCTCAGACAGGTGCTACTAAGTTAGATTAATGAGTAGAGGTGGACTTTTTAAAGGCACAGCAACAGGTCTTTGAGAGCCAGAATTCTTGCTATTTCTCAGGTGTTCAAATACTTATGTTCAGCAGTGCAAGACAAATAAATTCTTTAAAAATCATACAATGTGATTTCCTGAATTCCCACTTTCAGAGTGGGAATGCAGTGAATTTCAGACCCCTCCATGATTTCTAAGTGGGAGAATTTGCTAAATCGCAGGGTGTTCAAATACTTTTGTTCCTTTATATAATTTATTTTATTTATTTATTTAATATGTTTAAAGGGATTGTCCTTAGAACCAACACATACCTCAGATGTAACAGCAACAAATCATAGAGGGGCCTAGATATATATATAGTACAACTCCTACGCCGACTGAACACATAACCCCTAATAATAATGAAAAAGTACTCGCATGTATAGTCAAGCGAAAATCTTTATTAATAGTAAAGTTTTGGACAAGGTGAAAACAAAAGGGAGAAGGTGGTCAGAAGACCCCCTCACCCCAAACCCCTGGTAGTGGAGACCACACTGGAACAACTCAGGTTGTCAGCCCACAAGGATAATGGTATAATATCCTCAGGTATTACATGTGCATGCAGCCCAAGTTACACACAGTTGGAACATGATGGAACAGTAAAAAATACAAAAACAAAGATGTGCTGCATACATACAATATGTAAGGGCCAGATAACCCCAAAAGAAGGTCCGGTCACCAGTATCACAGAATAGCGTGATGGTGGATCCGCACCCCAAAGTTTGTATGCCTGAGCTGCACAACACTACAACATGTAACTAGAAACAACAGAGATCAATTACCCATAGTGGACTGGTTAACCGAGGTTCACAGTGTGCTACTGCCCCAACGCACGTTACGCCAACCCTCTGGCTTCGTCAGGAGGCTTATAAAGGGATTGTCCTGACAGATATTTTGATGACATATTCTCAGGATAGGTCATCAGTATTTGAACGGTGGGGGGCTGAAACCCGACATCCCCCCCCAATCAGCTGGATGAACCGGAGGCAGTGCTACATGTGAGCACAGCCTCCTCTTCATTACACTGCTTGTCATCTCGCAAGTGCAGTGTAATAAAAGTACTCACTCCATTCAGGTGAATGGAGCCAGTGCTTGTAATTATACTACGTCTCTGCTCCAGAGGAGACAACGCATTGTGTAATTACCAGGAAACGGCACCTCCTCTTCATACAGCTAATCGGCGGGGTGATTAAATATTGATGACCTATATTGATGATAGGTCATGAATGTATATGGCAGGACAACCCCTTTAACTCCTTCAGGACCAGGCAATTTTCCATTTTTTACTTTTGGCCTTCCCGGAGCCATAACATAATTTTCTATTATAGCTGTATGAGGGCTTGTATTTTTTTTTCGGGATAAATAGTATTTCCCTTACGTCCTACCAGCAGCACAGATGGGGTTAACCACCCCCCATGGACTGGTAGGACCGGCGGAATTTTAATGAGCCCAAGTAATAATTAAACACTTAAACCTCCCCTATAAAGGAGGGAATGACCTCCAGCCCATTGTGTATTTTTCTGTCCTCCGGACAGGTGGACTAGGCGGTGATTCCCCCTCTCTTAGGGGGGAATCTTTTTTTCATGTTATCTGCGGGCTTTGCCTCCGCTTTTACTACTATGACTTGTCCGGCAGTTTACCTGCTGCCAGCGCTGCGTAGCGGTGCTTCCCTGCGGTGCGTTTTTTCGGTGTCCTCGGTCCTTTTCCTTGCGGCCGCTGGGCGCCGCCATCTTCCGAATCTGACGTCACTTCCGGAATTTTTTCCTTGCGACGCGTCATTATTGCGATTTTTTTATATATAATCCGAGATTTTACCTCCGGTTGGAGGTTTTATTGTATTCCTTCCTGGGGGGAAACTTTTATGTGTTATGTGTTTTCTCGACTCTGAGCCCACTCCCTCCCCTATTTAAGGAAACATTGTGAACCAGGTCGTTCTCTGGCTGCACCTTTTTAAGCTACCTCCCAGAGTCCCATAAGCTGGTGTTCCTCCACTTATTGGTGCCTTATTTCTGGTCCTCATTTTCAGCTATCCGCCAGTCTGCCTTTTCTTTTACCTTTCTCCTGAAACATTTATTGGTTGTTTACAAATGTTTTACTTATGCTTTTTTTCTCTTTTCCCGCAGTGAGGTCGGTCAACGGTTATTCTAAGCTGAATTTACCTGCACTCGTCAGATCGCAGAAGATAAGCAGCTTGGGGCTTGGTAGGAACCAGCTTGAGAGACTGGTTGGGAATCCCTTGTTCCGTTGACTTTAAGAAAAAAAAAAAAAAAAGCCTCCACGGGAATCGAATGGCAGAAAGGCGGTTTCCAAGCGGAAACATTTTTCGTGCTATAATTGTAGCGCGCTTTTGGAGGATAGCTGTCCCTACTCCAGGTGTGACGGCTGCCGTCCGAGGGTTCAACCTTCCACCGAACCTACGATGCAGGATATGTATCAGTGGGTAAAGACCTATGTTGATGTCTTCGGCTCCAGTAGAGAGACCGTCCGTAGAGGAGGAGGAGCTTACTTCATGCTTCTTTCCTCCTGATAAGACGCAAAAGTTACTTAAGTCCATCAGGCCGGGGGACCATGATGTTGACCTGGGGGAGCCTTCTGATCCCGCTAGTCGGGCACTTCGTGTCTTTAAAGCGGATGAGACCCTCCTCTCTGTCATGCGCACAGAGTGGAAGAAACCCGAAAAGGGGTCCGGTTCTAACTAAAGATTCAGAACCATGTTTCCGATGCCTAAACCCTTGGTGGAATCGTGGGGTTCCATTCCCAAGGTTGACATGGCGATTGCCAAACTGTCCAAGCGCACTCTGGTTCCTGCGGACGATGGGTCGAGTCTGCAGGATCCCCTTGACAGGAGAGCAGAGTGCACACTCAGGAGAGGTTATACGGCAGCTGCAGCTTCCGCGTCTACGGCCATCACTGCTACAGAAGTTTCTACCTTCCTCCGGTCTCGATTAAACCAGATCCAGATGGATGTGGATCAGAAGGTGTCTCGGGACAACATTCTGGCGGCTTTCAAGACTGTCAACCTGGCGATGAATTTACTGTCTGATACAGCGCAACAACAGCTGAAGTTGACGGCCAAAACCATAACCCTGGTGTCAGCGGCCCGCAGGCCTTTGTGGCTTAAGCCTTGGGTCGCTGACAATTCCATGTATCCTTCCCTTTGAGCCCAACTCAAAGTTCGACTCAGAGTTGGATAAGATTATGGAAGACCTGTCAGATTAAAAGGGAAAGAGTCTTCCCCAACAGTCCTTTCGGGGGCGGGGCAGACAAAACCGTGGTGGTAGGTCTGACCAGCAGTCAAGAGCCCGGAGGGACTGGGGAGCGCAGCGAAGAGGTTCGAGGCGCTCTCGTGAAGGAGCCAAGGATAAAAAATCTGCCTCCTGACTACGGGCCTCCTCAAGGCTCTTGGATGACTCCCGTGACACCTGCCATCCTGCCAGAAGACTTCCCCACTCCCCTGCCTCATCTTCCCATCGGAGGTCAACTCTCCCACTTCAAGGACATCTGGATCCGAGAGATTTCGGATCCCTGGGTCCTAAATGTCATATCAGAGGGGTCCTCAATCAATCTTCTTTCTCTGTCTCCGGACAGGTTCATCAGAACCAAACTTCCACAGGCCGCAAGGCAGTCGGTTCTGGAGGCTTACATTCAGGATTACATCCACAAGGGGGCTCTGGAGGAGGTTCCGGCAGGGGAACGGGGCTTAGGGATTTACTCACCAGTGTTTCTGTTTCCCAAGGCGTCAGGGGATCTCCGGATGATTATCGATTTGAGATTCTTCAATCGATACGTAAGAAAAGTAAGGTTCCGTATGGAAACCATCAGGTCAGTGGTTCACGTTCTCAATTCTGGAGAGGTGACGGCAACCCTGGACCTCAAGGATGCATATTTGCACATCCCGATTCATCCTGCTTCCAGGAAATATCTCAGGATCGCGGTCCAGGTGTCAGGTGTCACCAGACACCTTCAGTTCGTTGCCCTTCCCTTCGGCATTTCTTCTGCCCCTCACACTTTCACCAAGGTGGTAGTTTCTGTGGTGGCGGCTAGCACTCCAAGGACTGACCATCATTCCTTATCTGGACAATTGGCTTTTAAAAGCCTCTTCCTTTGTGGTCCTGACCCACCATCTTCATGTAGCGATTTCCTTTCTGTTACGCCTAAGGTGGATCATCAACTGGCAGAAGTCGAACGTGAGCCCGTCGACTTCAGTAAGATATTTAGGCTTCATATTCGACTCCGTTGGGAGATCTCTCCGGTTGACTCCAGAAAGAAGATCCCGAATACAGAACATGGCAGTATTCCTATCCGTGCCTTGGCGAGTTCCAATTTGGACTCTCATGAAGATGTTGGGGCTCATGTCAGCGTCTGTGTAAGCAGTCCCTTGGGCTTTATGGCACCTCCGGCCGCTGCAGTCGGAGGTTCTCTCCAAATAGAATGGCAGCCCTGCCGGGCTGAACTCCCTGTGCTCCCTGTCTTGGCAAACCCGGCATTCCCTCAGATGGTGGAGCCATCTTTTAGACGGGAAGTCTATGACCCAGCCAACCTGGGTCATATTGACAACAGATGCGTCCCAAGTAGGCTGGGGTGCTCAACTAGACGATTCTCCAGTGCACAGTTCCTGGTTTCCTCAGAAGCGGCTCCTCTCATCCAATCTCTGCGAGATTCAAGCTATCCGGCTATCCCTCCTTCACTTCGCCCCTCGGACCCGGAGCAAAGCGGTGAAAGTCCAGTCAGACAATATGACTGCGGTACTTTACATCAACAAGCAGGGAGGCACAAGATCACTTACCCTCTTATCAGAGATCGGGGTGATTCTGGATTCGGCAGAATTGAACCTTTCACACTTATCTGCGATCCACATTTGAGGCTCCCTCAATATGATAGCGGATCGGTTGAGCCGCGGTCTTCCAACAGTGGAGTGGTCTTTACATCCTGAGATATTCAAGCAGATAGTCCTCAAGTGTGGAATGCCAGAGGTGGATCTTCTGGCAACAAGGTTCAACGCCAAGGTAGAGAGGTTACAGGGAGGACAACCCCCTGGCGATAGATGTTCTGTCAATATCCTGGAGGTTCAGGCTGGCTTACATCTTCCCTCCCTTTTCCATGATACCGAGGGTATTGATGAAAATTCGTCAGGATCAGGCCTCTGTAATAGCCATCATACCGTTTTGGCCCATGAGATCCTGATTTACCCAGCTCATTCAGATGAGTCAGGGACATTATTGGAGGCTCCCCCCACGGCAGACCCTGGTGTCATGGGACACTCACCTCTGCCCAGGTTCAACCTGACAGCCTGGAGGTTGATCAGTCCCTTCCCAGAATAGAAGGGCTTTCAGAGTCGGTCCTGAGAACGCAGTCTCATTCAAGAGCAGACTCTACTAAGAGAGCCTACTCACAGATTATGAGGATATTCTCTTCTTGGTGTTCCTCAAAGGAGGTGGCGTCTGCAGATCCGCTCCTCCCCATCATCCTTCAGTTTCTGCAAGATGGCCGTGACAAAGGCCTTGCTCCATCTACCTTGAGGGGTCAAGTTTCAGCCATTTCAGCTTGTTTCAACAAGTCTTTTTCGCAGGACCCGCTCATTAAACGGTTCCTTAAAGGAGCTGAAAGATTAAAGCCTACAGTACTGAAACCCAACCCTCAATGGGATTTATCAGTAGTTCTCAGGGGGTTAGCATCTCCCCCCTTTGAGCCTTTGGAGGAGGTAGATTTCAAGTTTGTCACATGAAAACTTGTTTTTTCTTCTTGCTGTGACTTCGGCCAAGAGGGTCTCTGAGCTTCAAGCTCTATCAGCGCACGAGCCCTATACCATTTTTTTGCAAGACCGGGTCCTTTTAAGATTTCTCCCGTACTTTAGGCCTAAGGTTCCTTCTTTCCAGAATATCAACCAGGTGATATCCCTCCCGGTTCTTTCTAGACCTTATACCTCCTCCGGGGAACCTGCTATACATCCTTTGGATGTCTTGAGATGCCTCCGGATCTATGTGGATAGATCAAGGAGTTCAGGAAAGATGAAAATCTTCTAATTCTGTTTGCCAGTAAGTTTGAAGGCCGTAAGGCGTCTAAAGCATCCATCAGTCGATGGATTAAGGAGGCTAATGGGGAATCCTTTTGTTTCCCAATCTCTAGACCCTCCGGGGTTTGTAAAAGCCCATTCTATGAGGGCTGTAGCTACTTCTTTTGCCGAGAGGAGTCTTCTTCCGCTCGACATGATTTGTAAATCTGCCTCCTGGAGCTCTGAATCAACATTCATCTCCCATTATAGACTAGATGCCAGATTAGCTGAGTACTCGGCCTTTGGGCAGACTATTCTTAGTTCTGCCAGGCATGATGGCCCTCCCTAGGGGTTCTTCTTGCTATCTCCCCATCTGTGCTGCTGGTAGGACGTAAGGGAATCATTAATTTCTAACGATAATTTGTTTTCCCTTAGTCCTAACAGCAGCACACAAATTTCCCACCCTAGTAAGACTAGTTTTTTCTTGCTATAACACAATGGGCTGGAGATGATTCCCTCCTTTATAGGGGAGGTTTAAGTGTTTAATTATTACTTGGGCTCATTAAAATTCCGCCGGTCCTACCAGTCCATGGGGGGTGGTTAACCCCATCTGTGCTGCTGTTAGGACTAAGGGAAAACAAATTACCGTTAGAAATTAACGATTTCTATTGCCACCATCTACTTTTGAATTTGATGTGGTGTGAAGCTGTAAAATAATCCAGATGGGGTGGAATGTAAAAAAATAAAAAAATATATCTGCCACAGTATACAGCGATACCACATTAGCGATACATTTTTTATTTTAATACTGAAAAAGATAATTAAAAAAAATTCTTTTTCTTTGCATCTCCATATTTTGATTCCCATTTCTGTTTTAGAATTATGTCTACGATGATGATTTAGGGCTCATTTTTTGCGTTGTGATCTGTAGTTTTATTATTTATACAACTTTGGAGTGTGTGGGTGAGTGGGTTTTTGATCACTTTTTATTCTTTTTTTTTTTTTTTTTTCAATGAAGCAATAAAAAAAAAATCAATTTGCCCATTTTTTTTTTTTCAGTTATACCGTTCGCCCTATGGGATACATATTTTAATAGTGATAGCTTTTTTAGAAATTGGCGGTGCCAAAGATCATTTATATTTTTATTTATTTTTACCTTTATTTTGAAGAAAGAGGGATGATTTTAATATTTAAAAAAAGCCCTTATTTCATAGTCCTCCTAGGGGATCTGAACATGCAATCTTTATATTGCTTCTCCTATAGACTGCTGTGAATAAGCATTTGCAGTCTAAGGCCTCCTGCACACGGCCGTTTTTTTTCCCCGTTTACTGGCCGTTTTTTGCTGTCCGTATACGGTCCGTATACGGAACCATTCATTTCAATGGTTCCGCAAAAAAAACGGAATGTACTCCGTATGCATTCCATTTCCGTATTTCCGTTTTTCCGTTCCGTTTTAACATAGAACATGTCCTATTATTGCCCGCAAATCACGGTCCGTGGCTCCATTCAAGTCAATGGGTCCGCAAAAAAACCGGAACACATACGGAAATGCATCCGTATGTCTTCCGTTTCCGTTCCGTTTTTTGCTGAACCATCTATTGAAAATGTTATGCCCAGCCCAATTTTATCTATGTAATTACTGTATACTGTATATGCCATACGGAAAAACGGAACGGAAAAACGGAACAAAAACGGAAACACAACGGAAACAAAAAACGGAACAACGGATCCGTGAAAAACGGACCGCAAAACACTGAAAAAGCCATACGGTCGTGTGCAATAGGCCTAAGGGCTCATACACACGAGTGTGTGTGCCCCATGCCTGTATTGCGAACAGCAAACATCCCCTTGACGTGAATGGGTTCGCAATATGTAAGATACAGAGTGGTGCGGAGGGAAGGCACGCATCAGAAGCCCACAGAAGCACTACAAAGTGCTTCCAAGGGATTTCGATCAGTGACTCAGCACCGCAAAAAAAATCTTTTTGCAGTGCGGAACGTATCTTGTGGATCACAGGCCCATTGAAGTGAATGGGTCCACATCTGCAAACTGCCTGCACTCAGCCAATACATGTGCATTGTGGAGCATTATTTGTGGTGCAGCACCCTTGGGGAAAGCCACCTCAGATGCAGTGGTTACAAAAGACCATGGCATCTGAGGATTAAAGGGATTCTCCGGGAATTAAGAAAATGAAAATAATTATATATTACTTTATTATAAATATATTCCCAAATACCTTTCAGTAGTTATAATGGCTTGTTTAGTCTATTGAGCAATCATTAGAAGAAATAAAATGGCCACTGTCCTATTAATACAAACAAAACCGGTCCTAATCACACAGCAGGACAAGTTACTTCAGAGCTCAAGAGCTGCCACATCCTCCGATCTGCTCTGCTTGTCAGGGATTATGATCCTGAATACAGATGATAAGATCTTCAGCTGAATCTCTGTAGGAATGGAGTTCATTAGGAGACATTAAGTACAGAGACGAGGGTGGGTATGTGGATAATGAGCAGCAGCACTTGTATGCAGTCTCCATTACCACAGCCTGTCCTGTCCATCATCTCTGTACTTCATGTCTCTTCATGAAATCCATTCCTACAGAGATTCAGCTGAAGATCCTATCATCTGTATTCAGGATCATAGTCCCTTACAAGCAGAGCAGAATGGAGGCGGGGGCAGCTCTTTAGCAAAGTGTTGTGAAGTAACTTGTCCTCCTGTGTGATTAGGACAGGTTTTGTGTGTACTAATAGGACGGCAGCCATTTAATTTCTTCTAATGATTGTTCCCCAGACAAAATGAGCCATTATAACTAATGAAAGGTATTTGTGAATATATTTATATAAAGTAATATTTAGGTATTTTCATTTTCTTAATTCCCGCAGAACCCCTCGAATGTCTGCGATCGTCATTATGGTCAATCACAGACATTAGCCCTAGGTCTCTGCTCTTTGACCCTTTCACTACCGGAGCGTTTTCATTTTTCTTCCCTATCTTTCCTGAGCCATAACTTTTTTATATTTCCGTTCACATAGCTTTATGAAGGCTTATTTTTGTGGGACTTTTTACTTTCTAATGTCACCATTAATTATGGCATACAATGTAGTGGGAAGCAGTAAAAAAATTGTAATTGGAAAAAAACGCAATTCCTCCACCGTTTTATGGGTTTTGCTCCCACAGCGTTTTGTTTGCGGAAAAACTGACCCATGCCCTTCATTCTCTGGGTCAGTACGATTACAACGATACCCCATAAGTATAAGTTTTTTATGTCTAAATATTAGGGGGTAATGTAAACTTTGAAAAAAAACAAAAAAAATTTACATCACTATATTCTGACCCCATAACTTTTTTTATAGTTATGTCTACTGAGCTGTATAGGTGCTAATTTTTTGAGGGACAATCTGTGCTTTTTATTGATACCATTTTGGTGTGTGTGTGACTTTTTGATCACACTTTATAAAAAAATTTTGGTTAAGAGAAGCAATGAAAAAATGGCAAATTGGCCAATTTTTTTTAAAAACTCTTATTGACGGGAAAGAGAAAAAAAATCAGCATTTTACAACCGTGATACATGTCATAATGCATACAAGTATATCAAGTACATTTTGTGCATATAATTCAGTTATCCACTTCATTGCTATGAGGTCCTCTATTGCCATAGGCTTGTACAGAACAGTTCTGTGACTCCACTAGACCGAACCATCCAAAATGTATTCGGCTGCCGACAGCACCTGTCGCAGTCTTGAGGCTGAGTACAGTGTGTGCGGAGAGTTGCACCTTAGGCCCCAGACTTTTTCAAATTTTTGGGGTTTGTTACAGTTTAAACACCAACACGAGATATGGTATAATTTGGTTGATTTGTAATTTCCACATGGAAAGGGTCGGTGTGTTAGGGTCATACCATCGTAGAGCAATACATCTGCGTGCCATAAATAATGATTCTCTCAAAAATATTGTCACATAGTGATCCCAGGTATCTTCTCTTCAGATTCACAAAATACAGATCTCAGGAGTGCAGTCTATCTGGACCGGCAACAAACTGGAGAGAAAGGTGGTCACCTCCCTCCAGAACGTGACGATTGGGCTGCAACTCCATATCATGTGCCAAAAGTCTGCGTCTAGTTCTCCACATCACGGGCACGCAGTAGATGACGCCCTGCCCATTCTGCAGAGCCTAGTTGGCGTTAGATATGTTTGATGGGAGTTGTATTATTTTATTATTGGCTCCTGGCGATACTTGCACATGTGATTACAATAAATCTGCTATGGATTCATCTGTGAGTGTGGGTATCATTCTTTTCCATTTATCTATTACTTTGAGAGGGCTGATTTTGACCTTTGCTTGTACTAAGTGGGCATAAATCGTTAACACTAGTCCTCTGGGTCCCTGGGTTTTAACAATCCCTATTAATGGGTATTTTGAGATAATAGTATTGGTGCTTGAGATTGTGGCCTGTATGGCTGACCTAAGTTGTAGGTAGTAGAAGAAGTGGGTACGGGGAATATTATATTTTCGAGATACAGCTTCAAATGTCATCAGTACACCCTGATCGAATATATCACCAAGAGTCCTAACCTCAGCCTCCTGCCATTTATCCGCCCCATAACTACTTGTACCTGTGGTAGCGATTGGTTGGCCCATAAAGGTATATCTGAGACCAGCCCCGTGAACTGTGTTAGTTTTTTGCAGTTTATGCAGCGACAACAATGGTTTCCGGAATTTAGGAGGCATCTCTAGGACTGGCCATAGGAAAAGGCAGTCCAGGAAGCACATTAAAAAGTACTTGGAAGTGGGCAGTTCCTCCGCAGTATACCATGCTCTAATAAGTCTCAGCTGACCTGCTATATAGTATAAATAATAGTCTGGTAGGGCCATACCGCCTTCTGTTTTGGGCCGTTTTAATGTTTCTAAACTTAGTTTGGCCCGTGATCTTCCCCATATAAAAACTCTGGTCAGGGAGTCTATTTCTCTAAATATCGATTTGGGTATGGGTACCTCTGCGTGTTGGAGGGTATATAACACCTTGGGGAGTATGATCATTTTGATTTGATTTATGCGTCCTACCGCTGAGATGGGTAATGCTTTCCAGTTTTGGAGCTTGGTCCGTATGTGTTCCCTTAATTGGTAAATATTAAGGGATAGAGCTCGGGAGTACTTTTTGGTAATGTTGACCACCTAGATACTTGAATGTGTAAACCACCTTCAATCTTTCCATGTTTGGGGGACCTGACCAATCTGTTTTACCTAGAGGCATGTAAACTGATTTCTCCCAATTGATTTGCAGGCCTGAGAACTCTCCAAATTCATTAATTAGGGCCACTGCACTTTTGAGGGATGTGTCCGGCGACGACAGATATAGAATCATGTTGTCCAAATCAGTCGGCACTGTGCGTAATGGATCAGGGTGCTCGGTCAAAGGGCCGGATTCCCTAATAGACAAAAAGAGGAAAAGACCTGCACTCCCAAGTTGCTGATAGGTGAGGCTTTGTTGGTCACTTTTCAAGCATCAGTGACGCGTTTCGGCACATATAGTGCCTTTCTCAAACTATGAATAAGTGCCGAAACGCGTCACTGATGTTTGAAAAGTGACCAATAAAGCGTCACCTATCAGCAACTTAGGAGTTCTGGTCTTTTCCTCTTTTTGTCTATTAGATATAGAATCATGTAGTTTGCATACAATATTATTGCTGCCAAGGGCTCAGCTTCCAGTGCGAATAAGAGTGGCGACAGGAGGCAGCCCTGCCTCGTACCTTTATGAAGAGGGAAGCTCTCGGATAACTCTCCATTTATCAATAGCTTACTGACCGGTCTGCTGTATAGTATAATAATCCACCTGAGAAATTGTGTCCTAAACCCAAACTTTCTCAGGCAATCAGATAGGCCCATTCTATTGAATCGAATGCCTTGGCAGCATCTAAGGAAGCCAAGGCCCAATTCTCATTTAAGGAGTAACCCACCTGGAAAGCTACCTTTACCCTCCTGATGTTTTCGGTGGTGGATTTCCCTGGAATGAATCCTGTCTGGTCTGGATGGACCAGTGACAGGATTACTCAATTTAGCCGGGTGGCCAGAATCCTTGTCAATATTTTGTAATCTACGTTTAGTAATGCTATGGGTCTATATGAGCCGCAGTCTAAGGGATCTTTATCAGGTTTGAGTAGCAATATTATTGTAGCTTCCACAAAAGTGTCAGGCAGATTACGGATTTCCAGGGAAAATTGGAGAGTGGTTAGCAGTTGAGGAGCCAAGACCTCCCCATATTTGGCATACACCTCTTTGGGAAGCCCATCAGGGCCGGGAGATTTCCTATTATTAAGGTCTGTTATGGCGCTTGTTTAATTTCTTCCAAGCTGATTGGTTGATCAATTTGGGTACATTGTGTTTCAATAAGGGTGGGTATGGTTATGTCTCCTAGATATGCAGCTATCTCTGCTTCAGTTGCTGTTATGCTAGATCTGTATAAATCTTAGTAAAAGCGGGTAAATGCGCAGAGAATCGTCTCCTGCCTACTATGTAGTTGCCCTGCGGGGTCTCTGACTTCTAAAATCGTTGAGGAGGGTGAATCGTGACGGACTAGTTGGGCCAGTAGTTTAGCTGACTGGTTTCCCAGTTCAAATGCCGTCTGTTTCAGGAAAAATAGTTTCCTCTCGGCTTTGTCCCTAAGTGTCGCTAAATATTGTCTTCCTGCTTGGAGCCACGCATTTCTATTAGCATCCCTCGGGTGGGTAATGTATTGCTGTTCCAGAGTAGCACACGGGATTCCAGCTCCATCTCTGAACATTTAGTGTCTTTTTTTTATATAGGATATGCTGGAGTGTAAGGACCTTCTAAGGAATGCCTTCAAAGTGTCCCACAGCAATGCTAGGTTAGGTTCGTTTGTGTGTGTTTCTAAAAACTCTCGCAGCTGGTAAGATATTCCATCTGCTGATCCTAAAAGGTTTAGCCAGAATGGATGTATATTCATCCTATACATTGTTGAAGGGAAGACATGAATCAGAGTGCCCAGTCTCGAGTGGTCCGATATCCCCCTGGGAAGGTATGTTATCACGCGTAGGTTTAATATAGTTAACTCGTTACCTAACATATAATCTATGCGGGCTAGAGAATTGTGTCTGCCACTTGTCGGTGGGGTATCTAGCTCTCCAAAGGTCCAACCATCTTAATTCAGTCAGAAACCTACCAAGCCTAGAGGGAATCCCCGCGTTTGTTGTGTCTACATTTTCTTGAAGTCGATCAAGATGAAGTCTAACATCATATTTAGGTCTACCATGCAAATAACCCTAGCTTGTGGGTATGTGGCCACGAATGTAGCCGCCAAGTGAAGGACCTGCATAGAGCCTGGGGGTGGGTTATATATCCCTATTAATGTGTACTGTACATTGTCAATTAGAGTGAACAAAGACATATCTGCCTTCTGAATCAATGACCAGGTCTTTTACCTCCCAGCGCAATTGTTTGTGTACTAACAAGGACACTCCTCGTGAAGAAGAGGTGTAATATGAGTGTGTGGCCCATTGAACCCAAGGTTTCTTTAATGCACGAGAGGTAGTAGGGATAAAATGCGTCTCCTGAAGACATAAGATCTGTGGATTATGGTTTCTGATAAAAGCGAGCATCATAAATCTCTTTTGTGGCGTCCCCAAACCCCTAACATTCCATGATAGTACTTTTAGCTCAGCCATGAACTCAGAGGCAGGTATGTGTGGTCGGCAGTGGAGGCAAATGCAGCAGACGTAGTAACACTTAACCTTACTATATGAACAATTGTATATAACAAATAAAACATAATAGTTGTAGAACCAGAAAAAACTAAAATTGCGACCTAGTGTTCCTTCACAGTGTGTTGTCTGAATGTTAGGTCTGCAATAATTTCTTATTTCAAACTATAGGCCAGTAAATCCGGGATGCCTCCGCCTGTGATGTCAGCTGGCACTGGCATACAGGTGTATGCAAACTAGTGTGTCCATTTCAGTAAGTTGTATGTGTATAGCGAAGCCCTATGCCATTAACTAGGATAAGACAAAACCTGGTGAATAAAACTTACTGTTAAACTATCTTTAACATATCTCAATGAAAGCAAACCAGTCTGCTGGTGTTCTTAGGTAATCATTTCTGGACGTGTCAATTACTTTAGCGTCTCGGGAACCTTCACCTCAGGGACAAATACTTGGATAGTTCTCCAGGAGAGGTGAAGAAAACCGCCCTGTCGCAGTCCACCACCCTGAGTTTGACAGGATAGCCCATAGAGTACGGGATGGTGGCTTCTCTCAGGTGTCTTTTGACATCCATGAAGGTGGCGCATTGTTTTTGCAAATCTGGAAAGATGGAGACATTGTCGTATTTAATTTCCTGTCGCCTTCTAGCTAGAGCCAATATCATGTCCCTGTCTTTGCAGTTGAGGATCCTTGCGAGCATGGAGAGAGGTGGGCCCCCGGTGGAGGGGGTTTTGCTAGTACCCTGTGAGCCTGTTCCACTGCATAAGCTGAGGAGAAGTTGGCATCTGGAAAAAGTTCCTTCATCCAGTTCTCTATGAACTCATCTGGCGCTCTTTCAGGCAATCTGATGATTCTGATATTGTTTCTGCGGAGCCTATTTTCTAGGTCGTCTGCTTTCTGCTTCCACTGCTCCGCTTTGGTATTAAGCTCTGAGATGGCTCTTGGAACAGTAGAGGTGGAGTCCTCTATATGTGATATGCGTTCTTCAGTGTGTTGGACCCGTTCCTGCAGATTATGCAGATCTTGTCGCAATAAACCCAAATCTATCTTGACTTCATCCAGTTTACCTGAGGGAGGTTTTGCACGCAGTGATAGCTTCCAAGACCTGAGCAGTTACTTGTTTAAGAGTGGGTTCTTCCGGGGCGTGGCCTGAGCATGGACGCGTGAGCAGCTAACCTACAGAGCTCCCGGTCCCTGGGCCCTTCTTTTACCTAGTTCTAGGCTCCCTGTGGCCCCTTTCTTTTCCAGAGGGTATGGTGAGACGCTCTGGACGCCGAGGGACCCGCTTCATGCCGGCTGAACCACAGATCGCCAGGTATTTTACCCAGCAGCAGCCGACAGAGACGCCGAGCGGCGCTCCCAAGATGGCGCCTGTTGAATCGACAGGGCCGGACGTGCCCGCACAGCAAAGCCGGCACCTACCCCCAGCCCCAGCTATCTTGCCCACCGGATCCATAACTACTGCAGACCGGAGCGCAGAGGGGACGCAGCTGACACCGGCAAAGCCTGCATTTGCCCTCAACTCCAGCTCCTGGCCCCCACTGCAAGCGGCCTCTCGGTCTCCTAAGAAGATGCCTGCACCTACTAGATCGGAGGTGAGACTGTCGCCTGACTCCCCCTGTCAGGAGCTCTGCCGACCTCAAGCTCCTGCAACGCCATCACAGGGCTCTGAGACTCCGGGGCTCAATCCTTTTGGGACGCGGGCACCTGAGGGAACAAAACCGCAACTGCAGGCATGGCAGTCTATCGTTTTGGGGTCTCCCCCTACAGCCTCGGCGCCGAACACGCCGCCTGTCGCCCCAGCTGGGGTCAGTTCCGTGGTGGGGGATCCTGTGGAATCACAGCAGGACCTAACAGATACCCCTGTTATTTTCCGACCGCACTCAATGTCGGAGGCCTCTGACTCGGCGTCCTCAACCTCCTCCTCGTCCGACAAACGCGCTAAAAGGCCTAAGCTGCGTGATATTTGGTCGCTACTCAGCACTCTGCCCACCAAAATGGACTTAGAGACGATGTTGTCGAAACTTGAATCTAAACAAGATAAGGCAATTGCATCAGTCAAAGCTGACATCAGCGTCATTTCTACTAAGCTGACCTCCCAGGAGAGTCTCTCTACCTCTCTGGAATCACGTTTAACTCAGGTGGAGGCAAGTGTGGCCGCTCAAAAAGCAATGAACAGACATATGCTGCTCCAGCTTGATGATCAGGAGAACAGGGGGCGCCGCAACAATATTAAGCTGCGGGGGATCCCTGAAGACATCCAGTCCTCAGAACTGAGCAAAGCGGTGACTTATATCTTCAATACTCTTCTTGACAGACCGGAGGATTCCGAGATAGAATTGGATAGGGTCCACAGAGTTACAGGACCTTGACGTGTCAGTGCATCCAATCCACGAGATGTGTTGTGTCGTGTACACTTCTTCAGAGAAAAGGAAGAGCTGATTCAGAGAGCGTGGAGGCGAGGCACCGTGCCTTTTGTAGATTCTCAAGTACATATTCTTCCTGATGTCTCTAGGAGAACTTTGATGATGAGACGTGTTCTGAAGCCGATCCTCCAAACCATCACTGAAGCTGGAGCCACATATCGTTGGGGACACCCCTTCCATTTGATTGTCCGCAGGAATGGGACTACCTTTGCTCTTCTATCACCGGATCAAGCTGAGGACTTGTCCCGCTTCTTGGATGTCCCGACTGTTTCATTGCCAAACTGGTGGGACGTTCCGATTCCTGCCTCTTTTGTCCTGGACTCACCTAGACTCCAGGGGGGGAATGAGAATCGGTTTCTCCCTCAGGATGTACCAAGGGGAAGACGAGATCGTACAACCCGTGCTGAGCCAGATTGACGGGCCTTCGTTGTGGCGTGTGGGCCTTTTCTAGCTTAGCCAGTACTTGGCTTTATCAGGGTCCTAGTGGGATATACCCCAAGTACCGTTATCTCACTCTGGTTGAGTGGGCTTACTGTTACTGTTTCATCTACTAACCAGTTGATTTATCGTGTGCCATCTGGAATCATTGGATCTCGGCTCAGGGATTGGGAGACATTTGGTTATTCTTTTACTGAGTGCTCTTCCTCTCCCCAACTAGGTCCGGCGAATCTTGGTCGATTCATATCGAGCCCTCCAAGAATCGCATAGTGGGAGTTTGTCCCACAATTTTCTGCGGAGTTTCTCTCTGCAGGCTTTGTGTTCCCTCACTGGATTAGCCAGTTAGGGTCTTATTGTATTGTTTTCATTGTCTTGTCTTGTCTTCCCCCCACCCTCCCCTCCCTCTTGTTTCCTCCGTTCTGAGTTATTTTTATTTACACTCTCCTTTTTCTCTGCAGATTACAACCATGTCCAAGGTCCAGTTTGCGTCTATCAATGCCAACGGACTGAATACTCCTGAGAAGCGTTCCTCCATTCTCCGGCTCCTGTGGAGCAAGAAGGTTCAGGTAGCTTTTATTCAGGAGACCCATTTTCGCGGGGATGCTATGCCAACGCTCAAATCCCCTAGGTATCCTGATACCTACCATAGTTGCTTCTCAGGGTCAAAATCTAGAGGAGTGAGCATACTCATTGCCAGATCTGTTCCTTGGGAATTTTTAGATGCTCGTACTGATGATAACGGGCGTTTTCTTTTCCTCAAGGGACGTTTGGCGGGGCAACTTTTCACTCTGGCTAACTTGTACCTGCCTAACACTAAACAACTTAAGGCCCTAGCTGGGATACTGACTCGCCTGGAAGATTTTGTAGAGGGTACCTTGTTGGTCGGGGGGGATCTAAATGTGGCACTAGATCCGGTTGTGGATGTCTCTAGGGGATCTTCTCACCTTTCGCATTCATATCTCCGGGACTTTAAAAAGCTACTACACTCTCATCAATTAGTAGATGCATGGCGGGTCCTTAACCCTGAGGTCAAAGACTTCACGTTCTACTCTGCAGTGAGGGATACTTACTCCAGATTAGACTACTTCTTATTGAGACATTCGGCAGTTTCCCTCCTGGCCTCATCGGCCATAGATCCGCTGACCTTCTCAGACCACGCGATGCTCCATGTTTCATTGAATTCCCCCCTCCCTGCTCCGAAATCTTGGCAGTGGAGATTGAATGAATCCCTATTGGAGGATGTGGTGGTGGCGCAGGAGGTGCATACGGAGATCTCCCATTATTTTGAAACTAACCAAACGGATGACGTGTCACCCATATCTATCTGGGCGGCTCACAAATGTGTAATCCGAGGTGAATTCATCAAGCATGGAGCTAGATGTAAGAAAGAGAGGGCGGAGGAAATTTCACAAATTTTGGCGGAAATAGTTACCCTGGAACAGGCCCATAAAAAGTCTCATGCAGTGGCTGCACACACCTTCCTTCTATTGGCTAGAAGTAAGCTTAAGGAAAAGTTAGATGTACGCACAAAAACCATTCTAGCTAAAGGTCGCCGATATTTCTTTGAGTTTGGAAATAAAAGTAGCAAACTCCTAGCCAGATTACTCAGGGAGCAAAGAGCCAGGAATTATGTTCCCCGTATTGCAGCTACCCGAGGGCCCCCGCTTAATGACCCAGTCGCGATTGCAGAAACGTTTGCTCAGTATTATCAATCATTGTACAAGCTCCCTCAACCTAATGACACGAGTGAGACTTTACATTCAAAGATGAACCAGTATCTGCTGGATTCGGGCATGCCGAGACTACCTGCAGACTCCCTTAGGGACTTAGATAGACCGATCTCGGCAGATGAAATAGCAGAGGCTTTGAAAAATATGCAACCCAATAAGGCCCCGGGTCCGGATGGTCTCCCGGCGTCATATTATAAGAGATTCTTACCACTGCTCCAGACCCCGCTAGCTAAGGCTCTCAATACACTTAGCACAGGATGTTCTCTCCCTGCTGATATGTCACATGCTCATATTACAGTGATACATAAGGAAGGGAAGGATCCCACACTTTGTGGCAACTATCGTCCCATTTCATTATTAAATGTGGACCTTAAGTTGTTCGCAAAAATTTTGGCCACACGGATGGTCCCGCTGCTTTCGGATCTTATACACAATGATCAGGCGGGTTTCATTCCATCACGTGAGGCGAGGGATAATACCACTAAGGTTCTCAACCTGATTCATCATGCCGGGATCCGTGGTACCCCACTCTGTCTCCTATCCACAGATGCCGAAAAGGCCTTTGACAGAGTGGGCTGGCCCTGGTTGTTCACGGTGCTACGATATCTTGGTATCGCCGGTCCTCTGGCATCATGGATAAGAGCTTTATATGAGTCTCCCTCTGCGTCCGCAAAGGTGAATGGTGTTTTTTCCCCGTCCTTTGCGATACAAAATGGGACCCGCCAGGGTTGTCCCCTCTCCCCGTTGATTTTTGTTCTTACCCTTGAGCCGCTCCTGAGGACAATCCGACAGAACCCGAATATATCGGGACTCTCGGTGGAGGGTAAAGAATTTAAGATAGCGGCATATGCGGACGACCTGTTATTTACTTTGACTAATCCCAAGACTTCCTTCCCTAATTTGATGGCGGAATTTCACACGTTTCATGGTCTCTCGAATCTGAAGATTAATTTTCAGAAATCAGAGGCCTTGAATGTCTCCCTTCCTGCTATACTCGTGGCAGACCTAGTGGCCTCCTTCCCTTTCAAGTGGGCTTCTGGGGCAGTGAAATACTTAGGTACATATATCCCCACAAATCTGAAAGAGGTATACCACAGAAACTTTATCCCTCTCCGGGAACGGATTAGGGAAGACCTTAAGAAGTGGTCGAAAGGACTGCACACATGGTTTGGAAGATGCGCCATTTTCAAAATGAATATTCTCCCACGAGTGTTGTACCTCTTTCAGACCCTCCCTATCAAACTACCCGCTAGCTTTTTTAACAAGATGCATGGAGACATATTTAGGTTTATTTAGGCAAAGGGTAGCCCGAGACTTGCCAGATCTCTCTTACATATACCGAGGGACAAAGGGGGGCTAGGAGTACCTGACTTACGTAAATACCACTCGGCTTCCCTGCTCCAGAGGATAGTGGATTGGTGTAGGCATTCGCAGCTCAAGCAATGGGTAGCAATTGAACAATTATGCTCGAACTACCCATTAGAGTCTCTGCCCTGGGTGGCTGTTAAACTACCTTCAGCCCTACCTAATCATCCCACAATTGGACCCACTATCTCACAGTTCCATAGAATCAGAGATAATCCTCTGATCTCCCCTTCCCCCTCACCTTTATTTCCCATCTTGGGGAATCCCACTTTCCCAGCGGGATGCAAGGGCGGTCCGTTCCTGCAGTGGAGAACTAATGGTAGGTCCCGAGCTCCCATCTTCAGAACCTCAGGCAGATGGCGCACTTATGACGAGATTCTAAGTATAACAGATCCCTGCTCCTTGGGCTTCTGGAGAGCTAGGCAATTGACGCACTTTCTTTCTTCTATTCCGACCTCCACGGGATATGACAGGGCTCTCACATCGTTTGAAAAAACCTGTGTTGGGGTAGGCGCCTACAGACATTCCCTTTCTGAATGTTATCAGTCCTTGATAGCTCCTCGTCAGGACTACCTTCCTCCGTTTGTGGCTAAATGGTCACAAGACCTAGGAGTTAACATCCCTCCCGACCACTGGTTAAAACTCTTCGTTCTACTGTACAAGTCTTCCATAGCGAGTAGGTTCCAAGAGGCGGGCTACAAGATAATGTCCAGGTGGTACTATGTTCCAACTAGATTGCAGAAAATGTTCCCATCTGCGTCTCCTAATTGCTGGCGCTGTGACTCCGATATGGGCTCCATGTTACACATTTTCTGGGATTGCCCAAAAATTCGTCCTTTTTGGCAGCTGGTACATAAGACCTTGTCTTCAATTTTCCGATTTCCGATTCCACACACCCCTGGTTTCTTTTTACTATTTTTCTCGGATCTGCCAATGAGTGTTCTCCGAAAGTCTTGTCTGTGCTCCCTGGTGATAGCGGCTAGGTCATGTATTCCCGCGAGGTGGAAGCTCTCGGTGCCTCCGACTATCAGTTTTTGGATCCAAAAGGTGGAGGAGATCCGGAGAATGGAGGAACTTACCTCCCAGCTGAGGGCTAGGCATAAAGCCTTTCTTGATTCATGGGCCCCCTGGTTTTCTTTTCAGGAGTCTCAGGAGTATCAGGACCTTCTGGTCTAAACTGCGGATTCTACTTTATACTTTTGATTTACCCTATACTCAGTCCCCACCCCCCCCCCCTCCCCCCTTAGTGTCTATTGTCAGTGTGTATTGTCATTCTACTACTGTTGTTATTGTCTAAAAACGGCTCTTCCTAGCCTGTGTCCATTTATGCACTTTACTCATACTGGTAATGTTGTTTTAATGCTAGGATTATGTTCTTATTTGCTTTTTCTTTTCTTAGCCTGATATGGTTATGGGCCAGTCGAAAAGGGTCCTCGCTCCGATGAGGTTCCTTTCATTATATCACAAATGCCATAAGATATTATTATGGGAATTGATGTATGATGGGATATCGTTGATGTCCTATATATCTGATACAAGGATTGTATTGTATGATTTTACTAATGCATATTTGGATATTTGGACTTTTGTATTTATTTAAATAAAGAATTTAAAAAAATAAACTTGAAAGAGTGGGTTCTTCCTAGTCTTCCTCCTGGGAAGTTACTTTGGTCGGAATTTCAGCTGCTGTACTAGCTCTGGTGTGCACATTCCGTTGTGGCAATGGCGACCGCACGCCATCCTCTGGTTGCCTGACAAATTTGCGCAATTTTTCAGTGGCACTCTGTGCTTTTTGTGGTCCCATTATAGTGCCAAAATAGAGTACAGTTCAGTAATAAGCAGATCAGCAATCAGAGCTTGAGATGGTACAGCATATACAGCAGTAATGAGAGAAATCCCAAGACTAGTATGTCTCAGAGCTATCTGGTCCCTTTGTAGGGAGAACAATGTATTTGGTACCAGGTCAGGCAAACTTGGCTTGTTTTGGGTGGATCGATAATATATGAGAGTATGTCAGAGCTATTGAGAATCGGGGAGTTTGCTGTGTGCGGCGCTGCTGGAGTCTGAATCTGACTATGTTCCCACCTCCTTCCCGGTGCTGCAGTGATCTTTGTAAGATGGCTGACTAACGGGAAACTTCTGCTGGCCGGGTCCGCAGCCGCGTCCCCTTCTCTCCACCCTAGGTAGGTCTCCTGTGATCCCCCTCTCTTGGCCCTTTGCACCTCACAAGGATCAGAGCTCAGTGTTTCGGTGCCTGCACTCGTTCTGGCCTCTGGAGAGGCTCTCTGTGCTGCTCCCGGCGTCTCTCCTCTGCACGCTCCGACTTGCTGGATCACCCGGCGCTGGATGCGGTGTGCTTCAGGACCTGCTCAGGATGCTTATCTGGCTCAAATGGACATGCATCATGCAGGATTTATCCAGGTCTGTGCACGCAGCCTCGGAGCTCCACTCACTTGTGTCCTGCCATCTTGGCTGCTGGCCCCCCCCCCCCCCCCCTGCCCCCTCAAATTGGCCATTTTGACCCTTTTTTCTGTTACGCCATTCGTCACATTGGAATAAATATTTTTAGATTTGAATAGTTCGGGTGTTTTCGGTCGCGGTGATACCCATGATGTTTATATTTTTTGTTATTTAGGTATTTATTTTTTTATTATACGGAATGATTTTGAAGCTCATATATGAGCCTATAAAATCTTTCATTTTGAACCATCATGTAATTTTAAAATGACTTCATTACTGTGAATTGCTCATTTCTTATCTTGGCCTGCCATCTGGTAAGAATTGCAGCATAAATGCTGTGAGCCTCGTCAGCAAGACTCACAGCATTAAAAGCAACTACCGACAGCCCCATTGGCCGCAATTTTTTTTTTACCATTTAGATCCAGTGATCTCACTTGATCACGGCATCTAAAACCTTTAATTACCGCGATGGGCTGTTTGCCTATCGCTCCAGTGCCGTACATGTACACCGCTGGTAGCGAACAGGTTAAAACAGCAAAAACCCAGAACAGAATCTAAACAAAACCTGTCTCAGCTAACTACACTTTGCTGAAACCACTGCAGCTTTCTGGATTTCAGTTATCTCACCTAGCAGAGATATCTGGGTGAGATATACACACCTTCCACCACTTTACCGTACACATTACCACAGTAGATATAGATAGATATAGAGATGTAAATAGATACAGTAAATGATGATAGATATCTCTCCATCTTCACACACACATATTATATATATCTACACACACACCCTGTACACCTATGTACATATCCACACACATGTATGTACTGTATATATCACATTGTGGGAAAAGCAGTAACCTTTTATTCAATGTTGGGAATGGAGTTGCTATCATTATGTTGATTTCTCTGTGTAGTTATTTGACTGGAGGACTGATGAGATGACACCTGAGGTGCCACTGTCACTATGGCATCACAAGTAGGCAGAGATGTCATGTAACTGCTCCTCTGAAGATATTGCTGTGATGCATGCTGGGATTTTTACTTTCCCTTTGCAGCCGCTCCGCCCACACAGCCTCTCATTAATATGAGCATGCTATGCTAAATGCAGTAGAAAAATTATATATACACAGTATATCTATCATGACACAAATACCTCTTGGCTTTAGTTATTGTCTGGGGCACTTTATTGTTTTTATTGTGGCCAACCCCTTTAAGGCTAGGGCTGCATGGAGACATTTGTCACACGACAATAGGTCATGCGACAAAACGGTTACAACTACATTGCGACATTTATTGTAATGATAGTCTATGGTGTCGCACTGCGACATACAAACATGCTGCGACTCCAACTTGGATGTTTTTTAAGTGCCGCGTCGCAGCATGTCGCACAACGACACCATTACAATAAATGTTGCACGACATTGGTGTGACATGGATGTTGCACTACATATGTCGCTGTGTAGCCCTACCCTAAGACTCAAAAGGAACTACACCATACCTTGCAAGCTAACAACAAAAGTGTCATCAGGAAATGACCTATTGTGTAAATCATGTTTTTATGATTAACATATTTTTTAAGAATTTTTGATGTTATTTTTAATTTTCCATGTCAATATCTATATTTAACCACCTCAGCCCCCAGTGCTTAAACACCCTGAAAGACCAGGCCACTTTTTACACTTCTGACCTACACTACTTTCACCGTTTATTGCTCGGTCATGCAACTTACCACCCAAATAAATTTTACCTCCTTTTCTTCTCACTAATAGAGCTTTCATTTGGTGGTATTTCATTGCTGCTGACATTTTTACTTTTTTTGTTATTAATTGAAATTTAACGATTTTTTTGCAAAAAAATGACATTTTTCACTTTCAGTTGTAAAATTTTGCAAAAAAAAACGACATCCATATATAAATTTTGCTCTACATTTATTGTTCTACATGTCTTTGATAAAAAAAAAATGTTTGGGTAAAAAAAAAATGCTTTGGGTAAAAGTTATAGCGTTTACAAACTATGGTACAAAAATGTGAATTTCCGCTTTTTGAAGCAGCTCTGACTTTCTGAGCACCTGTCATGTTTCCTGAGGTTCTACAATGCCCAGACAGTACAAACACCCCACAAATGACCCCATTTCTGAAAGTACACACCCTAAGGTATTCGCTGATGGGCATAGTGAGTTCATAGAACTTTTTATTTTTTGTCACAAGTTAGCGGAAAATGATGATTTTTTTCTTTTTTTTTTTTCTTACAAAGTCTCATATTCCACTAACTTGTGACAAAAAATAAAAAGTTCTATGAACTCACTATGCCCATCAGCGAATACCTTGGGGTCTCTTCTTTCCAAAATGGGGTCACTTGTGGGGTAGTTATACTGCCCTGGCATTCTAGGGGCCCAAATGTGTGGTAAGGAGTTTGAAATCAAATTCTGTAAAAAATGACCTGGGGAAGTTGAGGAATGTGTTTTGGGGTGTCATTTTACATATACCCATGCTGGGTGAGATAAATATCTTGGTCAAATGCCAACTTTGTATAAAAAAAATGGGAAAAGTTGTCTTTTGCCAAGATATTTCTCTCACCCAGCATGGGTATATGTAAAATGACACCCCAAAACACATTCCCCAACTTCTCCTGAGTACGGAGATACCAGATGTGTGACACTTTTTTGCAGCCTAGGTGGGCAAAGGGGCCCATATTCCAAAAAGCACCTTTCGGATTTCACAGGTCATTTTTTACAGAATTTGATTTCAAACTCCTTACCACACATTTGGGCCCCTAGAATGCCAGGGCAGCATAACTACCCCACAAGTGACCCCATTTTGGAAAGAAGACACCCCAAGGTATTCCGTGAGGGGCATGGCAAGTTCCTAGAATTTTTTATTTTTTGTCACAAGTTAGTGGAAAATGATGATTTTTTTTTTTTTTTTTCATACAAAGTCTCATATTCCACTAACTTGTGACAAAAAATAAAAACTTCCATGAACTCACTATGCCCATCAGCGAATACCTTGGGGTCTCTTCTTTCCAAAATGGGGTCACTTGTGGGGTAGTTATACTGCCCTGGCATTCTAGGGGCCCAAATGTGTGGTAATGAGTTTGAAATCAAATTCTGTAAAAAATGACCAGTGAAATCCGAAAGGTGCTCTTTGGAATATGGGCCCCTTTGCCCACCTAGGCTGCAAAAAAGTGTCACACATCTGGTATCTCTGTATTCAGGAGAAGTTGAGGAATGTGTTTTGGGGTGTCTTTTTACATATACCCATGCTGGGTGAGATAAATATCTTGGTCAAATGCCAACTTTGTATAAAAAAATGGGAAAAGTTGTCTTTTGCCAAGATATTTCTCTCACCCAGCATGGGTATATGTAAAATGACACCCCAAAACACATTCCCCAACTTCTCCTGAGTACGGAGATACCAGATGTGTGACACTTTTTTGCAGCCTAGGTGGGCAAAGGGGCCCATATTCCAAAGAGCACCTTTCGGATTTCACTGGTCATTTTTTACAGAATTTGATTTCAAACTCCTTACCACACATTTGGGCCCCTAGAATGCCAGGGCAGTATAACTACCCCACAAGTGACCCCATTTTGGAAAGAAGAGACCCCAAGGTATTCGCTGATGGGCATAGTGAGTTCATGGAAGTTTTTATTTTTTGTCACAAGTTAGTGGAATATGAGACTTTGTATGGAAAAAAAAATAAAAAATCATCATTTTCCACTAACTTGTGACAAAAAATAAAAAATTCTAGGAACTCGCCATGCCCCTCACGGAATACCTTGGGGTGTCTTCTTTCCAAAATGGGGTCACTTGTGGGGAAGTTATACTGCCCTGGCATTTTCCAGGGGCCCTAATGTGTGGTAAGTAGGTAAATGACCTGTGAAATCCTAAAGGTGCTCTTTGGAATATGGGCCCCTTTGCCCACCTAGGCTGCAAAAAAGTGTCACACATGTGGTATCGCCGTATTCAGGAGAAGTTGGGGAATGTGTTTTGGGGTGTCATTTTACATATACCCTTGCTGGGTGAGAGAAATATCTTGGCAAAAGACAACTTTTCCCATTTTTTTATACAAAGTTGGCATTTGACCAAGATATTTATCTCACCCAGCATGGGTATATGTAAAATGACACCCCAAAACACATTCCCCAACTTCTCCTGAGTACGGCGATACCAGATGTGTGACACTTTTTTGCAGCCTAGATGCGCAAAGGTGCCCAAATTCCTTTTAGGAGGGCATTTTTAGACATTTGGATACCAGACTTCTTCTCACGCTTTGGGGCCCCTAGAATGCCAGGGCAGTATAAATACCCCACATGTGACCCCATTTTGGAAAGAAGACACCCCAAGGTATTAAATGAGGGGCATGGCGAGTTCATAGAATTTTTTTTTTTTTGGCACAAGTTAGCGGAAATTGATATTTTTAATTTTTTTCTCACAAAGTCTCCCGTTCCGCTAACTTGGGACAAAAATTTCAATCTTTCATGGACTCAATATGCCCCTCACGGAATACCTGGGGGTGTCTTCTTTCCGAAATGGGGTCACATGTGGGGTATTTATACTGCCCTGGCATTCTAGGGGCCCTAAAGCGTGAGAAGAAGTCTGGAATATAAATGTCTAAAAAATTTTACGCATTTGGATTCCGTGAGGGGTATGGTGAGTTCATGTGAGATTTTATTTTTTGACACAAGTTAGTGGAATATGAGACTTTGTAAGAAAAAAATAAATAAATTCCGCTAACTTGGGCCAAAAAAATGTCTGAATGGAGCCTTACAGAGGGTGATCAATGACAGGGGGGTGATCAATGACAGGGGGAGTGATCAATGACAGGGGTGGTGATCAATGACAGGGGGGTGATCAGGGAGTCTATATGGGGTGATCACCACAGTCATTGATCACCCCCCCTGGAAGGCTCCAGGGAGACGCCTGTACGTGTTTTGCGGATCCGATCCATCTATCAGTGGATCCGTAAAAATCATGCGGACATCTGAATGGAGCTTTACAGGGGGTTGATTAATGACAGGGGTGTAATCAATGACAGGGGGGTGATCAGGGAGTCTATATGCAGGGCTCCAGACTAAAAAAAATATCAAGGAGCCATTGGCTCCTAACCTGAAAAATTTAGGAGCCAAATTAAATTTTTAGTCGCCAAACTTAAAATACGTATAATATAGCTGGGATGCTTAGGAGCATGGGGTTTTCTAAGCTACAGCCCACGCAGCTAAAGGGGTTGTGCACTCATTTCCATGACCTGTCGGACTAGCCGCTTTGGTAATCCCTAGGTGCTGGGTCCTGGCTCATTCGCTTCCCGACCTCCGCTGCTTGTCTTGGGTTTCTCCATGAAAACGTTTGGCTGCAGTGGCATCAAGACAATCGCTGGCCACAGTGTGAGGGGCGGATCTTCACCCAGCAGACGTCTGCAGCGTGTGTCTGCTGGAAGAAAGCCAGAGCAGAGCAGAGGGTCCAGGCGCAAATGGCGACAAGACAACAAAGTCTTGTTGCCATTCTGCAATTCTATTCAATTGCATTTTGGTCGCCATCTGCAGCACTGGCGTCCGCAAAATCCTATTTTTTGCGGATCTATTGCAACAATGTCTATCCTTGTCCGCAAAACGGACAATTTCTATCTTTTTTGCAGGGCTACGTAACGGACATACGGACACAAAAACAAAATACATTCGTCTGAATGTTGCCTAAAGGTGTATTCACACGCAGCAGATTTGTTCTAGAAATTTCTGTGACCGAAACGCACTTCCAATCATCTGAATGGGGTTGTTCCTGCAGCAGGTGCATAGTTTACTGCCTTCAGTTGAATGGGACAGTCACAGAAATGTCTCCAATAAATCCGCCACGTGTGAACACACCCTGACACCAGAATTACTGTAAAGGATTTACTAAGAGCTAAGGGGGTTCATCAAACTGGTGTAAAGTAGAACTGGCTGAGTTGCCCATAGCAACCAATCAGATTCCTCCTCTCATTTTCCAAAGGAGCTGTCAAAAATGAAAGGTGGAATCTGATTGGTTGCTATGGGCAACTCAGCCAGTTCTACTTTATACCAGTTTGATAAATGAAAAAAAAAATAAAACCTTCATAAGGCTGTATCCTTGCTGAGGGGCACCAAAAACTGCAGGTGTCCAGCCTAAACAGTCCCCCCCAATTATTCTACCAGACAAGAACATTTTGGGGCGTCATATCCTCTGTGTAGCAGTTGCCCATAGCAACTAGTCAGCCTGCAGCTCAGAGAACATGAACGGGTCCGATTGGTTGCCAAGGGCAACTGCTAACCGTCCTCTTCTACCTGCCGCAGTGAGCGCCTCACACGCCGCCACCTGGAGCTGTCGCTCTCCTCCTGTCCCGATGTGAGCGCGGCAGCCCGGACTTCAGCGGTCACCAGGAAGACGGCGCTGAGGAGGGAGAGAAGAGCGGACACCGCAGACCTGGCACACACCGGGGCCATCCTCCGTTATCACCTCCTGGCCATTCACTTTACTGGCAGGCAGCATAACCATCCCGACCACAGCGCCCCCTGCAGGCAGGAGCTTACAGGTATCCCTCAGTATTTCCCGCCGCTGGCGCTGTGATGCCGGGAGTACCAGCGATTACGGGCGGCACAGGAAGAATATCAGTCCGAAGCGAATAGTCTGGTTGAGGGGAGGCCGCGGCTGGTCTGGGCCCGGTTTCTCCCGCTTGCACTGGTTTTTATGTTTCGAGGTTCCATGCTGTGAGGCCCCCTGTTCAAAGAGGCAAAGCAGTGGAGGGTCTAGGCGCAAATGGCGACAAGACAACAAAGTCTTGTCGCCATTTTGCAATTATAAGTCGCATTGGCGACCATTTTGGTCGCCATCTGGAGCCCTGTATATGGGGTGATAACCACAGTCATTGATCACGCCCCTGTAAGGCTTCATTCAGACGTCCGTATGCGTTTTGCGGATCCGATCCATCTATCAGTGGATCCGTAAAAATCATGCAAACATCTGAATGGAGCTTTACAGGGGGTTGATCAATGACAGGGGTGTAATCAATGACAGGGGGGTGATCAGGGAGTCTATATGGGGTGATAACCACAGTCATTGATCACGCCCCTGTAAGGCTTCATTCAGACGTCCGTATGCGTTTTGCGGATCCGATCCATCTATCAGTGCATCCGTAAAAATCATGCAAACATCTGAATGGAGCTTTACAGGGGGTTGATCAATGACAGGGGTGTAATCAATGACAGGGGGGTGATCAGGGAGTCTATATGGGGTGATAACCACAATCATTGATCACGCCCCTGTAAGGCTTCATTCAGACGTCCGGATGCGTTTTGCGGATCCGATCCATCTATCAGTGGATCCGTAAAAATCATGCGGACATCTGAATGGAGCTTTACAGGGGGTTGATCAATGACAGGGGTGTAATCAATGACAGGGGGGTGATCAGGGAGTCTATATGGGGTGATAACCACAGTCATTGATCACGTCCCTGTAAGGCTTCATTCAGACGTCCGTATGCGTTTTGCGGATCCGATCCATCTATCAGTGCATCCGTAAAAATCATGCGGACATCTGAATGGAGCTTTACAGGGGGTTGATCAATGACAGGGGTGTAATCAATGACAGGGGGGTGATCAGGGAGTCTATATGGGGTGATAACCACAGTCATTGATCACGCCCCTGTAAGGCTTCATTCAGACGTCCGTATGCGTTTTTCGGATCCGATCCATCTATCAGTGCATCCGTAAAAATCATGCGGACATCTGAATGGAGCTTTACAGGGGGTAATCAATGACAGGGGGGTGATCAGGGAGTCTATATGGGGTGATAACCACAGTCATTGATCATGCCCCTGTAAGGCTTCATTCAGACGTCCGGATGCGTTTTGCGGATCCGATCCATCTATCAGTGGATCCGTAAAAATCATGCGGACGTCTGAATGGAGCTTTACAGGGGGGTAATCAATGACAGGGGGGTGATCAGGGAGTCTATATGGGGTGATCACCACAGTCATTGATCACGCCCCTGTAAGGCTTCATTCAGACGTCCGGATGCGTTTTGCGGATCCGAACCAATTACTTATACAATATCATGCAATAAGTGAAAAAATCTCTACACCTATCTATCCACCTAATAAATGTTTCATGCAACAGTTACATTTATTCATTCATTCATATTACATGGTTTTTTTTCCACAATAGTAACTGTTTCATCAGAACTCTGTATACATCTCCTCCAGGAAGCAACTCACTACGTAGATAAGAAAATATCATACCGTGAAGATGTGCCTTGTGTCTAAAGTAGTGACGAGTGAGCATATCAGTTCCCACCTCACATATAAACAGATGCAAATTGTCAAGAACTTCCTTCTGTTTAACATGGACCTTACCATGACCCATAGAACAGAAAGGTGAAACTCAAAAAATTTGAATATCGTGCAAAGTTCATTTATTTCAGTAATGCAACTTGAAAGGTGAAACTAACATATGAGATAGACTCATTACATGCAAAGCGAGATATTTCAAGCCTTTATTTGTTATAATTTGGATGATTATGGCATACAGCTTATGAAACGCCAAAGTCTCAATCTCAGGTCCCCTTTGCTCAGGGGGTATGGATTAATTAGCTGACTAGAGTGTGACACTTTGAGCCTAGAATATTGAACCTTTTCACAAAATTCTAATTTTGAGCTGCATTAATGCAACTCCTTTTAATTTGCATTACTGAAATAAATGGACTTTTGCACGATATTAGAATTTTTCGAGTTTCACCTGTATGTGGACATGTACGCTATATAGGTGAAATTGCAGATACGTACCTATAAGGCAAAGCCAAGTCAAGCCAAGAACAGGATAATATTCTTACCGGCCAAAATACATAAACACAAACACTCTATTTATGAAATTCCCAAAATGAAATATCTGGCTACTGTGGGGATTAGCTCTGGTAGACAGGACAAGCGGACGCAGTATAGAGGCAAAGACCAGTTTGTAACTCAAAAATTTCAGTGTTTTATTCACACTTATGGCAACAAAACAGTACGACAGTCCATTTGCAGTTTTGGTGTTCGTTCACACTGTTGTAGAAATTTTATATTGTGTATTGTCATCGTGTCTCTCAGTGTCAGGGTAAACCATTGGACTGGATATCTTCCCGTGTATGTCCTGTCACATACACGGGAAGATCTCCGCAGAGGTCTCCGTCGGCGAATGGTCCATGTGCTAAGCACTGGGCTGTGGGCCGGGGGAGACTGATGTGTTCAGCAGAGCAGTGTTTTGTTGGCTGATGTATGGACGCCGTCTAGGGCCCCTGCGCAAGACGCGGATTTATTGGCTTGGCGTGGATGCATTTGTTAAGAGAACAATATATAAAAGGAACGTGCGTTTGTTGTCTCTAGTGCGCCTGATCAGCCGCTGGAGATAATGACGTTGTCCTGTAAATAAACATGCATGAGGATCATAGTAATTTTATCTGGCATTGATCACTGAGCAAGGCTGGATAAAAATAGCTCCAGTGGTAATGGTAGATTATTGCATACATGTGTTTGTTGGCTGGGGTATTCTAAATGATGGTGTCTTGACTTCCTGTATGTCATCACTTCCTGTATGTCATCACTTCCTGTATGTCATCACTTCCTGCATCCTTGTTATGGGCCAGCCCCTTTTACACCTTTTGTGAGTAAATAAAAGTGAACAGACTGAGCAGGGCGGGGCGGTTGCTCAGCAGAACTTGAGATGAGAACACCTTTGGCTGATTGCGGTTGAGATTTTTAGCTTTCCTTACACAAAGACATTGGAGAGCAGATTACAACTATTAATATTTCTACAACAACACCTAGACAGTTCATACAGCAAAAACAGTCACCTTTTATCCTGGGTGTTAATCCAGAGCCGGTCGGCATAGCACAGGACAGAGCAGTCCTCCCGGATTCAGGCCTCGCAGCCTGGCACAAGGCTCAGACTCCACAGAGATTGCCAGAGCTCCAATGTCAGAGAGAGATCATCACCACCACCTGACACTGCTGGCTGTTTTTTATAGGCCTCTCAAAACCCGGCCTGGAACATGGGGAGTAGTCACCCACCCAGCACTTTGGCTGCTCCCAGTAAGAGCCATCCCGGATCAGCTATTACAGCTATACTAAATAGCAAGGTGTCAAACCGCAACTGCTGCTGACACATGAAAACTGGCTCTTACTCCACCGAGGCCAGGAACCTTGGTGACACATACAGTACAGACCAAAAGTTTGGACACACCTTCTCATTCAAAGAGTTTTCTTTATTTTCATGACTATGGAAATTGTAGATTCACACTGAAGGCATCAAAACTAGGAATTAACACATGTGGAATTATATACATAACAAACAAGTGTGAAACAACTGAAAATATGTCATATTCTAGGTTCTTCAAAGTAGCCACCTTTTGCTTTGATTACTGCTTTGCACACTCTTGGCATTCTCTTGATGAGCTTCAAGAGGTAGTCCCCTGAAATGGTTTTCACTTCACAGGTGTGCCCTGTCAGGTTTAATAAGTGGGATTTCTTGCCTTATAAATGGGGTTGGGACCATCAGTTGCGTTGAGGAGAAGTCAGGTGGATACATAGCTGATAGTCCTACTGAATAGACTGTTAGAATTTGTATTATGGCAAGAAAAAAGCAGCTAATTAAAGAAAAACGAGTGGCCATCTTTACTTTAAGAAATGAAGGCCAGTCAGTCAGCCGAAAAATTGGGAAAACTTTGAAAGTAAGAGCTATTTGACCATGAAGGAGAGTGATGGGGTGCTGCGCCAGATGACCTGGCCTCCACAGTCACCGGACCTGAACCCAATCGAGATGGTTTGGGGTGAGCTGGACCGCAGAGTGAAAGCAAAAGGGCCAACAAGTGCTAAGCATCTCTGGGAACTCCTTCAAGACTGTTGGAAGACCAAAGCAGTAATCAAAGCAAAAGGTGACTACTTTGAAGAACCTAGAATATGACATATTTTCAGTTGTTTCACACTTGTTCGTTATGTATATAATTCCACATGTGTTAGTTCATAGTTTTGATGCCTTCCTAGTCATGAAAATAAAGAAAACTCTTTGAATGAGAAGGTGTGTCCAAACTTTTGGTCTGTACTGTACCTTCCATCAATGACGGTCCCTTGCGCCTTCCTACACTACACACAGATGTACAAAATCATACAGAAATTCAACAAGCTTTTATGCAATATTTCACAGAATTTCACACTATAGCACCATATTACTGTGAGGCAACTTGCTCCTTCCTGTTCTGACTACCATACCTAAAATCCATCAACTCCCAGACCACCAAGACGTCTGGATAGATCAGGTTCACAAAGTTATTACTAATAGATTTTTTTGACTGGGTGAATAAAATAATAGACGGTGGAGGTGCAGTAGACATCGCATATCTAGATTTTAGTAAGGCTTTTGACACTGTCCCACATAGAAGACTTATCAATAAACTGCAGTCATTGAGCATGGACTCCCATATTGTTGAGTGGATTAGGCAGTGGCTGAGTGACAGACAACAGAGGGTTGTAGTCAATGGAGAACATTCAAAACAAGGTCATGTTACCAGTGGGGTTCCACAGGGATCTGTACTGGGACCAATTTTGTTTAATATCTTCATAAGTGATATTGCAAAAGGCCTCGATGGTAAGGTTTGTCTTTTTGCTGATGACACAAAGATATGTAACAGGGTTGATGTTCCTGGAGGGAAACGCCAAATGGAAAAGGATTTAGGAAAACTAGAAGAATGGTCAGAACTCTGGAAACTGAAATTTAATGTGAATAAGTGCAAGATAATGCACCTGGGGCGTAAAAACCCAAGGGCAGAATATAGAATATTTGACACAGTCCTGACCTCAGTATCTGAGGAAAGGGATTTAGGAGTAATTATTTCAGAAGACTTAAAGGTGGGAAGACAATGTAATAGAGCAGCACGAAATGCCAGCAGAATGCTTGGATGTATAGGGAGAGGTATAAGCAGTAGAAAGAGTGAAGTGCTTATGCCGCTGTACAGAACACTGGTGAGACCTCACTTGGAGTATTGTGCGCAGTACTGGAGGCCATATCTCCAGAAGGATATAGATACTCTAGAAAGAGTTCAGAGAAGAGCTACTAAACTAGTACATGGATTGCAGGATAAAACTTACCAGGAAAGGTTAAAGGACCTTAATATGTATAGCTTGGAAGAAAGAAGAGACAGAGGGGATATGATAGAAACTTTTAAATACATAAAGGGAATCAACTCGGTAAAGGAGGAGAGCATATTTAAAAGAAGAAAAACTACCACAAGAGGACACAGTTTTAAATTAGAGGGGCAAAGGTTTAAAAGTAATATAAGGAAGTATTACTTTACTGAGAGAGTAGTGGATGCATGGAATAGCCTTCCTGCAGAAGTGGTACCTGCAAATACAGTGAAGGGGTTTAAGCATGCATGGGATAGGCATAAGGCTATCCTTCATATAAGATAGGGCCAGGGACTATTCATAGGATTCAGATATATTGGGCAGACTAGATGGGCCAAATGGTTCTTATCTGCCGACACATTCTATGTTTCTATGTTTCTAATACTAATTTTGGAAAAAAAAACCTGAATCAAATCAATATTTGGTGTGACCACCCTTTGCCTTCAAAATCAGTTCTTCTAGGTACACTTGTACACGGTTTTTGAAGGAACTCAGCAGGGAGGTTGTTCCAGACATCTTGGAGAACTAACCACAGATCTCATATAGATGTAGGCTTGCTCAAATCATCCTGTCTCATCATGTAATCCCAGCCAGGGATGATGATGTTGAGATCATGGCTCTGTGGGGGCCATATCATTACTTCCAGGACTCCTTGTTCTTCTTTATACTGAAGATAGTTCTTAATGACAATGTTTGTATGTTTGGGGTGATAGTCGTGCTGCAGAATACATTTGGAGCCTTGAATGAAGAATAATGTAGGCATGCTGAAATGTATGTCCAGACTCGCATGCCTCACTGCTTCCTGCAGACACTCCTGCAGACACTCACTGCGAATGAACTGCCTTCTGTTACAGCCAAATATTTTCTATTATTTTTTTTACTGATCAGTCCATAACACACCTTCATCCCAGTTCCTATGTTTTCAAGCATAGCTGAGTGGAAACAAGGCCAATCGATTCAACCATTAACATTTCTTTTTTTCAAAGCATTCCACATTTTTTCACACCTGCTAAACCGGTGAGGATTTTTCCCCATAAAGAAAAAAACACTTACTTTTTTTATTTAGCATTGCCCTTTACAATACATGTTTAACCTACTCAGGCATACTGGTTGTTGACCTTTCATTTAACATAGTAGATGAAGAGGAGTACCCTCTGTTATCCTGGTAACATAATATCTTAATGTCTTACATTGTGTACTTTGATTCACTATGCACATAGTGATGTATGAACACAGCTCGCTGCCAAAATAAGAACAACCTCTGTGAGCACATTTAGGTACCTATTTATACGCATCTCATTTTCCATGTGAATAGACAAGAGTGATGTCATCACTGGTATAGATTTGCTCAGTCATTGCTTTCAAATTGCTGTTTGTGTATAGCAGCCTATGCCCTTCACGTTCTACTGATCATATGTGCGGTCTAGGCCCACTACAGGGGGTCCGAAAGAAAGGAAAGTGAAGGAAAGGATTAGATATTAACAGGGGTTTAAATGCAAATACTTGTAAAAAAAAAAATGAGTGCAGAATTAGTTAAAAACGTACCTGAACAATCTCCCACTGCTGCCATTTCAATGCTGCTCTGGTTTCATTACGATCCAAACACAGGAAATGTGGCCCAGTGATCCACCTCAATGAGTGGTTGGGCAGGCAGTTAGAGCTTTGTTTTTCCTGATACAGAGCACCATATTTTCTGCATACTGCATGTTTAAAACATTTCCACCACTGCCTGCAGCCACCACTAGAGGGAGCGTAGTAAATTATGCAACTGTTATATAGTATGCATTAAAGGGGTTGTCTAACTTCAACAACTGGCATTTATCATGTAGAGAAAGTTAATACAAGGCACTTACTTATGTATTATCTATATTACTTCCTTTGCGGGCTGGATTCATATTTCTATCACATTATACACTGCTTGTTTCCATGGTTACTACTCCCCCCTTGCAATCCATCAGCGGTGGCCGTGCTTGCACACTATAGGAAAAAGCACCAGATGGCCGCTGAACTCCAAGCAGAACAAGTACAGAGGGAAGGTGCAGTGTATCTGAACAGAGGAGACATGGAGGTGATTTGCCTGGTCACATGACCCTCCATCAGCGGCCATCTTATGGACAAGACCTCTTTGCGGAGAGTGTCACTTGGCAAACAAGGGGGCAAACCTAATGAAATATAGAAAATGATGCAGAATTTCAACAAAGACTATATTAGTAAGTGCCATATAATCATCCCACAAACACATTGGTCAACAGTACCCAGAAAGTGGCCAATCCCTTTAAGCCCCTTGCTTGACGCCACAGATGATCTCTGCAGGCACAGGATGCAGATTAGGAAAATGGATAAACATACTTGGCAGGTTCAGGCTTCCGCTGGTGTCTGGGTGTTGAACCGATAGCATTTTTAGATGACTTTTCAGAGTCTCTGTAGCTGAATCTTCTATGAACTGTTCTCACGGAGTTTTATCTGTTTTCTGCTTCACAGGGGCCCACATGCATACCAGCTCTCAGAGACAATGCAACATTTCTGAGGGACTCACCGGGCTGTCGCTTTTTGTCAAAAAAACAACAACACATTTTTAGTTCTGGTGTCAAAAGTGGTGCATAGTCTTTTAAGAATTTGTCTTTTTCTCTGACCGTGGCCAGAATTTGACTTCTCTGAATGCAATACCTTCTAGTTGGCCAACAAGGATTTCCACTTTTTGTTCTGTGGATACGGAATAGAGTTTGAAGGTGGCTGGCATTTTTCCAGAAACTCTCTTATAGGTTTCTCCCATGTAGTGTGGAAGCCATGGTGCCCCAAATTAGTATAGCATAGTCAGCAGCGTCATACATGGTATTGCAGTGGTAATAGGGGAGTTGCTGCAGCTTGATTCAGTACTACAGATACACCCGAGCTAAGCTTGATGGTTAAGGCCCCTTTCACACGGGCGAGTATTCCGCGCGGATGCAATGCGTGAGGTGAACGCATTGCACCCGCACTGAATACCGACCCATTCATTTCTATGGGGCTGTTCACATGAGCGGTGATTTTCACGCATCACTTGTGCGTTGCGTGAAAATCGCAGCATGTTCTATATTCCGCGTTTTTCACGCAACGCAGGCCCCATAGAAGTGAATGAGGCTGCGTGAAAATCGCAAGCATCCGCAAGCAAGTGCGGATGCGGTGTGATTTTCACGCACGGTTGCTAGGTGACGATCGGGATGGAGACCCGATCATTATTATTTTCCCTTATAACATGGTTATAAGGGGAAATAATAGCATTCTGAATACAGAATGCATAGTAAAACATCGCTGGAGGGGTTAAAAAAATATAAAAAATTTTTTTACCGGAAAGACGGATCCGGTATTGCAATGCATTTGTGAGACGGAATCCTCTGCCGCAAGTGTGAAAGTGCCCTAACGCATTAAAGGGAACCTGTCATCTGGATTTTGGGTATAGAGCTGAGGACATGGGTTGCTAGATGGCCGCTAGCACATCCGCAATACCCAGTCCCCATAGCTCTGTGTGCTTTTATTGTGTAAAAAAAACGATTTGATACATATGCAAATTAACCTGAGATGAGTCAGAGCTTGAAAATATGACTCTTCTCTGGTCACACAAGTAAGGCTACTTTCACACCTGCGTTAGGTGCGGATCCGTCTGGTATCTGCACAGACGGATCCGCACCTATAAATGCAAACGCTGGTATCCGTTCAGTACGGATCCGTCTGCATAACTAAGTAAAAAAAAGTCTAAGTCTAAGTGTAAGTCAAACGGATCCGTCCTGACTTACATTGAAAGTCAATGGGGGACGGATCCGTTTACAATTGCACCAATATTGTGTCAATGTAAACGGATCCGTCCCCATTGACTTACATTGTAAGTCAGGATGGATCCGTTTGGCTCCGCACCGCTGCTAGCAGCGTTTTGGTGTCCGCCTCCAGAGCGGAATGGAGACGGAACGGAGCCAAACTGATGCATTCTGAACGGATCCTTATCCATTCAGAATGCATTGGGGCTAAACTGATCCGTTTGGGGCCGCTTGTGAGAGCCTTGAAACGGATCTCACAGGCGGACCCAGAAACGGCAGTGTGAAAGTAGCCTAAGATATGACTCTTCTCTGGTCACACAAGTAAGATATGACTCTTTTATGTTAATTTGCATAAAAGGCGGGAATTACAAAAATGCATAATACTTATTGAATTCGTCTGCAAATGAAATTAAAAGTGCAGTTTATATGTTTAGGGTAACACAATGAACATTTAGAAACGCTCAGTGAGGGTAGCATAGTAGAGGTGACAGGTTCCCTTTAAGTAAAGAAAGACAAGAAAAAGATAACTAACTTTTCCATGGATTTCAATGGCTTTTGTCATGAGATAACCAAGATAACACTGTGCCACGTGTTATCAGAGTCAAGTTTAGCTCTGCTACATCTGTATCTCCATTGTCTAACATGTTGACATGTAGCTGCGGCACTGTAGATGCTGTTATATTGCACAGCAATGGCATTCATAGTCCACAGTTGAGGTCCAACCTTATTGACCCCAGCAGTACTCACTTTTAGTGGCCACCAAGTCTCTTGCTAATGCACTGCTGGATAATGGTCCTATGTGCCTCTTTCAAGAAGGATGCTCCCTTGTTCTTCCGGCAGGGTACAGTTAGGTTTCTTGTCCTCCTGGGAACAACGAGTAGTTCCACTTGGTAGGCGGTAGTTTCCGCTTAATGGGTGGGCCTTTCTATTCCTACTCTGTACAAGGTGTACTTGGCAAGATTCCTGCACGTACATGCGCTGCCTTCTCTTGATTGTTTACCTGCTCGCCATCGTTACTGCAGCGGTGAACAGGTCGTTCCACTTACTTCAATGGGACAGCTGTAAGTATACCTGTTCACCGCTGCGGCTTGCCAGGTAAACATTAAAGAGAAGGCAGTGCTCATACGAGCGGTGCTTTCTCTTCAAACTGATTGTGAGGGTTGCCAGGAGTCAGACCCTGGCCGATCTGATATTGATGGCCTATCCTGAGGATAGTTGATCAATATAAATAATTCTGACAACCCCTTGAATTCGGGTAGTAAAACCCCTTGTGGACCATCGCATGGCCTAGGACGTGGTTCAATTTGCTGACAATAAGCAGGGTGAGTGACAGTACCCGCGATAGCATTTTGCTATTTAGTGTGGACGGTGAATCACCAATATTATCACAATAAAGTATTTTCTAAGGGGTCTTAGCACCGCAGCCAGTTGGTAGGACACAGAGGATAAGATCATGCTTGTGATGCCAGAATTATGAAGCAGCCCAGGAGGAGTGAGTGGAGATAGGGAGTGGTGGTTTTGTCTCCCTAGGGTCATGCATTGATTGGAGCGAATACCCTTTTTTCCCTCCGGGCACACCCTGGCCATAGGACTCCTGCCTGGAATTGGTTGGGTTGCCCTTGATGTTGGATTGTTGGCAGAGTAGAAGGCAAGGCCAGTGAATGGAGACACTAATCTGAGCTGTTTGTTGCATTAAATAAAGTCTCTCTTTACAAAGTTGATGATAGGGGTTGTAGTACAAATGGCAGCAAAGGCACAGTTCCAATCTATTAATATGTAGAGTGAATCTAAATCGCACATCCTCATTCCTATGCTTCTGATATGACCATTGTTTACAATTTTCAGCATTTCTTTTGATAAAACATGGCTATACAGCACTATTATCAATCATTTGCTGTGCACTATAAAGAGGCATTAGTATACAGTTTGATCAAAGAGCATAGGCCCACTTACCGCGACAAGGTTGCCTCTTGTTTAAGTGGGAACCTACTCTAACCACACCACTCCAGCAGGCAACGGGATCCAGCAGCCGCACAGCGGCCCCACTGTACAGTGAGGCCACCTGGGCCCCGGGTCCCATCACTCCACCGGCACGGCACAGAAGCAGCGACGGCCGCCGTCCAGCGCCACATGTGAACTGGTGCAAAAGGTTCACCTGTTCACAGCCTCCCAGGAACTCCAACTGAGATGTGGTACGAATTTATAGACCCTTTGCAGACTTCTGCTAATTTAAAAGCACCTGAGCCAAATGGGGAGGAGTGCGGATTCAGAGGGGGGAAAAGAAGTTATAGCATAAATTCTATTAATATGTAGAGTGAATCTAAATCGCACATCCTCATTCCTATGCTTCTGATATGACCATTGTTTACAATTTTCAGCATTTCTTTTGATAAAACATGGCTCTACAGCACTGTTACAGTTCCAATCTACAACACAGTGCAATCCATTTCCAATAGCAGCGTATAGACAGCAACAATGGTGGTGGTTGTAGTGCTCCCTCTCTCTCTCTCTCTCTCTCTAAAGACACTTTGCAAAACTACAGGCAATGAGGTCCCTATTCAGTTTCAATGTATTTATTGCAATGCTTGAGTCAGACAGGTAAGAGACACAGGGGTGATGTACATTATACCACAGATAGAAATGATAACGTAATATCCATTATTATGACAGTGAGAAAGCATTACGGGTAAGGAGTATTATATGTTATGAGCCCTGGAAACCATGTGACTAGCATGCGCTTGGTATATGACTGGCATGTGATTGGCAGGTGAGTGTTAGCATCTGATTGGCCGCTTCCTGGTACCTGCACGGAATGTTAGGATTTGAATTTTATGCTCAGCCTACATTTCAGTTGATCACTTGGTTGGGAGCAACTGCAGCGTCTCGTCAAACACGAGGAGCGATTTTGACATTTTTTGACCCTTGAGCCGCACAGGCACAATTTCCTTTTTCCTTCCTTTTCCCCCCATTCCCGTTTTCATTCCAGGATTACATCGTCCATTACTAACCATCTGCTGGTAAGTGCTGATATCACACCTCACATACACTACACACAGGGTATAATATGTTCTATTAAATTATATCTTCTGATCACAACAGGCCATAATTCATATAAACAATCATGGCTTCTTATCATGAAACTAGTCATAGTAAATCTACAGAAGTTTCACTTTACTGTGGAGAACACTAATATTTCATAGTGAGGGCTCACTACATGTATGTCTCCAGTTATACATGTGTGCCTGGAGACAAACTGGCGGCCAGTTACTGGTCACTACCTGCTCTATGTATGGGATGAGGGTTTTATGGGGAGATTTATTTATATTGGTGTTTCATGAAGCTGATGGACGCTGGGGTGAGATATGCCATATTGAATAACAGGTACACGCCTCTTAATAAATTTGGAGCCTCTTTTAGAAGTCCATGTGCCAGGAAAAATTTGCCAGCTATGAGTTGACGTAGATAATTTATGCCAGTTAGGGTATGTCCTCACATTTAGGTTTCCTGATGCAGTTTTGGTAGCCAAAGCCAGGAGTGAATTAAAAAATGAGAAGAAGTCATGTCTGTCCTTAATACCTTTTCTACTGTGATGATCCACTCCTGATTTTGGCAAACAAAACGGCATCACCTGACCGCATGGCCGTACCCTTATAGTAAATATGTTAAAGTAAATGTCGACTGAAATCTACTCCAGTCAGAGGCTTAAGTAGAGTTTCGTCTAGGCACATGGACTGCCGGAATGTGCACCTAATTTATGTCGAGGCCTATGCCCCGTCATAAATTTAGCACATCCTCTGAAGGAGCCCAGATATCAGAGACCGGCATAAAATCCTGATATTTGATAAATGACCACCAATAAGTCACAAATTTTTGTGGAAACACTACAAAAGAATTGCAACTTTTTCCATTTTTCAACAGAAAACTGGTGTAACTCAATTTATTAAATACCCCCTGTTTCCTGATTACACTGTGTATAGCAGAAAACAATGTAAGTCTTAAGCTGGATTCACATCACGTTTTTCCCATCCGTTTAACATATACAAAAAACGTATATGTTAAACGGATGCTTCAGACTGATACCATACAATGGAATCCGTTCACCATAGAGTTCCATTGCATGATACAAGAACGTGGTGTGCTGCGTTTTTTGTATCCTTTTTTTCTAACATATTTGTCAAACTGAGGCATAAAACGTGATGTGAACCCACCCTTAAAGGAACATTGTTATTCTCCTAAACGTAAAATGATAGGAGGATTCAGCTAAACAAAAACTGCAAACATTTCACACAAATTCAGATTTCTCCAACATGAATAGTCTGTGAAATAATGTTCAGGATCTCACTTTTCTAAATATGAGGAAGACCATAACCTGAACACTTTAGGTTCAGCCCCAACATGAGAGGTCTGTTATCTGGATTATAGGACAGAACTGGTGGAGCCCAGCCAGGTCTGTGTCTACACAGCTACAGCAGTAATATAGCCATATACCCCACTTGACGCTGTAGAAAACCAGTGGACTTAGCAGTGTTGTGCCTAATATTGCTGAGTCTAGTGACTGGCTGAAGCAGTGACGTGGAGTATATAGCACGTCACTTTCACAGTAATGCAAGCAGATAATGGAAGGGAGGATTGGTAAAGCAGTGCTGGAAACAGCATGGGATTAACTGGTGAGAAGAGGATATTTTTTATATTAGCACATTTATTGGCCACTGGAGAATTTTTACAGTCCGAGAACCCCTTAGACAACTAAATAACAGAATTTAACATTTTTTTAAATTGTTTTTCCAATGACTAATTTAGAGTTTGAACATTCTCTTAATTGACAAGAGTTCCCAGCAAGATAACCTCCATCCATTATATATTTAAGTCACATTCTATGATTAATTCCTAAATGTTAGTTAGAATACAGGTTTACATATATCTTTTTTACTATTTCTGTATTCAGGAGCCAGCCATGTACAGACAGACTATCTGGGGAGAAGACATGGAGCACTTTCTAGAAGAAGAAGAAAGAGGGATCTATGATGTCTCCACCATGATGGCATTAGCCCTGCTGGCCTGCTTTGCCAATAATGTCAGTTTTAGTGTCTTTTAACTGTTGATTTGACCTATTTATTCGTGGCCTTATAGAGATAGTTGATCCTAGTTCCAGCGATCTGCTCAAGCACAGAGGGTCTCTTCCTCATTGCTCTGTTCAGCTGTGGACCGGAAATTTGCTGTCCCAACTCTCATCACATGGACCGCTGCCATCATTGGCTTCAGTGGTCATGTGCAGCTTGGGAAAATGTCACAGTTGAGGCCAGTGAATGGATACAGTAGTGCATATGTTTATGGGATGTATAACCTTCAGCCCAAAAGGGACCAGAAGCAGCGAGGATGAGCGCCAGTGACTAGGAAAGTGACTGGTGAGTCTGGTTAGGCCCTGCATTTCAAAGTACGAAAAAAGGATTGTTGAGGGATATTAAACCTTCTTGTAGTAGAAACATAGAAAACTTCAGCCTTTACACACATGGGACAATCTGCTATCTGACAAGACAACAGAACAGCAGAAACGTCTGAGGCAGATTGAGAAAGGTGAGACCCTAACACACGGCAATGCCTGACAGAACATGTACTTCCATAGAGGATAGAAGAGGGATGATGGAACACTTAGATATGGAACCCCATAGAAGGGAATTGGGGTGGCTGGGTGCCATCCAAAGCTTCTCTATTTACAACCATTTATTGGGTTAAATGTGTTTAATAATTACAATATCCTTGTACTAGTAAACTAATATACAAGCTAAGCACAACCTCTTCTATTGTAGCCTCCACCACTGTACATCATGGAGCACATCCTGAGGACAGCTGAGGACCATGTAAGTGATATCAGAAGAAAATCTGATTATTACGATAAATATAAATGGAAGCCTTTACAGATGATCTATCTGTAAAGGCTTCCATTTATATTTATCGGATAAAAGACTAAACCGAAAAGCTAAAGCAGAGTCATTCCCATCACTACTTATATCAGCTAAGAACTGTCTCGTCTATGTAACTAAGAACTAGGTGACTCTCTCCACACTAGGGCTACATCAGGCATGCTCAACCTGCGGCCCTCCAGCTGTTGCAAAACTACAACTCCCAGAATGCCTGAGCAACCTACACCTATCAGCCTACAGCAGGGCATGGTGGGAGTTGTAGTTTTCCAATAGCTGGAAGGCCGCAGGTTGAGCATTACTGGGCTACAGGAACGTAATATGGTGTATTTCTAGCCTACTGTAAGTTGTACAATAAGTGAACTGTAGTGAATCTAATATAAAATGTCTGTTACATACCAAAATTCTACACTGACTAAATGTTGACCCCATTCTCCCAAATCTGTGTATTGTTGTACTAAAACTGCTATGTTATTCTTCAAGTTCTTCAGGAACCTACAAGTGGAGGAGTTCACCATGGAGAAGGTAAAAGCCTCCAAGATTATAAAGTCTTCCTAACCTTGGACAACACATTGTAATCTCTACAGGGCGCAGAATAGGGTTAATAACATGAGTGATGTGTAGTTCAGTTTCACCTCCCATTTATAATTCTTCAATGAAACTTGTTCCAATCATTTCTATAGGCACAGTACACTAGACTATAAAGAGATATAATGAGAAGCTCTCCTGGCATTTTCTGAATATTGCTAATAATATACACGTATATATAGACTGAACCATACATGAGACATGGAAATGTCATTCCCCTGGAGCCAGATTTCTATCATGCACATAGTCTGCTTTATGGATGTGACATACCACCGTTGATCCAAATACATAACTACATGTGACGAGGTTTCAGTGCAGATTTTGTGCAGAAAACCGTACCAAATCTGCTCTGAAACCGCCTCCCACTGTTTTCAATCGGAGACTGCGAAACAGTTCATCCAGCTGAGGATTTTTCACGTGTGGTTTTCCAGATAGTGCCAATAGCGTACATGTCCATTTTTGGCGCAGTTACTGTGCAGACACCTCGGGAGGCCAAGGCATGCTCGCGATTTAGCTCCATTCATTGATGCTCAACTTAGAGCTGGACTAGACCATTCAAAATAAAAACCCATGCCAGAAACCACAGCGGTTTCTGCTGTGGGATATCTGGCAGATTTTGGCCCGGTCAAAATTAATTGTGTGAACATACCCTTAGCTGTTTTACTATAGAGAAGAGAACTCCTTATAACCAGGTTTTTTATGAAATTCTGTAAATGTGCACTAGATTAAAGTGACACTAATCTACCTTTATCATATTCAATATTGTAAACAGATGAGAGACACTGGACTGAGGATCACGGAGCACTATGTCAGTCACAACAGCAGACCATCAGACCACATAATAGGACATCTATTAGGTTATCCATTCCTATGTATCAGATGAAAAGCCATTTTTACTTTTCTAAGGCTGAAGATCCTGAAGACGACACGGAGGACGGGGTAAGAGCCTCAATTACTCTACAGACTCAGCTATGTGAATAAAAGTGATGATTGATGATGCTGCTGATTCCATATATGACTGAGCAAATACAAATCCTGTCAGACACCATTCTATCATCCATAATTCACGTGCAACATAAGAACATAATCCAACGGCACTCACCAATCTGGCCAGAGGAAGTGCTTTGTGCGCAAAATGGCCGTCGCCGCTTACTGTTTGTTTGGTTGCACTGTATCGTGTCTGCTCCTGACCCGTGGTGAATAAAGTAAATGAAAACGTCGATTGGTGAGTGCCGCTGGATTATTTTCTTAAATTGCACGTGAATTATTAATGCCTGACACCAGCTGAGCACCGCCTGACCAGGGGATACGCTGAACACTGTCCATAGCTGTACTTGCAGGAGGAAGCAGGGTTATGTGCAGTGCCATCGGATCTGCCATTGATTCTATCATCCATCACTACATCCCAACACTACATGAGCTGGGTCCTTAAAGGGGTTTTTCCACCAAAAATATTGTACTGTTCTGAAACCAGCACCTGGATTTGAATTCTTTTGTAATTGCATGTAATAAAAAAAACACCGATCCCAAGCCCGAACTTCTGTGAAGAAGTTCGGGTTTGGGTACCAAACATGCGCGATTTTTCTCACGCGAGTGCAAAACGCATTACAATGTTTTGCACTCACGCGGAAAAATCGTGGGTGTTCCCGCAACGCACCCGCACATTTTCCCACAAGGCCCGTGTGAAAGAGGCCTTAGACCGAATGCCCACAGCCGAGAGCAGTCTGTGGTATGCCGGGCTGGATTCCTGTTCAGAGCAGGAGCGCACGGCGTCATTGGTTGCTATGACGCCGTGCGCTTCATGTCGCCGCTGCACTACAGTAATACACTATACGAGTGTATTACTGTAGTGCAGCGGCGGCATGAAGCGCACGGCGTCATAGCAACCAATGAGACGCCGTGCGCTCCTGCTCTGAACAGGAATACAGCCCGGCATACCACGGAACACGGCCGTGTGCATTCGGCCTTATCCATGGGTTGTGTCTAGTATTGCTCTACATAGTATACATTTATATGCAATATAAGACCACAGGGATGCTCCGTCTGGAAAAAAAAGTAGACCTTTTCTGGTAATTCTGCACATCCCGTGGTTTTACAGCTGCATGACCAAAATATGTCAAGAAGCACTATTGTAATATACCAGGATCCCTGTAAAACAGGAGTGATTAGGAAAACTACCTTATGTCAACAGCCAGTGTACTTACCTGTGGTGACCAGTAAGCCTCTAGAATTATTACACATTCATCTGCAGATTATTCAGTCTTTAATGCGACATCTTTGTCTCCACAGGAACCAGCGATGGACACTAGACCTGAAGAAGCAGCAGAAGAGGAGGAGGAGGAAACATCTACCTGCGCCTGGTCCTGCATTTCAACAAGAAGGATCATCAGAGGAGTAAGGGCCAGGATTGCCTCCTTCTTTAACAGAGTATTTGGGTAAGTTAAGGTAAGTATAAGAATGGTAAGTATATGGAAAGTATAGTCTAAGTATAGCCATAAAAAAATGAAGAATTAGTTACGGAAATAAAATAGGAAAATAAGATGCTTCTTTAACAAAGTATTTGGATAAGTTAAGGTGAATATAAATAAGAGGGGTAAGTACAATTTAGGTATAGTCATAAAAAATAAAAATGTAGAACTATTTAAGAAGTTATAACATAAAAATAAAATCTTAGGTATAACACATACAGATGTAGCAGATCTGAACCTGAGTGTGATATCAAGACACAAGAGCCACTGAAAGCCAGTGAAAAGTCAATTAATCTTCTTCATATTGTTAATGTGTTAAGATCATTACATATGTAAATGTTAAAAGAATAAAAGGTATATAAGATATAAGGTATATATACAAGACATATAGTGAGATAGAGAATAGAAAAATATATGTCATGAGACACTACATGACAGGTATAATATATAACACGTATAAGATAATAGAAGATATGAGCAGAGTATATTTACCACACAGCGGTAAGGAGGAGTTGTTGAGTGAGACGTCCCATTCATGCCACACTTAGGGAAGAACCGGCGGTCTGGCTACCGCACCCGGCAGAAATCACCTTCCACACCTAGTTGCCAATGGTTGTATGATTTTGTGGGTAACAAATGAGGAGAGCTGGCCCCCATAGATCAGCTGTGATTCAGCCACATGTGGCAGCGGACCCTCTGTTCTTACCCTCACACAGTGCGGCCCCAGAAACATCATTAAATGTGAGCATGGGGAAAGGTAAACCCTGATGTTTTCTAAGGTCCTTATCTTGTAATTCCCGCTCACTGACTCATTGCTGTACTTTGCAAAAGAATTAAAAAAATATATAAAATAATAATATAGATAATATAGGACAGAAGATAAGTCAGCTATGAGGGATAAGATAATAACAGTGGCAGCACAAGTCCTGAGAAGATCGGCCCACTATATGGAGGAGTAGGTGGTGAGGGAGACATCCCATTCACACAACCCAGCTACAGAGACGTCATGGGGTCCAGACATTCAGAAATGTATCCGGGGTAATTCACAGAGAAGGAAGGGTCTTATCATCAGTGGGAAAATGTAAGGGCTCTGTGGTTTAGCAGGAGAACGTAAAGGGCTATTTCTTTCCCAATATTTATGGCATATACCCCAGGACATTCCATCATGCCTGATAGGTGCTGGTACCATCTCTAAGAACCTCTCCCATGAGAAGACCCGACACAAACACGGGCACAGATGCATTCACTTCTAAGCAGACAGTGTTAATGAGGGGAAAAGGGGTCTTTCTGTTTCTTCCGGGGTAGCGTCCTAGAGGTGTGAGCAGCACCTATCAGGCATTTATGATACGGGCTACACATTTAAGAAGGATAAAACAACAGATGCTAAACTCTACTAACAAGTCCCACAGGACATGCAGGCTGAAGAAAACCTAGACTCGGAACCAGTACAATTACCCAAAAGACTCCTTCACACACAACATGTTTGTGGCTTTTTATGGGTTTGTAGAAAAACAATACAATTGTAAGGAAAATACCAAAAAACGCGTAGTTTCCAGTGCATGTCTTTATTGTCTTACAGCTAACATTTAACAGTAGTTTTTATTTTTTTTTAAAAGTAAGCTTAAAAAACACTGCCCTTTTTTTCCTAATAACTTTGTGTGTGACACCACCCAATAGCTGCTAAACAAGGGGATAGGTCTAATGATAGAGCATATATATTGGATAGGTATATCATAGGCGTAATATCAATACAAAACTACAAACTATAAGATAGATGAGAATAAGTTACTAATTAAAATAAATAAAGACAAGTAGAATAGAGAGCGCTGTTGCTTTAGAATTAGAAAGCTGTGAAGCGATTGGGATAGAATGACATCTAATTGCGGGTATTCGTTTTTCTTAATTGTCTGAAAAAAAGTCCTTCTATATTGGTATAGAATATAGAAGGACTTTTTTTCAGACAATTAAGGAAGAAAAACTAATACCCGCAATTAGATGTCATTCTATCCCAATCGCTTCACAGCTTTCTAATTCTAAGGCAACAGCGCCACCTACTGAACACAAGTTAAAAGACCATTACCCTGCAAATATTAACAGATGGAAAAATCCCTATGAAGGGGATATTTTAGGAATTGACTCTTTTTACAAATTAATAAACAATTTTTTATATTTCTAGTATTTTTCTTATATTTTATTTTTTATTATCTTTTTGTTTGTTTTGTATTTTAAGGTTTACATTCAAAGAAATAGGTTTAATTCATGAATTTTTTACAGCATTTTCTATAGTAATTTTTAGAACAACTATAATTGTAGCTATTGACGATGCGCATGATGCTTTTTATTCAGCATTCTAGCAAATAAATTTATATTGCACCAAGATCCATTTTTATTGTTATATTGAACTACTTAAACATACTGTGATTAATATAGACATGATGCAACATGGGACATGTCGTGACTGGGACAATGGCAGAAAATCCAACACTGGTTTTGGTAGTAGGCTACTCTGCTCTCATAGCCCATAATGTAAGTCACTCGTCTGGAATTTGGTGGTGTTCTTACGGCCAAACCTCAGCTCTAAGATAGTTGTCCAACAGCGACACACGACTTCTGAGACTTGCTGTCACACAACATATATCACCGACCATATAGCCCCAATCTGAACTGTCTATTCGGCCATCTGTCTAACAATACAGTCCATGGAAGAAGATCGGGAACCTGAGATGAGTAATCATGAAGGACGGGGATAACCAGCAGAGGTACACTCGGGGTCCCTTCTCTCCTTCTACATCCCACCCCCAGATTAGAGCCTCTTCAATGAGAGTTTAAGGATATAAGATCTATTCATGAGCTACTGCCATGTGGGCATCCAGTATAACATCAGTTCTTTTCCTCAGCTGTACATGTCGTTTGCGTCCCATGGTGAGCGGTACACATGGGATGCCAACTGAAACCCAGGAAGGAGTCTTTCACCAGGGGTGTCTGAAGGTCACAGTGTTAAATTGTGCTACTTCAAGGGGCCACATCAAAATTGCAGATGCCCAAAACAGAAGGAGCTTACAGACCTATAGACCTGCCCAGTCGGAACACTCTGGATGGTACAATAATTTAATAGGGAGCCAAGCACTCTGCCTGCACTATTATTAATGGGGGCACTCTGCCTGCACTATTATTAATGGGGGCACTCTGCACCATTAATAATAGGGGGCACTCTGTCTGCACCATTAATAATAGGGGGCACTCTGTCTGCACCATTAATAATAGGGGGCACTCTGTCTGCACCATTAATAATAGGGGGCACTCTGTCTGCACCATTAATAATAGGGGGCACTCTGTCTGCACCATTAATAATAGGGGGCACTCTGTCTGCACCATTAATAATAGGGGGCACTCTGTCTGCACCATTAATAATAGGGGGCACTCTGTCTGCACCATTAATGATAGGGGGCACTCTGTCACGGCGGACGTGCACAGTTAAACAGATAACACACCAACCAGGCTCTGGACGAGAGACAGGGGAAGGGTCACCTCCTAATTTATCCCTGACCTCTTTCCCTGCAATGCTCAGCCCACAGACAAACCTTGATGGTAGATTTGCTGTGTCCACCAGCCTTTACTAACAGAACCCTGAACTCCCTGAGATGGTGAAGTGGGGAGAAAGGAGCAGCCAGCTCGCACAGAACCTGGATGGGTAAGATGACATAAACAACCAAACAAGAAAAGACACTTATCTGCTGAGAGCAGGAACAAACAGCCAACCTTCCTTCCAAACTTCCCAGACAATAATGAACAGTATAATCCGCTCAGGGCACTGAGCAGAGGAGCTATTTAAACTAATGACTCCACCCAGTGCACCTGATGAGGGGCGGATCCAGCACGACTCCAAAACAAACACTAAACTCGTGCTGCAATCCTGGCCGTCCTCCGCACATCGTCAGAGTGGGGCATGACAGTACCCCCCCTTCTACGGGTGACCTCCGGACACCCCGGACCAACCTTATCCGGATGGGACCTATGAAAAGCCCTCACCAGTCGGCTGGCGTTGACATCCGACGCCAGAACCCACATCCTCTCCTCAGGACCGTATCCCCTCCAGTGAACCAGGTACTGGAGGGAACCCCGCAGAACTCTTGAGTCGAGAATCCGGAGATCTCGAACTCCAAGTTTCCCTCGACCAGAACAGGAGGAGGAGGCAATGGCGATGGTACCACCGGTTTAACATATTTTTTTAGTAAAGACTTGTGGAAGACATCGTGGATCCTCCAAGTCTGCGGCAGATCAAGTCGAAATGCCACAGGATTGATCACAGCAGAAATCTTATATGGACCAACAAATCTTGGACCCAGTTTCCAAGATGGCATTCTCAACTTGATATTCCTAGTGGACAACCACACCAAATCACCCACACACAGGTCCGGACCAGTCACACGTCTCCTGTCAGCCATTCGTTTATACCTCTCATCCATCCTCTCCAAATTCCCTTGAATACCCCGCCAGATAGAGGATAAAGCAGAAGAGAATCTCTCCTCCTCTGGCATCCCGGAGGAACCAGACCCAGAAAAGGTACCAAACTGAGGATGGAAACCGTATGCGCCAAAAAATGGAGACTTACCCGTGGACTCCTGCCTACGGTTATTCAATGCAAATTCTGCTAAGGGCAAGAATGAGGACCAGTCCTCCTGATTCTCAGCCACAAAACACCTCAAGTAGGTCTCCAGATTTTGAGTGGTACACTCCGTCTGACCATTCGACTGTGGATGAAAAGCCGACGAAAAAGAAAGTTGAATGCCAAGTCGAGAGCAGAACGCCCTCCAAAACCTGGAGACAAACTGCGTGCCCCTATCAGAGACAATATCCGAAGGAATACCGTGCAATTTAACAATATTATCCACAAAAATCTGCGCAAGAGTCTTAGCGTTAGGCAGACTTGTTAGTGGTATAAAATGAGCCATTTTACTGAAACGATCGACTACCACCAAAATCACTGTTCTCCCGGAGGAACTCGGTAGGTCCGTAATAAAGTCCATGGACAAATGTGTCCAAGGACAAGATGGAATAGACAATGGAAGAAGCTAACCAGGCGGTCGAGTATGAGCAACCTTAGACCGAGCGCAGGTTTCACAAGCTGTCACGTAATTCTCAATACTCTTACGCAAACCTGGCCACCAGAACCTCCGGGACACCAGATCACAGGTGGACTTACCACCAGGATGTCCAGCGAGAACAGTATTGTGATGTTCCTTGAACACCTTGTATCGTAGGCCCTCAGGAACAAACAACCTCCCTGGGGGACACGAACCAAGAGCCCCCTCCTGAGCTCCCAACACCTCCATCTCCAATTCAGGGTACAGAGCGGAGACCACCACTCCATCCGCCAAAATCGGCGCTGGATCTTCTGAATCACCTCCCCCAGGGAAGCTGCGAGACAAGGCATCTGCCTTGACGTTCTTGACCCCTGGGCGAAAGGTAACCACGAAATTGAACCTGGTAAAAAACAATGACCATCTGGCCTGTCTAGGGTTCAGACGCTTGGCAGACTGCAGGTAAGCCAAATTCTTATGGTCTGTATACACAGTAACAGGGTGGGAAGCCCCCTCTAACCAGTGACGCCACTCTTCAAAGGCCAACTTGATCGCCAACAACTCCCTATCTCCAACATCATAATTCCTCTCGGCGACAGAGCTTCCTGGAGAAGAAGGCACACGGGACCCACTTGCCAGGAGAAGGACCCTGCGAAAGCACCGCCCCAACCTCTGATGCATCAACCTCGACCACGAATGGCTGAGATACATCCGGCTGCACCAGAATGGGAGCAGACGCAAAACGCTCCTTAATAGCCGAAAAGGCCTGCAATGCCTCATCCGACCAGACAGAGACATCAGCGCCCTTCTTGGTCATATCAGTAAGAGGTTTGACTAGCGTGGAATAATTCAAAATAAATTTTCTATAATAATTCGTAAACCCCAAAAATCGCATCAAAGCTTTCTGATTCTCCGGTCGGTCCCACTCCAGAACCGCCCGGACCTTTTCGGGGTCCATACGAAAACCAGAATCAGAAAGCATGTATCCCAAAAATGGAAGCTCTTGCACCGCAAACAAACATTTCTCCAATTTGGCGTATAATTTATTCTCCCGAAGGATCGTCAAAACCTGTCTCACATGATCCTGATGGGTCTTCAGATCAGGAGAATAAATTAAAATGTCATCAAGGTAGACTACTACGAACCTCCCCACCAAATGATGAAAAATATCATTGACGAATCGCTGAAATACCGCTGGCGCATTCGTCAACCCAAAAGGCATTACCAGGTTCTCAAAATGACCCTCGTGCGTATTGAAGGCCGTTTTCCACTCATCCCCCTCCTTGATCCTGATCAGATTGTATGCTCCTCTCAAATCCAACTTGGAGAACACCTTGGCTCCAACAATCTGATCAAAAAGATCAGAGATCAAAGGCAGGGGATATGGATCCTGGACTGTAATCCGATTCAGCTCCCGGAAATCCAAACACGGTCTCAGTGATCCATCTTTCTTCTTCACGAAGAACAAACCTACAGCCACTGGAGACTTAGATGGTCTAATTTGACCCTTTGCCAAACTCTCGGCGACATACTTTCGCATGACCTCTCTCGGGTTGAGAGAAGTTGTAGAGCCGAGACTTAGGCAACTTAGCCCCCGGAATGAGATTTACAGGACAATCATAGTCATGATGAGGGGGCAATTCCTGAGCCCCACCCTCCGCAAACACGTCCGAAAAATCTGAGAGATACTGAGGCAAGGCCGTAACGGACACTTCAGAAATAGATGTGACAAGACAATTATCCGAACAAAACTTGCTCCAACCAATGATTTGTCTTGCCTGCCAGTCTATAATTGGGTTATGTTTAGACAACCATGGCAACCCCAAAACTATTGGAGCTGGCAAATCCTTCATGACGAAACAGGAAATGATCTCAGCATGTGAATCACCCACCCTTAAATGAATATCATGAACAACGTGAGTAAGGCTCCCTTGAGAAAGAGGGGAAGAATCAATGGCAAAAACACGAATCTCGTTCTCTAACGTGCAAATACTTAGTCCCAAACCCTCAAGAAACAGAAAGTCAATTAAATTTACCCCAGCACCACAATCAAGAAAAACATCCACAAACACATTTCGAGACTCTAGCGCCACCATAGCTGAAAGGAGAAAACGGGAACTGCAGGGAACTTGCATACCAGTCTGCTCTACCACACCATTCATACTACCAAGTGTGAGGGAGGTTTTTTTTTCTTTTTTCTTTATCACTCTCCCCTGTGGTTCAACATACGGACAAGAAAAAACAAAATGACCCCTCTTTCCACAAAAGAAACATAAATTGTGCGCTTTACGAAAGTCTCTACTATCCGAATGGAAAGATATCTGACCTAACTGCATGGGTTCCTCTCCTAGGCCAGAATAACAAGCAATATCTCCCTGGGCAGCTGGTGGAACAAAACCACACGCGGGAGGAATCCCCTGCACAGAGGGACCCATACACCTCTCTCTGATACGTCTATCCAAAGGTATCGCCAAAGACATTGCATTTTCCAAAGTATCTGGGTATTCATGAAAAGTTAGAGCATCCTTCAACCTTTCAGATAACCCCTGACAAAACTGGCTACGTAACGAAGGGTCGTTCCACCCCGACTCAGTAGCCCACCTCCTAAACTCTGTGCAGTAAACCTCAGCAGTATGTTTACCCTGTAGTAAGTTACGTAATTTTTACTCTGCCATTGAAACTCGATCTGGGTCATCGTAAATCAATCCCAGGGCTTTAAAAAATTCCTCCACCGACCGGAGAGATAGAGAACTGGGCGGCAGGGAAAAAGCCCAGGATTGCGCGTCCCCTTTCAGCAAAGACATGACGATACCCACCCTCTGATCCTCATTACCTGATGAAAATGGGCACAATCAAAAGTACAACTTACATGATTCCTTGAAACGGAAAAAATCATCAGTACCCTCTGCAAATTTCTCCGGAAGAGCAACTTTAGGCTTCCCAACAATTTGACCTGTACCTGAAGCCAACACCCTCTGACACTGTGTGACCGTACTACGTAGATCCGCAACCTCCAGGGACAAACCCTGCATGCGGTCAACCAGTGCATCAATTGACGCCATCACATAAACACCGAGAAATGGCGGTCACAGTATGGCGGATTATAATGTCACGGCGGACGTGCACAGTTAAACAGATAACACACCAACCAGGCTCTGGACGAGAGACAGGGGAAGGGTCACCTCCTAATTTATCCCTGACCTCTTTCCCTGCAATGCTCAGCCCACAGACAAACCTTGATGGTAGATTTGCTGTGTCCACCAGCCTATACTAACAGAACCCTGAACTCCCTGAGATGGTGAAGTGGGGAGAAAGGAGCAGCCAGCTCGCACAGAACCTGGATGGGTAAGATGACATAAACAACCAAACAAGAAAAGACACTTATCTGCTGAGAGCAGGAACAAACAGCCAACCTTCCCTCCAAACTTCCCAGACAATAATGAACAGTATAATCCGCTCAGGGCACTGAGCAGAGGAGCTATTTAAACTAATAACTCCAGTGCACCTGATGAGGGGCGGATCCAGCACGACTCCAAAACAAACACTAAACTCGTGCTGCAATCCTGGCCGACCTCCGCACATCGTCAGAGTGGGGCATGACACACTCTGTCTGCACCATTAATAATAGGGGGCACTCTGTCTGCACCATTAATAATAGGGGGCACTCTGTCTGCACCATTAATAATAGGGGGCACTCTGTCTGCACCATTAATAATAGGGGGCACTCTGTCTGCACCATTAATAATAGGGGGCACTCTGTCTGCACTATTATTAATGGGGGCACTCTGCCTGCACTATTATTAATGGGGGCACTCTGCACCATTAATAATAGGGGGCACTCTGTCTGCACCATTAATAATAGGGGGCACTCTGTCTGCACCATTAATAATAGGGGGCACTCTGTCTGCACCATTAATAATAGGGGGCACTCTGTCTGCACCATTAATAATAGGGGGCACTCTGTCTGCACTATTATTAATGGGGGCACTCTGTCTGCACCATTAATAATAGGGGGCACTCTGTCTGCACCATTAATAATAGGGGGCACTCTGTCTGCACTGCTATTAATAGGGGGCACTCTGTCTGCACTGCTATTAATAGGGGGCACTCTGTCTGCATTATTCATAATAGGGGGCACTCTGTCTGCATTATTCATAATAGGGGGCACTCTGTCTGCACTGCTATTAATAGGGGCACTCTGTCTGTACTATTCATAATATGGGGCACTCTGTCTGCACTATTAATAATAGGGGGCACTCTGCACTATTAATAATAGGGGGCACGCTGCACTATTAATAATAGGGGGCACTCTGTCTGCACTATTAATAATAGGGGGCACTCTGTCTGTACTATTAATAATAGGGGGCACTCTGCACTATTAATAATAGGGGGCACTCTGCACTATTAATAATAGGGGGCACTCTGTCTGCACTATTAATAATAGGGGGCACTCTGTCTGCACTATTAATAATAGGGGGCACTCTGTCTGCACTGCTATTAATAGGGGCACTCTGTCTGTACTATTCATAATAGGGGGGAATCTGTCTGCACTATTAATAATACGGGGCACTCTGCACTATTAATAATAGGGGGCACTCTGTCTGCACTGCTATTAATAGGGGGCACTCTGTCTGCACTGCTATTAATAGGGGCACTCTGTCTGTACTATTCATAATAGGGGGCACTCTGTCTGCACTGCTATTAATAGGGGCACTCTGTCTGCACTATTAATAATAGTGGGCACTCTGTCTGCACTGCTATTAATAGGGGCACTCTGTCTATACTATTCATAATAGGGGGCACTCTGTCTGCATTCCCCTCATGTAGGGCATCACTCCAATCATGTAGGGTATCACTCCCCTCATGTAGGGCATCACTCCCTTCACCACACATCACTCCCCTCATGTAGGGTATCGCTCCCCTCATGTAGGGTATCGCTCCCCTCATGGAGGGCATCACTCCCCTCATGAAGGGTATCGCTCCCCTCATGTAGGGCATCACTCCCCTCATGTAGGGCACCACTCACTTCACCACACATCACTCTCCTCATGTAGGGCATCACTACCTTCCCCAAACATTACTCCCCTCATGTAGAGCATCACTCCCATCATCACACATCATTCCCCTCATGTAGAGCATCACTCCATTTACCACACATCTTCTCTCCCCTCATGTACGGTATCGCTCCCCTCATGTAGTGCATCACTCCCATCACCATACATCAGTCCCATCATGTAGAGCATCACTCCCTGCATGTAGGGTATCGCTCCCCTCATGTAGGGCTTCACTGCCTTCACAACACATCACTCCCCTCATGCAAAGCATCACTCCCTTCACCACACATCAGTCCCCTCATGTAGGTGATCCCTCCCCTCATGTAGTATATCACTCCCCCCATGTAGGGCATCATTCCCTTAGCAACACATCACTTCCCTCATGCAAGGCATCACTCCCTTCTCCACAGATCACTACCCTCACGTAGGGCATCACTCCCCTCATGTAGGGTATCACTCCCCTCATGTAGGGTATCGCTCCTCTCATGTAGGGCATCACTCCCCTCATGTAGGGTATCACTCCCCTCATGTAGGGTATCACTCCCCTCATGTAGGGTATCACTCTCCTAATGTAGAGCATCACTCCCCTCATGTAGGGTATCGCTCCTCTCATGTAGGGCATCACTCTCCTCATGTAGAGCATCACTCTCCTCATGTAGGGTATCACTCTCCTCATGTAGGGTATCGCTCCTCTCATGTAGGGCATCACTCCCCTCATGTAGGGTATCACTCTTCTCATGTAGGGTATCCCTCTCCTCATGTAGGGCATCACTCTCCTCATGTAGAGTATCACTCCCCTCATGTAGGGTATCACTCTCCTCATGTAGGGCATCACTCCCTTCATGTAGGGCATCACTCCCCTCATGTAGGGTATCGCTCCCCTCATGTAGGGTATCGCTCCCCTCATGAAGGGCATCGCTCCCCTCATGTAGGGCATCACTCCCCTCATGTAGGGTATCATCCTTCTCATGCAGGGCATCACTCCCTTCTCCACACATCACCCCCCTCATGTAGAGCATCACTCCCTTCACCACACATCATTCCCCTTAATGTAGAGCATCACTCCCCTCATGTAGGGTATCACTCCCCTCATGTAGGGTATCGCTCCCCTCATGTAGGGTATCGCTCCCCTCATGTAGGGTATCGCTCCCCTCATGTAGGGTATCACTGCCTTCACCACACATCAGTCCCGTCATGCAGAGCATCACTCCCTTCACCACACATCAGTCCCCTCATGCAGGGGATCACTCCCCTCATGTAGGTTATCGCTCGACTCATGTAGAGCATCACTCCCTTAACCACACATCACTCCCCTCATTTAGGGCATCACTCCCCTCACGTAGGGCATCATTCCCTTCATCACACATCACTCCCCTCATGTAGAGCATCACTCCCTTCACCACACATCAGTCCCCTCATTTAGGGCATCACTCCCTTCATCATACATCACTCCCCTCATGTAGGGCATCACTCCCTTCACCACACATCACTCGCCTCATTTAGGGCATCACTCCCCTCACGTAGGGCATCATTCCCTTCATCACACATCACTCCCCTCATGTAGGGCATCACTCCCTTCACCACACATCAGTCCCCTCATTTAGGGCATCACTCCCTTCACCACACATCAGTCCCCTCATGTAGGGCATCACTCCCTTCACCACACATCAGTCCCCTCATTTAGGGCATCACTCCCTTCATCACACATCACTCCCCTCATGTAGGGCATCACTCCCTTCACCACACATCAGTCCCATCATTTATGGCATCATTTCCTTCCCACACATCACTCCCCTCATGTACAGATAACTGTGAATAGAGTATCATATGTTGGTGGCTTATTATACATAAATCGACAAACAAATTCCAAAAATTCTTTCCCACACATTACACCTCATGAACATCACCTCTCTCCAATCCCAATACTTTGTCAGTCAGTCCTTCCCATAACCTACCTGAGCCATACTTTATACACCGTATTTCCCACACATGAGTATACTTGCCATAGGCTCAGGTTATGTCCTGTGTACAGTCACTGCTACTTTTTTACACGACCTCCTCTGCTGCAGCCTGTCAGGAATCCAGCAGGTGGCGCTGCCGCCAGCACTGATGCCTCTTGTAGTGAAGAGACTGTCTGGTATAAGTGCGGCGCCGGCGGATGACATATCCTCTCACGTGTGCCCAGTAAACACATGTCTGCTCTGTCCAGTGAGGAAAAGTTAAAGGCGGCAGGTATTTTGGGCTTGGGGCGCAGTAGTAAAGGGTGTGATTAGCAGTGTATGTGCCCGATCCTCTATTGTTCAGTGCTGTGTACTGCACGGTGTGAATAACGCCCCAGTGTAGGTACTATGTTTTTGAAAGCCGTTCAAATCGCAGTGATAGATTTCCTGGGGGATAGCATCATAGAAATCTGGGAAAGTAGATGCCAGTTTAGGGGGTGGCATCAGCTTAAAGGGATGCCCTAAGATATACATATATGTTTTTGAAACAACAGGGAACTTTCTAAATCTACTTTCTTAAACTCCTCCTGTTCCAACCCCGCTGCTCCGGCCTCCCTGTTGGCCATTTGTTTCTCTGCAGTGGTGACATGCCTGTATACCTCATCTGACCACTGCAGCCAATCATTGGCCTCAGTGGTATTGTGCATTATACCGGTGATTGGCTGCATTGGTTACATGTTACATTGTAAAGCTTGTCATCCCTGCAGCTGAAATGTTGTGTCATGGCTGGAGCGACAGTGATGGACACTCCCTTACCCCTTATCATATGGCCAGACCGGGTGCCTAAGTGGCCGGTCATCTACACACATAACTGCTACAGCCCAATCAGTGGCCTCAGCAGTGACATGCACAGACAAGTATTTTTTCTTTTTTAACTTGGGGAACTGGAATAATAAAAAAAAAAAGCCGGTATACCGGTATTTCCTTTAGTGAATCTTTTACGTTCCCCTCCATCGCTGCAGCCATGATGTAATGTTTTGGCTGTCAGACAACCCCTTTAAGTATGCCAGGTTGTAAACTTTTCCTTTGCATTGTTTTGCCCTGGAGTATATCAACATTGTAGAATACATCTTGTGTCATTATTTAGAGATAATGTGTGAAATGGAGAACCTGACTGGTAAATACTTGAATTCCCCATAAAATGACAATTCTAAAGTATTTCTTGGGTGATATAAAAAATATTGCTAAGATAACGATATTAAAGGGTTTGTCCGGCTGAACCCGAACATACACCCTTTTTCACCCAGGCAGCCGCTCTGATATGAGCATCGGAGCATTTCCTGGTCCGATGCTCTCTCTTTCCCTGGGCTGCGCAGGGCAAGGGCTATTTCATTAGATACGGCGACACACTGGGTATCTGCTAGGCAGAGGCTTCCACCTTGCAGGGAGCCTGGTGACATCACCAGCACTAATGGATGGGCTTTAGCACTGCCCTAGGCTGTAAAGCACTTAAGACCACCCATTAGTGCCGGTGACGTTACCTGCAACACTGCTAGGCGGAAGCAAACAGCCCTTGGCCTGTGCGATACAACGCAGGGCAAGGGAGAGCATCGGAGCATGAAATGATGGGCTGAGTGGGTTCAGCTCTGGACCCGGACAACGTCTCTAACTTTTAAATGATGCGCCGATGGTCACATCAGACTGGCTGCTTGGGTAAAAAAGGGTATAAACCCCTTTTAATAAATTTATCACGAAAACAATATATATTGCGATAAATACCCTTTTAGATGAAAAAAATCAGCTGGGGCCACAAAGAGACTTTATACTGTACGGGGGCCACAAGGAGATTTTATACTGTATGGGGGCCAAAGGAGACCTTCTACTATAGGGGAGCAATTGACGCCGCTGCTACAGTGATCTGTTCCCCTTGTGTCAGGTCAATTGATCATGTGACGTAAGGGAAGCAGGTCACCACCAATTGACAACAGTGGTTTCAAAGTGGATGTTTATAGACGGGCACCCGAGAGAGGCAGTTGAGGCTGGGGACCGAAGGTGCTAGGATCCAGCACTGGGGATCAGGTAAGTATACTTCCCTTTGCAGGTCTGATCAGGAGGAGGGGGTCGAGTAAATCCTGCATATAATATACAACAAGCAGGGGAGCCCAGGCAGCTATACCCAGCGGACACATGAACCGAACACATAACTGTAGGCTGTAGAGATCAGGACATGGGGCTGTGTGGTCACATGCCTGCTTACATCGCTTTCCCCTTTCCCCAACATCTTTCTGTGCAAAATACATAACAATAATATGGCTTTAATATGGCAACAATGAGTCTTTCCACTTGCAACTCTTTAGCAGTGACTTACCATCTGACTAGGTCGCCGTGTACGCGAGGTGCGACTTTCCAGTGGTCTCACTGATGCTGGGTGTTTTATTTTACGCCTAAGCCTTGTATAGGAGAGGGAGGCAGAAGCGGGCCTGACATCACTTATATACCACAGTTATTAAGAAACTATCATATTGTTAAATCACCGTTTCCTGATACTGTGGTATATCACCAATACCAGTGTATTGCCCAACACTAGGTGTTCCTATTACTCCTTCTAAAAATGTCAGAATATATAGACAGCTGAGTGTCACGCTAATGCTGTCCAATAAGTGCTGTCTGTATAGGGACACACACATTTGACAGGAGAATGGTAACACCCCGTTGTCAATTTATTCAAAGATTTCTAGGAATAATAACGGGAACAGCACACCGTTATTAGAAAACATGTTCCAGATTAGTTTTTTTCCACGTGAAATAAAAGTATTTACTAAAATAGACATTTTAGAAGTAGTCCTAATCCTATACCTGATCTAGACCCAGTGGGGGCAGCTACAATGGCCACTGAAGTCTCAATCTGTGGCTCCTTTCATAATAAGTCAATAGTGGATACTATCAGGTGTCAATTTTGACATTTCTTCTGACCAAGAACCCTGCTCTCAGTGCCACAGTCCAGATACCAGTATGCAGGCTCGGAGTGGCCCACATGGGTACAGGGGAATCCCTGTATGTGTGTGTGTGTGTGTATATATATATATATATATATATATATGTGTACAGCACCTCAACCAGCCTATGTTCATATACAAAAACTTGTTAGATTATTTATTATATTTCAATGTATCCGTACGGTGGGCCCCCAAAATACATTTTACTTGTGGGCCCTAGGTACCCCAGTCCGACACTGCCAGTATGTATTTAAATCAAAGCATTGACAGGTGTCTTGATTAGGGTCAGGGTATGGCAGAGCACACATCCTCTTTTTGTATTGGTAAGAGAGGTGATAACGTGAAAAAAGTTCCTGTTTCCCACCTGGGGTCAATGGAAAACTCTATACTTGCATCATTCCCCCTCCCTCTCCACACTTGCAGAACCAGAAGGAAAAAGCAGTGAAATGGTGAATTATCTTGTGTGCCTTTAGTGATAACTTCTTTCTTTACAGATATGAAGGAAGACGTTGGAAGAATTTTGGTTCAGTTTAAGAATGAAAGCGGAGAGCTTCTTGGCACTTCGTTCGATGTGCCTGTGGACATTACACCTGATAAGTTACAGCTGGTCTGTAATGCCCTTATACAGGAGGTAATGCCAACCACATATACCTAGGCTGAACGTGTTACTGACATGAGCAAGCTATGTCGTCAGTTTCCTCCAGTGACAGACATCTGGGGCAGCCCCCATACATATTAGCTTGTCAGCAGGTCCTGCAGAAATCGGTGAGCTAGACCACCATTTATCTTATATGGTCATACACAGTACATTGTAATCCACAAATCCACTGAATTGAATGGGACCTATTGAGAATCTAATGTCTGGCGTCTTTCGAGAGGATAAAAATTTGTCTTTAGTCATAGATACCTTTTAATGTCTAAAGGCCTCTTAAAACTGCCAGAACATCGGGCAGATTATTGCTAACTAGCGTTCATACGAATGCTTGTTACTGATAATCTGCCCTAGGATATGATAGGATCTTGGTTTGGTCACCTAAATCATTGTTTGCCAGCAACAGATCATGCTGTCTAAACAGCACTCTGCTGCCCATAAACTTTGATTCTGTATGGGGGATGATCAGTGGCATTAGCGATCACTCCTCCCCATACTGTGGAGGTGGTCTGCTTCACTGACTAGCAGGTGATTGCTGGGAAGGAACGCTTCCTTCCAGACAATCGTCTCTTCAAATGAAAAGTGTCTTAGGCTATTTTCACACTTGCGGCAGTGTGATCCGGCAAGCAGTTCCGTCGTCAGAACTGCCCGCCGATCTAGATGTGACTGAAAGCATTTGTGAGACGCATCCAGATGCAGATCCGTCTCACAAATGCATTGCAAGAACGGATCCGTCTCTCCGCTTGTCATGCAGACAGACAGATCTTTCTTGTATCTTTTTTCACATTTTTACTGGTTTGCGCATGCACAGACCGGAAGGACGGATCCAGCATTCCGGTATTTTGAATGCCGGATCCGGCACTAATACATTCCGGCAAGTATTCAGTTTTTTTTTCACCGGAGATAAAACCGTAGCATGCTGATTTGCCTGATCAGTCAAAATGACTGAACTGAAGACATACTGATGCATCCTGAACGGATTACTCTCCATTCAGAATGCATAGGGGTATACCTGATCAGTTCTTTTCCGGTATAGAACCTCTAGGAAGGAACTCTTTGCCGGAAAAGAAAAACGCTAGTGTGAAAGTACTCTTAGGCTACTTTCACACTAGCGTTTTTCTTTTCCGGTGCTGATTTCCGTCCTAGGGGCTCAAATCCGGAAAATAACTGATCAGTTTTATCCTAATGCATTCTGAATAGAGAGCAATCCGTTCAGGATGCATCAGGATGTCTTCAGTTCAGTCTTTTTGACTGATCAGGCTTTTCAGAAGACCGTAGCATGTTGTATTTTTACCTCCGGCCAAAATTCCAGAACACTTTGACTGAACGCCTTTTCCCATTGACTTGCATTAACGCCGTATCCGGCGCCGTGTGTTCCGTCAAACCGGATCCGGCTTTTGCATGTTAAACCCGAAAAATGTGAAAAAAATGTTAACGTCCATAAATGGCGGATCCGTTTTTTTCTAATGCATTTTTTCATTGTGATCAAAATCAGTTTTCACACGTTTTTCCGGATCCGGCGGGCAGTTCCGGTGACGGAATTGAACGCCGGATTCAAACAACGCTAGTGTGAAAATAGCCTTAACTGTAAAGATGATGCTGTCTTTCAAGACTAATTATGTAACACGTAATCGTGTCACATTTATTCACAAAAGCACATAGGTATAATGCATCAAATAACACACGTGAAGCAGAACCTCTCAATATACAGGTGCATCTCAATAAATAAGAATATCATTTAAAAGTTAATTCAAAAAGTTAAACTCCTATATTAAATAGATTAATTACACACCGAGTGATATATTTCAAGCGTTTATTTCTATCAGTGCAGATGATTATGGCTTACAGCTAATGAAAACCCAAAAGGCAGAAAATTAGAATATTGTGAAAAAGTTCAATATAATAGATTCATGATGTCACACTCTAATCAGCTAATCAACACAAAACACCTGCAATGGTTTCCTAAGCCTTGGTCAGTAGGCTGCACAATCATGGGGATGACTGCTGACTTGACAGTTCTCCAGAAGACAGTCATTGACACCCGCAAAAGGTAGTTGCCAAAGAAGTTGGTTAAAAGTGTGGTAGAAAAAATGCACACAAGGAACAGGGATAACCACAGCCTTGAAATGATTGTCAAGAAAAGGCCACTCAAGAATTTGGGGGGGATTCAAAAGCAGTGGACTGCGGCTGGAGCCAGTGTTTCAAGAGCCACCACACACAACTGTTGCATTCCTTGTGTCATGCTACTCGTGACTTAGAGACATCAGAAGCATCTTTCCCGGGCTAAGAACAAAAAAAAAGGACTGTTACTCAATGGTCCAAAGTCCTGTTTTTAGATGAAAGTAAATTTTGCTTTTCATTTGGAAATCCAGGTCCCATTTTTTTTGAGGAAGAGTGGAGAAGCACACAGTCCAAGTTGCTGAGGTCTAATGTGAATTTTCTACAGTCAGTGATGGTTTGGGGAGCCACGTCATCTGCTGATGTTGGTCTACTGTGTTATATCAAGTCCAAAGTCAGTCCAGCTGTCTTCAAGCACTTTAGGCCTCCCTCTGCTGAAAAGCTTTATGGAGATGCTGATTTCATTTTCCAGTAGGACTTGGAACCTGCCCACAATGCCAAAAGTACCAATACCTGGTTTATTAACTACGGTATCACTGTGCTTAATTGACCAGTAATCTCGCCTGACCTAAACCCCATAGAGAATCTATGGGGTATTGTCAAGAGGAAGGTGAGACACCAGACCCAACAATGCAGTTGAGCTGAAGGCCATTATCAAAGCAACCTGGGCTTCTATAACACCTCAGCAGTGCCACAGGCGGATCGCCTCCATGCCACATTGATGCAGTAATTCATACAAAAAGAGCCCGACCAAGTATTGAGTGCATATACTGTACATACTTCTCAGAAGGCCAACATTTCTGTATTAAGTCATTTTTTTATTGGTCTTTATATTCTAATTTTCTGAGATACTTACTTACTTTTCATTAGCCGTAAGCCATAATCGGCAACATTAAAATAAATAAACTCTTGAAATAGATCACCCCCTGTGTATAATAAATCTGTAGAATACTCGTTTCACTTTTTGAATTGAATTTCTGAAAGAAATTAACTTTTCTATATTTTCTATTACATTTCTTATTTGAGATGTTCCTGTAAGCACAGAAGTAAATAGTTGTAGCAGTAAATACTGGTTGCCGTTTTCTTTTTTAAATCCGATATCTCTTTATTATTAGTTTTCAGTCTTTACTTTTAACATCAACATGACATTTTTTGTAGACAGAAGACATGTACATTATCAGTCATATACAATATACTCAGTACAAAACACATGACTACAAAAGACATGGCATAAATCTACGTACAAACTCATGTAGCATAGACATCTTTAATGTGATCACAAAACCACCCATTAACAAATAATCCCATATCCCCACCCCCCACCCAGACCCTACAAGAGCAGGACACATTTATAACAGCCTTCCTTCATCGCCACTCCTGGGGTGTCGGCACCGCAATACTCATTAGTAAACCAACCTCCAGCATTCGTTTCCAATCACCTATATGTCCATAGAGCATCACCATCCAGCGTCCATCTTCACATACAGCCATACCTCAATTCCATGTAAATCAGTCACCTGCCGGTTTCAGTATACACACAACACACATACTACCATGGTTGCCGTTTTCTAGATAAGGAGTGTGAAAAGTTTATTGTCCTCCATGGTTATGATACCCCCACAAGTTCTGAGGGACACACACCCTAAAGGGTCGATTGATCGACCGGGTCTGATCTCTCAGGCCCATGCTTCCTTGCTTGAATAGAGCAGCGGTCACGCACACGTGCTGCCGCTCCATTTTGCTCTGTGGGATGAGCGGTGTACGTAATGCCAGCAGTTGCATAGCAAATGAATAGCACAAGTGAACGCTGGTCTAAAAGTGATAGATTTTACTTTACATTTCGATAAGCCAAACTTCTGCCTTCGTGTCATTTCTGAACTATGATTGATATTTTTATGTTAAGGAAGAGGCGGTACCACTAGCATTTTTTGTCCATGATGTGGAGATTGTGACGTCTTTAGAAAAAACCCTGGAAAAACAGACAGTCGAAACTGAAAAAGTGTTGGACATAATCTACCAGCCGCAAGCTGTCTTCAAGGTCCGAGCAGTCACGCGCTGCACCAGTTCTTTAGAGGGACATACTGAAGCTGTTATCTCGGTAGCTTTCAGCCCCACTGGAAAGTAAGTATAGCTGCAAATATATTAATGTCATTGGAACCTTCCTCCTCAGCCAGGAAAAATATTTAGTAAGAATAAACTGTGTGTAATTGTAGGCACTTGGCCAGCGGATCAGGAGATACCACTGTTCGTTTCTGGGATCTCAGCACAGAGACACCGCACTTTACATCCAAAGGTAAACTGAAGGAAAGAAATATATTCTTATGCCATATGATAGTGGGGTGGGTTCATGTGTAAGTTGTATTTAATATATCAAACAAAAATTATTTTAAGACATAACTTTTAATAGAGATAAGATTAAAAAAAAAATGCCCTGTATATACCAAGGCGGATGAAATTAAATAAACAAAGGCAAAGATATGGCCTAACTACCACTGAGCATGTGACATCCACTGGATAGTTCCAGTAATGGAATGTCTAAGTAGCTTAGATAAGGGCAATACGTAGGGCGATACCAGTGACAGAAATGAGAGGCCTGGGGCAATAATATTAGTGCAGGGAAGAAATAGAGGAAAAACTCTCCCTGTACAAGCCCTAACTATGCCACTGCCCAGGTGCAATCCCTGATGGTGGGATTTCCCTGTCCTCGTACCCGCCCCAAATGACCCTAGGGGGCCCTGAACAAAGAGTTCCCCTCAAAAGATTGTAGATAGAGAAGATAGTGACAAAATATCCCTTGATAAAAATTTGTTGATAATCATATCCCAACGCGTTTCCCCCTTACTGGGTTACTTAGGGGGTTGATCGTAGTTGAGTACATATAAATCATATCTGTAAGATACTTCATCCTGGGATAATGGCTGATAACATTCCATAAAAGATAATACAAAAAAGGCAGACCTTATGATAGAAGCTGAGTACACCAAAAGGAGCCGATTACATCACAGATTCCCCACTGTTATAGGGAAGAAATGCCACAAGTGATGTTCCCCCTTCAAGTGCTGACTGCCTCCTGCCAAGTCATCGATGTATTTAAAGGGAACCTGTCATCAGGATTTTGTATATAGAGCTGAGGACATGGGTTGCTAGATGGACGCTAGCACATCCGCAATACCCAGTCCCCATAGCTCTGTGTGCTTTTATTGCCAAGAAAACGATTTCCGGAGCCCAGCCACGCCCACTGTGAAGGAGCCCAGCACCGCCCCGCATACTCCGAATCTCCTCCTTGCTCCCCGACGTCACAAAGCTAGAGCGCTGTAATCTTGTGATGTGTGAGCTAGCGCATGCGCAGTGTTGGCTTAGTGTTCCTTAAGAGAGAATTGTGATAGCACACTCACACTTGGTTTAAATTGAAAGGTATTTATTGTTGTTGGTTAAAATATTTAATTTAATAAAAATGTAAGAGGAAAATGATGGTAGAAATCTCAAAAAATTGCAGATAATAGAGTGAGATGACAACTCGTGATGTTGTTTAGGATGAGGTCTAATTGGACTGCTTTATGTAATAAAATGGGCAATAATAAACGAGATCAGGGTATTTCTGACAAGGATGATGTTCTAATGTTCAAAAGTTTCTTTCAATATATTCTAGAGTCCGTGAAAATGTGGTCACATAAATGATGGTGCTGCGTAGATTCAATTTTGTAGAGTAGTGGTAATCTTTAAAAGATGTGCAATATCTTCTCATATAAAATCCAATGGAATAAAGATAAAAATGTCCGTGCAAAACTGTTGTGAAAAAATGCTGCTCAATTGAGTAAAGGGGTGTTGTGCACAACAAAAATATAAAATAGCAAACAAGTGCTCATTAAAAAAAAATTGAAAATATAAAACATAACATGTATGTCACATAGATAGTGTTCATGTGTTGGAACACTTTGGGGTTAACTGCTATTATAGCCGTATAAGTTATGTGTCTTATGTTTATCGGATTCTCCAGGTCATAGGATGCTCGTCTTTTTAAAGAGAGCGACTCTCCTGGTAAATTGCTGGTTCGCTCAAATTTGCATGTAGGCTTTCCGAATAATCTTAGTGGATATTGCCTATATCGTTATAAAAGTACATTCCATAAAATGCATATGAGCAATTAAGGGTGCGTTGTACTTTACCCCTCTTCGGCTTATTGCAGTGTCTTCTATTCTGCAAGGACCAGCGTGGCGTCCCACGTGATCGCTTGCCTTACCATGTGATGCTGCACGTGATGGTGATGCGGCTTGACGTCACACGGGTCCTGGTTGTTGATTGGCCAATCCTGTTTAGCTGTAGGAAGATTTGAAAATCTGTCGCGGTAGCGAATATTTTCATCAAACAATCTTCACTTTAAAGTCGGATCCTTTGAAGTCCTCACTGTTTCCTCAGACCAGACGCGTTTCGAGACACTTTCTGGTCTATTCCTCAGTGGTCAATTACTGGTATGTCCGGAGCCAGTGAGGCTTTATGTGCGGTTTTCTTTTAGGGGTGTTACCCTAGTTCTGTTGGGTTGATTCGGAATCCTGGACTGGATTTCGTTGGCAGCTGAATTGTCATTTATTGACATTGTTTATTGTCGCCATAGTGTTCCTTCCCTGTGCTGGCATCAGCCTCAGGGAACGAACTGCGCATGCGCTAGCTTGTGCATTGCGAGATTACGGTGCTATAGCTTTGTGACGTCGGGGAACAAGGAGGAGATTCGGAGGATGCAGGGGGTTGCTGGGCTCCTTCGCAGTGGGCGTGGCTGGGCTCAGAGTCAGAGAACGCTGGACTCATCGCTCAAGCATGGAGGAGACCGGACTCATCTAAGGTGTATTTACATATCTATAAAATCGTTTTTTTTAATACAATAAAAGCACAGAGCGCTATGGGGACTGGGTATTGTGGATGTGCTAATGGCAATCTAGCAGTACATGTCCTCAGGTCTATACCCAAAATCCAGATGACAGGTTCCCTTTAATATAACTTATAATAATACGTTATACATGAAGAAATTGACAATAGCTATGTATCCGAAGTACTGAGGAATATATAAATCTTACTAATATAAGTGTCTGTATATGAAGTTTTCTAATATTCAAAGAAATTCTATCCTCAACAACTAGCCACATTTCCTGCAGAGATTCACAGTTGCAAGAGTTTCTCAGAGCATTGTGACAGATGATACAGTATCAGACAAGACAGTCCAGTTACTGAAGGACAGGTTTCAAATTTTCACTAGTTAAGAGAATCACCAAATGTAAATATTTGGCTTTCGGGTGAAATTTATGGAAAACTTAAAAAGTTCACTCTACAGTGATATTATATAATGAGTAGGACATTTAAAGGGATTCTGTCACCAGATTTAACCCTATTAAGTTAGATTAAGTTAGCTGAAATCTAACTTTTATAATGATGCTAATTAGCCTCTAGGAGCAGGGAAGGGGGGGGGGGGGTTGTTCCTGCTCCTAGAGGCTCCGTTCTCCCACCTTTTGTCGCCTCCCCCCAAGTCCTGATTGATAGGGCCAGGCAGCGCTTGCATCTGTCTGTCAGCCCTGTGCTCTGGTGAAATCTCGCGCCGTTCAGTATTCGGCGCAGGCACGGTGAGGAAGCTTAATAGTGTTAAATCTGGTGACAGAAACCCTTTAAGTAGAAGCATGTAATGGTGAGCTCAATCCTCATCTCAAACAATTTATTGAAACAAAAGTCAACAACAGTGGTAGGTATAGTAGGTATACCCCACAAAAATGTCACAATAACTTGTCATGTGGCCTCGAGCATCAATTACAGCTTGACAAAGACGTCTCGTGCTGTTCACAAGTCAACTTACTGTCTGCTGAGGCATGCCATCCCACTCTTCTTAAAGGGTGGCCCTCAGGTCAATGAGGTTCTGAGGTACAGAGTTACGAGCATCTACACGGCGACTCAGCTGATCCCGTAGGTCTTCAATGGGATTCAGGTCTTGAGAAAGTGCAGGCCACTCCATTTAAGGTACCGCAGCCGTTCCCTAATGATGTGACCTCGATGAGCTGGCGCATTGTCATCCATGAAGGTAAAATTAGGCCTGTGTTGTTCATGCAGAGGCACAATGACCGGATTATGTTACTGTACCATTCACAAAGTGTAGGGCAGTTCTGTATTGACTAGACATACCTGCCCACACTGTTACACCACAACCACCACTAAAGGCTCGTCTGGTGACAACAGTGGCTGATGCGTAGCGCTCTCCTTGACGTCTCCAACATCATTGGCGGCCATCATTTCTGCTCAGCGTCCCTCGTCCAGCGTAGATGCTCCCTGCCCATGCATGACGCCTGTGGTCAGGTAGCCTTGCAGGTCATCTAGCATGCAGACCATGCTGATGTAAACGGTTTCCAATGGCCTGATGTGACACTTTGATGCCTCTCACCTCCCTTAAATGTGCCTGGAGTTGTGTGGCATTCATAATCCGATACCACAGGGCATTGTTCACGATGAAGCATTCATCAGTGTGGGACATGGCCAAAGGATGTCCACTTCTATGCCTTTCTGTGACTCTTTTATTCTCTCTGTATCTCTGTTCCATACTGCTGATGACACTCAGTGGCCACTTCCGTCTGAGAACATCCTACTTGAAGCCTCGTAGTGTTGATCAATTGTTGGGTGTCTTCTTGGTCTCATGATGTCAAAATGTGAACAGCATGATGAGGAGGACTGTTTAAATACCAATTCTAATTGAGCCAGGAAATTTGTTGGGCGATTCATGGATCAAACACCTGTTTTGAATTTTGCCATTGAACATTTGGACATGTGCATTTAAAAATTAAGAGAAGGTCACATTAAGTTCAGCTGTAAAGGTTAGAGTGCATTTTAGGTTCATTCTGAAATTTCACCCACAAGCCAAATATCCCTAACCTTCTGTGAGTAGTGTATATATTGCCTGCACAACTCATGTCCTAACCAGTTGCGGCATTGTGGCATTAACAAATGTATGTACATTATGGTGTGTTTATATATACAGGGTGTGTGTATGTATGTATATATGTGTGTGAGATATAGATAGAGATATATAGAGATATATATATATATATATATATATATAACACCTTTTTATGTAACACTGGATTTATCAGCTATATCTGCTCTTGAGTGAAGGCTGTAGCATCCATCCAGAAATCCTCTACCGCCATCACTCAAGGGCACTTAAGCGTTGGGGAACACTAAGAGGGCACTTGCCGTTTTACCACTTGTATGGTTAAAACATCTCCTTGGTGATGCAGATATTAGGAACATCCACAAAGGTATGTTTAAACAACTCTCCAAGTCTCCTTCCTAGTGCTATCAACCAGTTTCCAAGGTCAGAATTTGTAACTGAATTCCTTTAAAGATCAACTCTGGCTATGAAGTGCAATATGTTTCAGGACTTGCCATTAGCTGTCAGTTTTTATTTTCATCCTTTTTAGGAAGTACTGCTTGTTGGGGAAAAATGTTGAGCCAGACAAAAACTTTACAAAACTTCTCGTATGTAGTGTGAAGCCTGTAAAGCTTCCAGTGTATGTAACAGGAGCTATAAGGGAAACCTTCATGCTACATATGAAATCCTAGGAGATCTGCATCTGGACTGCCCAGTGCAAAAGAAACCCCAGCTAAGGGTATTTTCACACTTGCGGCAGGACGGATCCGACAGGCTGTTCACCATGTGTTGCTTGCTGTTCTTGTATTTTTTGTAATGGGGACATGTTTTGTTTGTTACAGGGCATACACACTGGGTGCTAAGCATTGCTTGGTCCCCAGATGGGAAGAAGCTGGCATCCGGCTGTAAGAATAGCCAGGTATGTTTCTTCTGTTGTATGTTGAAGTTCAATGTGTTTTAAAATGGCTTTAGACCTCAATGGCCATTTCCCTCCTGCCGTGATCCATAGTGATGTCTCGTAAACGTGCAAACAGGGAAACAAGCGAGAGCACACAGACCAATGACATGGAAACCATACAAGAACTATGAGATGAGTACCTATGCTCAGCTGTTTGAGGACAGAATGGAAACCAGATCTGAGCGCTGCAGCCTCCTTGCAGCTTTCCAAACATAGCACCATCCATTTGATTATGGCTGTGCTTGCTATTACAGCACAGCCCTTTTCACTTCAATGGGACTGAGCTGCGCCTAAGCCTTGTGACCAAATGTATATGACGTCACATGGTCTAGGAAGAAGCCTAAGCTCGTTCGGGGCACCGTGGCCTCTTCGAATCTCTGGTGGTGGTGCCTGGAGTTGGACCACCACCATTCTGATATTGATGACCTGTCCTGGGGATAGGCAATCAATATGTAAACTGGAGCAAAATTCTTGCTCCATAAGCACCCCAAACTTAGGGTTTGTGAGACACTGCAGATTTAAATTCGACACCACATGTCTATTTACATGTGAAGTCCACATGGATTTTCTTACTTAGCATGTGGGTGGGATTTGGGAAAGTCTCATCCAGTTTGCTGGTACTTTAATATGCAGTAGAATTTCTTTCCAAATCTTGCTAGAAAATCTGCAATGTATCTGCCCCCCTGTGAACAGTCTCTAAATTTTGTTATTGAACATTTTCAAAGATGTACTTGTCGGACTTGACTTGGTGCCTGTCCTCCCTCTATATGCTATAACCAGGTCTTATGAGTTACTCTTGGCTATCAGTTAAACAGAGCTATCAGTGACCACAGCTATTTTGTCTATCACATAACATGGTTATCGCAACCAGAAGCATCACTTCCAGTATCTAGCTGTGGTCACTTTTACTTGATCATTTTAATATAACTTATACCTAGTGTTGGGCGAGCATGCCCGGCCGAACACCATTTTCACTTGAGCGTCGCGATGCTCGGCACATCGTGGTGTTCAGCCGAACACCATGTGTGCTCGAGCGCGATACTCGAGTCTCCTTCCCTCACGTTTGTTGGCTGTGTTAGAGACCCAAAAGTCCTTTCGAGGACTATTGTTTTATCTGGCTGCAATATATATTAGCGCAACCTGCGCTAAATTGCGTGCAATTGTTCGGCCGCTGCTGACAGTAATACAACCTCTGCTACATCCTAAATAATTGTGACATTCATCGCAATTGTTTGGCGACATTTACCTGCGCTACATCTCCTGTATAACGTTTGCGCATCCTAAATATCAGTGACATTCAGTTTAATATATTTGCGCATACACGTACAAAACCTGCGCTAGTGTACATGTGACATACTTGCAAGCATATTTACAATTTAATATGCTCAAGGCGAGCAGTAAGGGACAGGGAAGTGGCCCTGGGAGCAGTAAACTGTGCCTGCTGCCAGAGCACAAGAAACACACTCATCCACGATACCTAGCTTTATGTCCCAGTTTGCAGGGCGGCGCAGGACACCACTCTCGAAGTCACACGCCAGTGCGACCAGGTGGTTGGTTGGATTGCAGCAGATAATGCTTCCAGTCAGTTAAGCACCACCCTGTCTTCCACAAAGTCCAGTCTCAGTAGCCAAGAGTCTGGTCAACAGAATATTCACCCTGATTCTCCTTCCTCCCACCATGGAGAGTTTTGGCAAACAAGTGATCCCACACTCGGATATTCCGAGGAGCTCTTTTCATCGCCATTCCTTGATTTGGCCCTCTCGCCAAGCCCGCTTGAAGAGGGACATGAGGAGATCTTGTGCACTGATTTCCAAACTCTTGAGCATCCACAGTCACAAGAAGATGACGGTAGGAACGGCAATTAGTGTTTCACGAGGTGGATGATGATGATGATGAGACACAGTTGCCAATAAGTCAACCGCTATTAGTGTCTCAAGAGGTTGAGGATCATGATGAGACACAGTTGTCAATAAGTGAGGTTCTTGTTAGGTCAAAAAGTCAGGAGGATGACCAGAGTGAGAAAGTGGAAGAGGAGGTGGTGGACAATGAAATCACTGACCCAACCTGGGAAGGTGGCAAGCCGAGCGAGGACAGCAGTACAGAGGGGGAGGGATCCGCAGCACCGCAACAGGCTGAAAGAGGCACTGGGGTGGAAAAAGGGTGAAGGCGGGCCACACCAAACAGGCCCACAACTGTTTCCCGGAGCACCCCCTTGCAGCAATCTCCCTTGCCAAGGGGTAGGTGTTCCGCAGTCTGGCGCTTTCTTGAGGAAAGTGCGGACGATAAAAGAATTGTCATTTGCAACCTGTGCCGTACCAAAATGAGCAGGGGTGTGAACACTAGCAACCTTGCCACCACCAGCATGATCCGCCACATGGCATCAAAGCACCCTAATAGGTGGGCTGAATGCCTGGGTCCACAATCGGTGTCTGCGGGTCACACCACTTCCTCCTCGTCCCCTGTGTTACGTGCTGGCCAGTCCCCAGTGTTACGTGCTGGCCAATCCCCTGTCCAAGACGCAGGCCGGATGCCTCCCGCCCTGCACCTGGACCTTCGCAAGCACCATCATCTATCCCATCCACTTCTCTGTCCCAGCGCAGTGTACAGATGTCCATACCCCAGGCCTTTGAACGAAAGCGCAAATACCCAGCCACCCACCCACAGGCCATAGCACTAAATGCGCATCTTTCCAAATTGCTGGCATGGAAATGTTGTCATTTAGGCTTGTGGAGACTGAGGCTTTCCGCAGCCTGATGGCGGTGGCCGTCCCTCGTTACTAAGTCCCCAGCCGCCACTATTTTTCTTGGTGTGCCGTCCCTGCCTTACACCAGCATGTGTCCAGTAACATCACCCGTGCCCTGACCAACGCAGTTATTGGGAAGGTCCACTTAACTACTGACACATGGATAAGTGCTTTTGGCCAGGGACGCTACATTTCCCTGATGGCACACTGGGTGAATGTTGTGGAGGCCGGGAGCGAGTCGTACTCTGGGATGGCACAGGTGCTACCGACGCCAAGGATTGCGGGCACTACTTCTATCAGGATTTCCGCCACCACCTACATTAGTGCTGCAACCCCCCCCCCTACCCCCCTTCCCTTCTCCTCCTCCACTTCAACCTCTGAATTCTCATCTTGCAGCACCATTCAGCCATCAGTCAGTAGCTGGAAGCAGTGTAGCACTGCAGTGGGGAAGCGGCAACAGGCCGTGCTGAAACAAATTTGCTTAGGTGACAAACAGCACACCGCCGCAGAGCTGTGGCAGGGTACAAGGAACCAGACTGAGCTGTGGCTCTCTCCACTCAACCTACAACCAGGCATGGTTGTGTCTGATAATGGCCGTATGGAGTATGGAGTGATAATGGCGGCTTTGGAGTTCGGCAAGCTCACATACATGCCATGCCTATCCCACGTGTTCAACTTAGTGGTTCAGCGGTTTCTCAAAACCTACCCCAATTTGCCTGAGCTACTGGTGAAGGTGCGCCGCGTGTGTTCCCATTTCCGAAAGTCATCTACAGCTGCCGCCAGTCTGGCAACGCTTGCAATTGCCAGCTCACCGACTAATGTGCGATGTGAGCACGCGCTGGAACTCCACGTTCTACATGTTGGCCAGGATTTGTGAGCAGCAGAGGGAAGTAGTGGAATACCAGCTGCAACATGGTCGTTGCCTTTCCAGTCAGCTTCCCCTCTTCACAAGCGACGAGTGGGCATGGATGTCTGACCTCTGTGAGGTTTAACGCAACTTTGAGGAATCAACACTGATGGTGAGCGGCAATGCCGCTATTATCAGCGTAACCATCTTACTCACTTCTGTGTTTACTCAAACGCTCGCTGCTCACAATGAAGGCGGACGCTTTGCACGTGGAAGAGGTGGAAATGGGGGAAGACATTACACAGGGTGATAGCCAGACCATCCTCCGTTCGTCTTCTCAGCGCAAATTGGATGATGAGGAGGAGCAGGAGACGGTTGCCTCCGCTACAGAGGGTAGTACCCATAGCAGGTTTATTCCATCTGTTCAGCGTGGATGGGCCGAAAAGGAGGAAGAGGATGATGAGATTGGGAGTCATCCTCCTGATGAGGACTGCGAAGTCTTGTCTGTTGGGACTCTTGCACACAAGATTGACTTTGTTATGATGCCTTTCCCGTGACCCTCGCGTTATACACATTTTGTCCAACACAGATTACTGGTTGTTCACCCTTCTCGACCTCGGCTACAAAGAGAACTTCTCATCTCTCATTCCTGTGGTGGAGAGGACTAGCAAAATGGTGCAATACAAGAAGGTCCTTATGGAAAAATTGCTCCATAAATTTCCAGCTGACAACACTGGCGGCAGAGGACGTAGTTCCTTGGGGAGACGAGGGGAACACACAGCAGTTCCAACAGAGGCAGGGCAACACTCTCCAAGGCCTAGGACAGTTTTATGACACCCTGCCAGCACCCTCACCCTGATGCGCGGCCTAGTGTCACAAGGAGGGAAAAGTTTTGGAAGATGGTGAAGGAGTACGTAGCAGACCGTGTAAGCGTCCTCAGTGATCCATCTTTGCCTTACAACTATTGGGTGTCCAAGCTGGACACGTGGCTCTACACCTTGGAGGTGCTGGCCTGCCCTGCCGCCAGCGTTTTGTCAGAGTGGGTATTTAGTGCTTCTGGGGCATAATAACTGATAAGTGCATCCGCCTGTCAATTGAAAATGCTGACAGGTTGACTCTTATAAAAATGAACAAGGCCTGGATTGCCCATGGCTTCTCTACTCCACCAGAGGTAAGCGGCTGAACATAAAGGTACTTTAAATGTGGCTATTATGGTGTATTGAATACACTGTATTCCCATGCACCCCTTCCATCACAAAAATATGGTTCAATCTTCTTTTTTTTGTCCTCCTCCTCCTCCATCATATCAACATGCTTATTAGGCTGCCCTCGCTCCGAATGTTTTAGAGGGTCAGCTCAGCAGCAGGCCCTCACCCCTAATGTTTTTGAGGGTCACCAGCAGGGCAAGGGTGTGTGTAATGCCCTCCTTTATGTGTAATAAAAGGTGTATTAGAGTGCCGGTAATTTTTGGCAGCCCTTTCACTTAGTGCATAGGCTTTATGAGTGTAGGAGTCCCACTACCTGAACAATTGTACCACAATGTGAATGAGGCCCTCCTTTATGTGATATACAGGTTGTATCGGAGTGCCTCTTCCTTGTAATTTTTGGCAGCACTTGCACTTTATATACTAGTAAATATACAGGAAAGAATGTTTCCTAACAATTTTTCCTCTAAAATCGATTTTATCTTTGGTTTGGTGCGTATTATTGTCAGTCTGTAAAAGTGCTGTACTACTCAGACAACATCGTTCCCAGCAGTGACCTGGGAGTCCAAGATGCATCCAGACATCCTCCCCATGCTGTTCCCGAACCATTTCGGTGGAGTTTCCATCATTTTCTGACCTTTTCCTATGAACCAGACACCCTCCCCTCTTCAGAGCAGGGGTGCCTGGTTTAATGCTCGGGTTCTCCCATTGACTTCCATTGTGCTCGGGTGCTCTTCCGAGCATCCCAAAGTGTTCTAATCGAGCACCTGAGCACTTTAATGCTCAATGAACACTACTTATTCCATTAGTACTAATATGTGAATATTTAATTGTTCATTTATTTATCCGTGTTAAATGTTTTAGATTTTTATCTGGGATCCAAACACAGGAAAGCAGATTGGCAAAACATTAATAGGACACTCGAAGTGGATAACCTGGTTATGTTGGGAGCCTCTTCATTTGTAAGTTTGGCATGTTTCTTTTCTTTTTTAATAACTGCAAAATTATAAATAATGCTGAAATATTCTGAAAGAAAAATCTTAACCCGTCCAGACACAGCCAGTTTTCACCTTCCTGGCGCAGCAAATCTGACATGTTATTTTATATGGTAATAACTTTGAAATGCTTTTACTTATCCAAGCCATTCAGAGATTTTTATTCGTGACACACTTTACTTCATGTTAATGGTAAATTTGGGTCAATATTTTTTCCCTTTTTATTTAAAAAAATTTGGGAAAAGTAGACATTTTCTAAATTAGAATTTCTCAGCTTTTATTCTCTCGCAATAATTAATAAACCTTCACTATAGGTCTAGTTCATGTTTGCACCATTTTGTAAATTTTATTTTATTTTTTTAGGACACAAGAAGGTTTAGAATTTTCTAAGCAATTTTTAAAATTTTTATGAAATTTTCCATAACTGACTTTAAGGACCTATTCAGTTCTGAACAGACTTTGTATGGTTTATATGAAAGAAACCACACATAAATTATCCCATTTTAGAAACTACACCCCTCAAATTATTCAAAATGTAGGTGTTCCACAAGAATTGAAGTAAAATGGAGGGGAAATTTAAAAACTTTTTATTTTTTATTTTTTTTTGGTAGATTTTCCATTTTAACCCAGTTATTTCCACAGCAAGGGCTAACAGCAAAACAAACCTCAATATTTATTATCACGATTCTGCAGTTTACGGGAATACCCCATATGTGATCATAAACCTCTGTACGGGTGCACCACAGGGCTAAAACGGACCCTATATGGTTTTTAGAGGGCAGATTTTGCTGGAATGGTTTTTGGCTCCATGTCGCATTTGAAGAGACCCTGAGGTATTCCACAGTAGCAACACCCCAGGATAAAGAATAGGCAGCAATTCTTCAATTGCTTTTTGGGTTTTGTTATTGTAGCATACACAGAGCTTTTATTTAGTTCTGGCAATGGTCTCTCGTATGAGGGCTCATTTTTTGTGGGGTGAGTTGATGTTTTCATTGGTACCTTTTGGGGTATATAAGATTTTTTTGATAACTTGATATTATGCTTCTTAAGAGGCAAGGACAACAAAAATGGCTATTCTTGCTTAGATTTTATTATTTTATTTTAATTTTTTTGGCATTCTCCTGATGGAGTAGATCATGTGATTTTTTTATAGAGCCATTTGTTACAGACACGGTGATATCAAATGTCTTTTTTTTTCAGTTTTATACAATTAAAGCATTATGAAAATCATGTTTTTGTTTTGCCATTTTCTGGGAGCCGTGTTTGTTATTTTTCTGGCAATGCTGTTGTGTGAGGGCTTGTGTTTTGCAGAATGAGGTAATGTTTTCATGGCTTCTGTTTTAGTGCACATACGACATATTGATTGATATGATTTTTGGGAGCCGAGTTGACCAAAAAAAATGGCAGTTCTGGCGTAGTTTTTAATTTTTTTTTTCTAATTTTTTTTTCTGATGTTCACCTGACTGGGCACATCATGTTATATTTCTATAGAGCCAGTCATTACGGATGCGGTGATATATGTCTATTTTATTTCTATTTTGTACAATCGTAACTGGATTGAGGGTTTGTTTTTTTTGTTTTTTAAACTTAGATTTTTATAAACACTTTTATTTATTTTTTTAGCCCCACTAGAGAACTTCAACTTTTGAGGGACCAATCGCTGGTTCAAAGCAGTACAATACATGCTGTATTGTACTGCATTGAAACTGTCAGTTTCACACAGTTGTCTATGAGACCCAACCTGGGGCCTGGGCATCAAAGACTTCTACAGCTGGCAGACCCGGAAAGCTTTGTAAGGCTGCCAGGGCAACCGCAGGCACCCTGCGATTGTATTGATGACGTTATAGAGGTAGCCTTATCTCTCAGTAGACTCCATACATGCGGTGATCAGCATTGACTGCAGTTACGGCTTAAGTGCCCACCTAATCCCGTAAATGCATTGCGGAATGCGGGAACTCACTTCTCACTGCCCATACATATAAAGCAAAGGTTGAAAAGGGATTAAAGTGTACCTGTACTTATAAAAATAACTTTTTATATCAGGTGTTGTGATCAATGGGGTCCCCCACCAATCACTGGAATGAAGAGAGAGAAGCACTCAAACAGAGCACCATCTCTCCTTACAAAAAAAAAGCCCTGCATCCAAGATATAGGGTTGTGAATTTGCATATCTGTAATGTATCCCAGTTATATACTGTATTTTTTTATTCTTAGGAACCCAGAGTGCAGGTACCTTGCCAGTGCTTCCAAAGACTGCAGCATTCGTATCTGGGACACTGTCATGGGGCAGTGCCAGAAGATCCTGACCAGTCATACACAGTCAGTGACCACTATTAAGTGGGGTGGAGATGGCTTATTGTATTCTGCTTCCCAGGATAGAACTATAAAAGCTTGGAGGGCCAGTGACGTAAGTTTCTAAGAGAGCTTATTTTCTTTATTCCAGCACTTATGCTGCCCTTCTGATTTCAACTGGGCGTCTTTTAGGTCTCAAAAGGGCGTAGTTTGAGAAACCTTTTTTTATTACTTGCAGCTGCCTTAAGACCGGCATATTCAAGAGCTGTGTGTTCCCATGCGCACCCACAGCTGTATGACTACTTTTTCCCTATGCATACGAATATGGAGAATTTTGTCAATCACCGGGCGGGGGGGGTTAGGTTGGGTGTGCAGTTCAGGAATGTGCAGAATTTGGACTCGCAGGGATAGTTTTTGCTGTCCTTTTTGACACCGTTTCTATATTGCAATCAATTCTAATTAATCACAGTTTAATGTAAAATGTTCCCTTGCAAAGAAATGGCTGTGGTAAGGTAGCCAAAAAGTCCTCCCAGTAGAGAGAGGTTCCCTGAAAACAGTGGGCCAGACAAGCCAGGCCTTCCAGAGGCAAAGTCTATCTTTGCATCCGTTCTTTGCTCTCATTCAGTGATGGCAAATGTTTTAGAGTGTCCAAACTTCAACCCAAAACCCAAACTTCAACCAACACGTCAATTTAACCTGAATACTGAAAAATACTAGTGAAGTTAAGCTGTGGGGGCGTGGCTTAACACAGGCGCCAGTAAAATGAGTGCCCCCGTTGGCGCCACCTAGTATTAATAAGGCCCTCATTAGTGGCCCCCAGTATTAATAAAAAGCCCTCATTAGTGGCCCCCAGTATTAATAAAGCCCTCATTAGTGGCCCCCAGTATTAATAAAGCCCTCATTAGTGGCTGCTCCCAGTATTAATAAAGCCCTCATTAGTGGCTGCTCCCAGTATTAATAAAGCCCTCATTAGTGGCTGCTCCCAGTATTAATAAAGCCCTCATTAGTGGCCCCCAGTATTAATAAAGCCCTCATTAGTGGCCCCCAGTATTAATAAAGCCCTCATTAGTGGCCCCCAGTATTAATAGAGCCCTCATTAGTGGGTGCTCCCAGTATTAATAAAGCCCTCATTAGTGGCTGCTCCCAGTATTAATAAAGCCCTCATTAGTGGCTGCTCCCAGTATTAATAAAGCCCTCATTAGTGGCTGCTCCCAGTATTAATAAAGCCCTCATTAGTGGCCCCCAGTATTAATAAAGCCCTCATTAGTGGCCCCCAGTATTAATAAAGCCCTCATTAGTGGCCCCCAGTATTAATAAAGCCCTCATTAGTGGCTGCTCCCAGTATTAATAAAGCCCTCATTAGTGGCTGCTCCCAGTATTAATAAAGCCCTCATTAGTGGCTGCTCCCAGTATTAATAAAGCCCTCATTAGTGGCTGCTCCCAGTATTAATAAAGCCCTCATTAAAAATGGTTATGATGCCCCAGTTGCTATATGTACTGAATAATGCTCCCGTATGGATCCCCCTGGATAGATTCAAGAAAATTCACTCTATATTTAGGGATCTTATTTGGAAGTATGGGCAGGCTAGGATCAAACTGGAGACATTACAGTATCCTAAGTCGGAAGGGGGCCTGGCTGTCCCTAACGCATGGATTTATTTTCTGGCTTCCCAATGTCAGCATTTTAAGGGATGGATTGATCTACAAGCACCGGACATGACTGGGCAGATATTGCAGCATTGGCTGGGCAGTCGGGACCTCATGGGCATTCTGGAAGGCTCAGGAATGCATGCTGGGAGGGAAAAACTCCCTCTTATTGAACTTATGAAAAGAGTTTGGGCAAAGGTGAAGCAGCTAAGAGGTGTGGGTGGAATTAGTGAACTTTCCCCTATTGGAAAGAATCACCTGTTGCCCGAATTATTTGCCATACCAGGACTTCGGAACTGGGAAACTTATGGAGTGACGAGAATTGGCCAATTAATTAAGGACAAGATATGTAAGTCATTTCAAAACCTGCAGCAGGAATTTAATATTCCAAGGGAGTGGTTCTATAAATATCTTCAAATAAGGCATGCCCTTGAGGTCACACTGCGGAAAGGATGTGTGATAGCTCAAATGGAGGTGGTTCATAAGATGGTTCTCCCGACTGGGGGGGGGGAAAGAGGGCTGATATCACAGGTGTACGCTCTTTTACTGGAAAAATTCTTAGAGGGGTTTCCGCTTTCAAGAATGAAAAAATGGGAGGCTGACGTGGGGGTTATGTCTAAAGATAAGTGGGAAGATATATTGGAAGAGGTCCCCAAGGTGTCCCGGAGCGAACAGGGCAAATTGTCCCAATTATTTATTATACATAGAGTGTACAAAACACCGGTGTTCCTAAAAAAGATTGGAGTGAGAAGTGATGACAAGAGTCCAAAGTGTATGGAAGATGGTGCGGACTTGTTGCATATGCTGTGGTCTTGTCCAGTAGTTGGTAATTATTGGGAGGATGTTACAAATATGATTAATAGCAAAATGACATTGAAAATTCAAAAAGACCCTAAGGTGTGTATTTTGGGGTATGTGTCTGAGATTGGAGGGACTGAATCTGTCAAGGTAGCTGTGGGGAGGTTGCTGTATGTGGCCAGGAAACTGATTGCTATGAGGTGGATCCAGGGAAGTCCGCCTACACTGAGTGAGTTTGAACGGAAGGTGCATGACATGCTGATACTTGAGAAAGGGGTGTATGTGATGAGAGGGTGTCCTCGGAAGTTTGATAAAATGTGGAGTGAATGGTTATCTCACACTCACGTGGTTATTTAGGCTCGTAATGGTCAAGACCAGTTGTCAGGGAGGGGGGGGGGTTAGGGCAGGGTGGGGGGGGGAGGGATGTTGGGGAGGTTAAGATATTGGTAACTCTCTGTCTCAAATATTTGTTTTAGCATGTGTACACGCAATGTATAGATACTTGATAAAACTGTGTGTTGGTATTTCTATGATTACTGTTGTACACTGATTCCACATGGTGGATAAAGCAAAGGAAAATACAACGTATTGTTTTATGTTATACTCTGTATTTATTGGTTCAATAAAAACGATTTGATTTAAAAAATAAAGCCCTCATTAGTGGGTGCTCCCAGTATTAATAAAGCCCTCATTAGTGGGTGCTCCCAGTATTAATAAAGCCCTCATTAGTGGGTGCTCCCAGTATTAATAAAGCCCTCATTAGTGGCTGCTCCCAGTATTAATAAAGCCCTCATTAGTGGCTCCCAGTATTACTAAAACCCTCATTAGTGGCTCCCAGTATTAAGGCCCCCATCCGTGACTCCCAGTGTGAATAATGCCCCATTAGTGGCCCCCAGTAAAATTAAAGGGGTTGTCTCGCCTTGTTATTTCCAGTCTCCCTTGCTGCCCTCAGGGCCTCTATTCCCTGCTTGCTGGGGCTGGAGCTGAAATAGGAGTTACAAACCACAGCAAGCAGGGCATGGATGATGCAACCCCGCTCCTTGCTTGCACGTGCTTGCTCCCTAGGCTGTCACTATAGTTGAATCAGCAGCAGCCTCTGGGATCGCAGAGCAGATCGTGCTGTGAGAAATCCGGTACCTCTATATAGCACAGCTACAGGGCTGTAGCGCATGCCCTGTAGCTGTGCTATTAATCCTGGCAGCTTGTATAGGAGCTCAGACGAGGTGGCCGGGGTTAGGAGTGAATGTTCTTGTGCAAAAGTTAGTACGCGCTATCTCCCGTGAAACCCAGTCACCGCAGCAGCCAGAGAATAGACTAGTTGTGCGCCTGCCCGGCCACTGCTCTGAACATTACCACGGTGGCCGTAACCCCTAGAAACAATTATGGCATTTGGGGAATTCAAGGAGTCACAGGCACATTTGCTGATGGATGTATATTAGAGATACCTTCATAGGACTACAAGTAAGTGATTAAAAGTTGATTGATTGAGAGGAGACAACCACTTTAATGCCCCCATTAGTGCCCCCTAGTATCATGTATTACGGACTGCCAGTATTAATAATGCTCCCATTAGAGGCCACAGTATTAATAATGCCCCCTTCCCCTCTCTTCTTGTGCAAAAAAATAAATAAAACTTGCCTAATCCATTTGATCGCGCTGCTGGGAACACTCGCTGCTCCTTGGATGCGCAGGGCAGGACAGGACCTGCGCTCCAGCGTGATGATGTTTCGCAGGTCCTGCTGCTTCCAGTCAATGCTCCAAATGTCATCACTCTAGAGCGCAGGTCCTGCGCATCCAGTTAGCAGCGAGTGTTCCCCGCAGCGCAATCAAATGGATGAGGTGAGGTGTTTTTTTTTTTTTTATACAAGCAGAAGAGGGGGGGGGGGGGGGGGGCGAAGGCTGTACTAATGAGCTCTCCACAATGGAAGCGCTCATTAGTAATAGTGCACAGGTGGCTACCCTACGCTCGGCCCACACAGAGGTGAGTGCCCGCAGAGAGGGCTCTTGGTGCCATAGAAACATAGAATGTGTCGGCAGATAAGAACCATTTGGCCCATTTAGTCCGCCCAATATACTGAATACTATGGATAGCCCCTGGCCCTATCTTATATGAAGGATGGCCTTATGCCTATCCCATGCACGCTTAAACTCCTTCACTGTATTTGCAGCTACCACTTCTGCAGGAAGGCTATTCCATGCATCCACTACTCTCTCAGTAAAGTAATACTTCCTGATATTACTATTAAACCTTTGCCCCTCTAATTTAAAACTATGTCCTCTTGTACCCACTCTGGCACGCGTGCCATAGGTTTGCCACCACTGCTCGTGTCAATAGTGTCTGCCTATGAAAAGAGGTTTTGTTTCGCAGATGCTATACATGTTCTGTACGATAAGGTCACTGTTAGTAAATGCTGCTAGAACATGTGATTTTATACTATTGCATTTAATTTGACATTTTATAAGAAGACTGTATTTAAGTTCCATGTGTTATTTTGTTGAATTCATGTTGTGATAAAAAAAACAGCGAACATTTACTGCTCTTGGTTTAATTTAATAGTGTTGTCTCATCTGAGACATTGGTGTATCGCTAGGATATGCCATTGTCAGATGGATGCAGGTCTCGCCTCTGGGACCTATTTCTGTCTCGTGAACAGAGAGAAGCCTTGCATACTTGGCCACTCCGTTCACTGCCATGGGAGTTCTGGAAATGGACAAGTGATGTTTCTGCTATTTCCGGCAGTCCCATAGTCGTGAATGGAGCAGTGTCCACACTTGCACTGTGCCCTCCATTCACTGCTATGGTACTTCTGTAGAGCGCGCTTGCTGTTTTTGGCCGTCCTATAGCCATAAATGGAGAGCACACTGTGCAGGTCCCCCATTCTGTAGACAGAGGCGGGTTACACCTCTGGAACCCACTCCTATGGCATATCCTAACAATATGCCATGAATGTGTGTGATGAGCCAACCCCTTTAAGATGCAGATATCGCCATGTTGATCATACTACAGCTCTCGTATGAACACTAATCTCTTTTAGGGAGTTCTGTGCCGTACTTTGCAAGGTCATGGACACTGGGTAAACACCATGGCACTTAGTACAGACTATGTTCTCCGAACAGGGGCTTTCAATCCAGCTGAAGCCTCCATCAATCCCCAGGACATGAAAGGCTCCTGTAAGTGCCCTATACATTTGTACTTGCATTCATTATCTTCAAAATACTCATTTCTAGCCCTGTTTTTTTTTTTGTTTTTTTTTTTGTTTTTTTTTTTATTTATTTTTTTTGCTTTTACCAGTTGTGAGAGAGGGACAGCAAAAGTCTGTACATCTTTTTCAACTAGAAACCTGTCATGTGTGTGGTAGGATTTGGGGAATGTTTTTAGTCAGCAGTTGAAATCTCAAACTTTCCAAAGTTTGATCTTTAAAAAACTGGAAAAGGACCTGGATTCAGATTGAGAGAGTACGGTCAGATCCCCAAACTCTGGTCCACCTCAGGTATTAGGACTAGGCTGCTAATTAAAGGGAACTTGGTCACATTGAACATGCAGTTTGATCTGCAGGCAGCATATTATAGAGTAGAAAGAGCTCAGCAGATTGATATATCGGTTTTTGGGAAAACCTTGTGTAACTTGTCATTTTTTCATGTAAATACTTGCTCTTTCTATGCTTATGAGTCTAGTATGCGGTTTATCAGCAACTGGCAGCCTTCCCCGTTTCTCTGTTCAGAGAGCTAGCTGTCAGTGCACACCGGACTAATACATGGCCGTATATATTGAAAAATGGGAACCAAATAAAAAGGGCCTGAAACGTTGCACTGATGTATATTTGATACCACTGGTGTTGAAAAATATCTCAAATGAACTAAATAAAAGAAGCAATAAAAAAACTCATTGGTGTGCTGTCTCCTACATAAATACACTGCTCAAAAAAATAAAGGAAACACTTAAACAACACAATGTAACTCCAAGTCAATCACACTTCTGTGAAATCAAACTGTCCACTTAGGAATCAACACTGAGTGACAATCAATTTCACATGCTGTTGTGCAAATGGGATAGGCAACAGGTGGAAATTATAGGCAATTAGCAAGACACCCCCAATAAAGGAGTGGTTCAGCAGATGGTGACCTGACCACTTCTCAGTTCCTATGCTTCCTGGCTGATGTTTTGGTCACTTTTGAATGCTGGCGGTGCTTTCACTCTGGTGGTAGCATGAGACGGAGTCTACAACCCACACAAGTGGCTCAGGTAGTGCAGCTTATCCAGGATGGCACATCAATGCGAGCTGTGGCAAGAAGGTTTGTTGTGTCTGTCAGCGTAGTGTCCAGAGCATGGAGGCGCTACCAGGAGACAGGCCAGTACATCAGGAGACGTGGAGGAGGCCGTAGGAGGGCAACAACCCAGCAGCATGTGCTTACAGCCCAACACCGTGCAGGACGTTTGGCATTTGCCAGAGAACACCAAGATTGGCAAATTCGCCACTGGCGCCCTATGCTCTTCACAGATGAAAGCAGGTTCACACTGAGCACATGTGACAGACGTGACAGAGTCTTGAGACGTCGTGGAGAACGTTCTGCTGCCTGCAACATCCTCCAGCATGACCGGTTTGGCATTGGGTCAGTAATGGTGTGGGGTGGCATTTCTTTGGAGGGCCGCACAGCCCTCCATGTGCTCGCCAGAGGTAGCCTGACTGCCATTAGGTACTGAGATGAGATCCTCAGACCCCTTGTGAGACCATTTGCTGGTGCGGTTGGCCCTGGGTTCCTCCTAATGCAAGACAATGCTAGACCTCAAGTGGCTGGAGTGCGTCAGCAGTTCCTGCAAGACGAAGGCATTGATGCTATGGACTGGCCCGCCCGTTCCCCAGACCTGAATCCAATTGAGCACATCTGGGACATCATGTCTCGCTCTATCCACCAATGTCACGTTGCACCACAGACTGTCCAGGAGTTGGCAGATGCTTTAGTCCAGGTCTGGGAGGAGATCCCTCAGGAGACCGTCCGCCACCTCATCAGGAGCATGCACAGGCGTTGTAGGGAGGTCATACAGGCACGTGGAGGCCACACACACTACTGAGCTTAATTTTGACTTGTTTTAAGGACATTACATCAAAGTTGGATCAGCCTGTAGTGTGTTTTTCCACTTTAATTTTGAGTGTGACTCCAAATCCAGACCTCCATGGGTTGAAAAATTTGATTTCCATTTTTTAATTTTTGTGTGATTTTATTGACCGCACATTCAACTATGTAAAGAACAAAGTATTTCAGAAGAATATTTAATTAATTCAGATCTAGGATGTGTTATTTTTGTGTTCCCTTTATTTTTTTTGAGCAGTGCACATAAGATCCACTTAGCAAAATGCTGGGTGAATTATATGATGTTAAAATCTGTACTAGTCAGCTCCAGTGCCAAAGTTGTTTAACCCCTTAGTGACTAATGACTTACTATGTCATGATGTGGTCTTAGTTACCGCATCATGACGTGCACAGTACGTCATGAGATGAAAGTGTCACCTTACTTGCGGTGACACCGGCCTCTAAATGGGTGCAACGGACAGCTGAGCTGTCCGTGCACCCAGCAGGGGACCAATCGCAGCAGTCCCTGCCTTTGGATCTCTGTGATGGGTCAGTCAGATTTGACTGACCCATCGCAGCGTTCAGCAGCGCAGCTACGATCTCCTCAGTAAGTGTTAAGGAGATGGGGGCTGTGCTGCTGTGTTTCACTGAGACTTATCACCTCCCCTTCAGGATGGCCGAGCGGGACCCCCATAATTATCAGGGTGCCACACCCACAATTATTCAGGATGGCGAGTGGTGGTAGATTGTCAGCTGTATGTTACAGCTGACAATCTACTGTAACGGCTGAAATCGGTGCTGGCACTGATGTCGGACATTTAACCCTTCCATGCCGCGGTCCGTAGAAAAGAGGTCTGTCTTTTCTATGCTTATAAGCTAACCCGTATTACCAGTGTCTGTATTATCATATATTGTACCTGTGAATAAAGTATTATTATGTAGATAAGCTTTCTGAGTAGATCTCAGTGTGGTGAACTACAGTGTATGTGATATTTTCATGCTAGCACACAGCTCTGCTCTCAGCCTGATGTCTAGCCCTGTCAATCAAGGGGAGGGGGAGTGCAGAGCACAGGGGGTGTTACATAGCAGTGCTCAGAATATTTAGCCCCGACTCTTAGTGCTCAAAATTTTCATTTGCATATGAATAAAAACACAGATATCTCTGCAGCTGTTTATCATGCAGACAAAAGAAAGGTATAGTTTTAATCAGCATGATGAGCCCTACCAGCCAGTATGCCTGGTTTAATAGAGGTTGATCCTGGTGACAGAGCCTCTTTAAATCTATAGTGCAATATACAAAAAGCCTCCTCTGGCAGTCCATGCGGGAGGCTGAGATCTAAAGTCATTATTTATGCCAGTTTCTGGTGTAAATAATGATGAATTTGCCAGGGCCGATTGCTACTCCCCCCTTTTTCAGAAGCCTGGTAAGCTTGGCATCCAAATGCCAATTACAATTATGAAAAGTTGCAATGGGATTTAAAGGGGTTCTGCAGTTCTTTTTAACAGATGATCAGTGGCGTACATAGAGACGTAAGGGGCCCATAGCAAGGATCAAACCAGGCCCCACACACAGGACAGAAGGGTTTCTGCCTAAACCCTTTTCAATGACCCTTGGGCCATTTTTCCACTGCCTCATTTGCTAAAAGTTGTTCCTTTTAGAGGGTAGAGTCCTGACCAAGTTTTCACCTCCAGCAAAAGAGGAGATGATCCCAACTGGGCCCCATAGCAGTCGCATGGTCTGCCGCTATGGTAGTTACACCCCTGCTGATCTATCCTCTGGATTGATCCTCAGTATCTGATCAGTGCGGGTCCGACACACAGGACCTCCAGCGATCAGCTGTTTGAGAAGGCCACAGCGCTCCTGGAGCGCCACGGCCTCCCTTGTTTCCCTCAGGCCCAGTGACATCACGAAAAGTATCACTGGCCTGGGCGGAGCTAAGCTCCCTTAACTTGAAGGGAGCTTAGCCCCGCCCGGGCAAGTGATGCTAGTCGTGACATCACTGGGCCTGCAGTAAACGTTGAAGTCTGTGGCATTACTGTAGCCCCTCTGCCTTCTCAAACAACTGATCAGCGGGGTTCCCGACTCCCGGGTGTCGGACCACCGCCAATCGGTTAAGAAGAACTGCAGAACCCCTTTAAGGTGGCGATACCTGGTTTTGCAATTTTTTTAACACCAGAAAACTGGGGTGGGGGTAATAACTAGCTCGTGAATTCCTGCTGATGGTATTTTCTGACATGTTACAGTGACCTATTAGATGATCTAAGTACACTTTTATATTTATTAAGACTGTAATTATTGTGTATTTTTCTGGCCATATCAGTGGGTCACATTGTAAGGCCTCATGCACACGGCCGTTGGGCGGCCGTGGCCATATTGCGGCCCGAAAACGGCGGGTCGGCAATCCACAGCTGCCGACCGTGTGCACCACACATCACGGATGCGGACCCATTCACTTGAATGGGTCCACAATTCCGGAGATGCGGAACGGAGTCACGGAACACCGGAAGCACTACAGAGTGCTTCCGTGGTGTTTCTTTCCGTTGTACAGCACCGCAAATAAATATGACATGTCATATTTTTTTGCGGTGCGGACAAACCATGGACCCATTCAAGTTAAATGGGTCCGGCGCGCTGCATGGATGTTGCCCGTGCATTGGAGACAGCAATTGCGGTCCCCAATGCACGGAACGGCCGTGTGCATGAGGCCTAAGGCTGCTTTCACATATCCAATTTCATTTCTGGTTTTGAGATCTGGCAGAGTATCTCAAAACCGGAGGAAAAAGCTCCAGTTTGATTTAAAACAACCAGCTGCATCGGTTACGTTCAGATGCGGTCGTATTAAATTGAAAGTTAAGAAACAGAATGCGTCCCTAACATTATTTTAAGTCAATGGGCGCCGGATCAGTTGTTTTTTTCCCCCGAAAAATACAGATCAGGAACCATTGACTTACATTGTTTTTAGTGCATTCTGATGCACTTCGTTCTGGTTTGTTCAGTTTTGTCCCCATTGACAGTGAATGGGGACATAACTGAAGTGTTTTCCGACGGTTTTGAGATCCCAATGAATGGGTGCAATTTCACTGAAGCATATACAATACCTTTTTAATTTTAATGAGCACTGAACATGAATATTTTTGTTACAATCTAGTGGAGCAGCTGAAAGAGAAGGCTCTACAGAGATACAATCAAGTCCGGGTGAGTGTTATGGGTAAAGGCTTCAAAGTTTGGAAATGTTTTGCATATTTTTTGTGTAATTTTGCTTTTGTTGATTTTTGTGGTAAAAGTATATTGGATGAAAATAAATCCTAATGAGTTCTAGGGGGGGGAAAAAAGAGTGTGACAAAAGAAACATAGTAACATAGTACATAAGGCCGAAAAAAGACATTTGTCCATCCAGTTCGGGCTGTTATCCTGCAAGTTGATCCAGAGGAAGGCAAAAAACCCTGTGAGGTAGAAGCCAATTTTCCCCACTTTAGGGGAATAAAAAATTCCTTCCCGACTCCAATCAGGCAATCAGAATAACTCCCTGGATCAATGACCCCTCTCTAGTAGCTATAGCCTGTAATATTATTAAGCTCCAGAAATACATCCAGGCCCCTCTTGAATTCCTTTATTGTACTCACCATCACCACCTCCTCAGGCAGAGAGTTCCATAGTCTCACTGCTCTTACCGTAAAGAATCCTCTTCTATGTTTGTGTACAAACCTTCTTTCCTCCAGACGCAGAGGATGTCCCCTCGTCACAGTCACAGTCCTGGGGATAAATAGCTGATGGGATAGATCTCTGTACTGACCCCTGATATATTTATACATATTAATTAGATCTCCCCTCAGTCGTCTTTTTTCTAAAGTGAATAACCCTAATTTTGATAATCTTTGAGGGTACTGTAGTTGCCCCATTCCAGTTATTACTTTAGTTGCCCTCCTCTGAACCCTCTCCAGCTCTACTATGTCTGCCTTGTTCACTGGAGCCCAGAACTGTACACAGTACTCCATGTGTGGTCTGACTAGCGATTTGTAAAGTGGTAGGACTATGTTCATATCACGGGAATCTATGCCCCTTCTGATGCAATCCATTATCTTATTGGCCTTGGCAGCAGCTGCCTGACACTGTTTTTTGCTGCTTAGTTTGCTGTTTATTAAAATTCCTAGATCCTTTTCCATGTCAGTGTTACCGAGTGTTTTACCATTTAGTATGTACGGGTGACTTGCATTTTTCCTTCCCATGTGCATAACTTTACATTTATCAGTGTTAAACCTCATCTGCCACTTATCTGCCCAAGCCTCCAATCTATCCAGATCCCTCTGTAGTAGTATACTGTCCTCATCAGTGTAAATTACTTTACACAGTTTAGTGTCATCTGCGAAAATTGATACTTTACTATGCAAGCCTTCTACAAGATCATTAATAAATATATTGAAGAGAATAGGGCCCAATACTGACCCCTGAGGTACTCCACTAGTAACAGTGACCCAATCTGAGTGTGTACCGTTAATAACCACCCTCTGTTTTCTATCATTGAGCCAGTTACTTACCCACATACAGACGTTTTCTCCCAGTCCAAGCATTCTCATTTTATATACTAACCTTTTATGTGGTACAGTGTCAAATGCTTTGGAGAAGTCCAGATATACGACATCCATTGATTCGCCGCTGTCAAGTCTAGAACTTACCTCCTCATAGAAACTGATTAAATTAGTCTGACATGACCGATCCCTCACGAAGCCATGCTGATATGGTGTTATTTGCTTATTTCCGTTGAGATGCTCTAATATAGCATCTCTCAGAAAACCTTCAAACAGTTTACCCACAACAGATGTTAAACTTACCGGTCTATAGTTTCCAGGCTCTGTTTTTGGCCCCTTTTTGAATATTGGCACCACATTTGCCATGCGCCAATCCTGTGGGACATTCCCTGTCAGTATAGAGTCTGCAAATATCAGAAATAAGGGTCTGGCTATGACATTACTTAATTCCTTTAGGATACGGGGGTGTATGTCATCCGGTCCTGGCGATTTGTCTATTTTAATCTTTTTAAGTCGCTGATGTACTTCTTCCTGGGTCAGACAGGACACTTTTAATGGGGAATTTATTTTTGCATTCTGCATGTCATCTGACAATTTATTTTCCTCAGTGAATACATTGGAGAAAAAAATATTTAACAGCTTTGCTTTCTCCTCGTCGCTCTCTGCGACTCCCCCCTCATTACTCTTTAAAGGGCCAACACCTTCAGATTTATACTTTTTAACATTTATATAATTGAAGAACATTTTTGGGTTAGTTTTACTCTCTTTGGCAATTAATCTCTCGGTCTCTAGTTTGGCCGCTTTTATTTGTTTTTTACATGTTCTATTTTTTTCCTTATAGTTTTTCAGTGCTTCCGTGCTACCCTCCTGTTTTAGTGTTTTATATGCTTTCTTTTTGTCATTTATTGCTTTCTTTACAGTTCTATTTATCCACATTGGTTTCTTTTTGTTCCTTAACCTTTTATTACCATACGGTATGTACCTCTCACAATGAGATTTTAGGATGTTTTTAAAGATATCCCATTTTGTGTCTGTATTTGTGAGGACTTTGTCCCAGTTAGTTAGGCCTATGGCCTCTCTTAGTTGGCTAAATTTAGCTTTTTTGAAGTTTGGTATTTTTGTTCCTCCCTGTAGAAACGCTCTTTTGAAAGATAATTGGAAGGTTATTACTTTATGGTCACTATTTACCAGGTGTCCCCCAACCTGCACGTCTGTTGTTCTGTCAGGTCTATTGGTTAATACTAAGTCCAGTATGGCCGTCCCTCTAGTCGGGTCCTGAACCAGTTGGGAAAGGTAATTGTCTTTGGTTATTGCCAAGAACCTGTTTCCCTTATGAGATATACAAGTTTCAGTTTCCCAGTCTATATCTGGGTAGTTGAAGTCCCCCATAATAACCACCTCATTATGATTTGCCGTCTCGTCTAGCTCGTTTAGTAGTAGATTTTCTGTGGACTCTGGTATATTAGGTGGTTTATAGTAAACTCCTATTAGTAATTTATTGTTGTTTTTAGCTCCATGTATCTCTTACCACAGTGACTCCACATGTTCATGTCCCTCACTTATATCTTCTCGGACTGTGGGCTTTAGACAGGACTTTACATAAAGGCAGACCCCTCCCCCTCTCCGGTTTTGACGATCCTTTCTAAACAGACTGTAACCTTGTAGATTAACCGCCCAGTCATAGCTATCATCCAGCCATGTCTCAGTTATTCCCACTATGTCATAGTCCTCCTCACACATCACTAATTCCAGTTCACCAGTTTTATTAGTCAGGCTTCTGGCATTAGTATACATACATTTGAGAGGTTTATGTATATTTTTTACCCTACACCTTTCCTTCTGAACTGTTCTAGTCCCTCCTTCCATTCCTCCCCCATTCTTATTACCTTGCCTCCGGTCTCTAACTGCACTATCTTCCCCTCCTATAAGGTAATTCCCCCCCCCCCCCCCCCCCCAGTCCCTAGTTTAAACACTCCTCCAACCTTCTAGCCATCTTTCTCCCCAGCACAGCTGCCCCTTCCCCATTGAGGTGCAGCCCGTCCCTACGGTAGAGCCTGTAGCCGATAAAAAAATCGGCCCAGTTCTCCAGGAACCCAAACCCCTCCATCCTACACCAGTTCTTGAGCCACTTGTTAATCTCCCTAATCTCCCGCTGCCTTTCTTGTGTGGCTCGTGGTACAGGCAGTATTTCGGAAAATACTACCTTTGAGGTCCTTGCCCTTAGCTTTTGACCTAAATCCCTGAAATCATTTTTAAGGACTCTCCACCTACCTCTAACTTTGTCATTGGTTCCGATATGGACCATGACTGCTGGATCTTCTCCAGCCCCTCCCAGTAATCTGTCAACCCGATCCGCGATGTGTCGAACTCTAGCACCAGGAAGACAGCACACTGTTCGGCGATCACTGTCTTTGTGACAGATTTCCCTATCTGTTCCCCTAATAATGGAGTCTCCCACTACCAGCACCTGTCTGGCCTGCCCTGCTCTCCTGGTTCCCTGCTTACTGGAGCTGTTATTCCCCTGACTGGCAGAGGAAGTGTCCGGCTGCGGCAGTGCCGTCCCTGGACTGACATCCCCCTCATCTGCCAAACGTGCAAACTTGTTGGGGTGTGTCAGATCAGGGCTAGCCTCCCTGGCACTCTTCCCTCTACCCCGCTTTCTAACTTTTACCCAGCTAGCTACCTCACTTTCCTCAGCCTCCTCACTGTCACCCTCCCCCTCATCTACCCCAAAGAGTGCTTGCTCGGTGAGAAGCAAACTCTTTTGCAAATTATCAATGCCTCTCAGTGTTGCAACTTGCCCATTTAGAGACTCGATCTGCGATTCCAAACGGGTAATTTGCTCACATCTAGAACAAAGATATACACCCTTGAACTCCTGTTCCAGGACTGCATACATCATGCAAGATGTGCACTGGACTGCGTTGTAAATTGTGCAACACACACTAAATGGGGATTACAACAGTAAAAAAGTAAAACAGTATAAATGATTTAGATTTAGACCCTGTCTGCTGTAGTCGAAGGACCACGTAAAATTAAGCCAACAACACACAAGTAAATTATATCCAACCTTAGTTTCCAAACTACTTTTCTTAAACTCCTTGTTTTTTAACTCCACTTAATAAGAAGCCACTTAGTAGAGCAAGCCTCAGGAAGAGCAGGCTCTATTTTTGAGTCAACGGAACAAGGGATTCCCAACCAGTCTCCCAAGCTGGTACATGCCAAGCCTTAAGCTGCTTATCTTCTGCGATCTGACGAGTGCAGGTACATTCAGCTTAGAATAACCGTAGGGCAGAGATTTACCATGTAGATATTAAATACCATATACAGTACTATTTATCATACAACCATAAGATTAGAGTGGCTGTACTTTCCCAAATTTTCATATAATAGAGAATGGTGTAACTAGCAAATTTCAGAATCTTTTCATTTTAAAAAAATGTCTGCAGCCACGTGAAAAAAGCTGCAAAGCCATGGCCACTAGGGGTCTCACTTCCACCTAAGTTGCAGCCCAAGTCTGTCCCTGGTAATAGAGAACTGCTTCTACACTACAAAGTGATCCCTCAAGATACAATGGCCTCAGGATACAATATTTTCAGCATACAATTGTCTTTTTTGACCCATCGTAAGTTAAAACTAGACTCCACATACAATGTCTCAGACCCAGATCCAACCACTCAAGGCCACTTTTTATTAGTTGCTAGTTAGCAGCTTTTCCTTACTGTTATATGTAAGGACTTGTTTTATCTCTTAGTTATCTGCTTATTTTTCTTCAATCTTCATTTTCTCTCATCTTGGATGACATTTTGGGGCTTTGGAAACGAGTACTCAACTTACAATGGTTTCAACATACAATGGTCGCCCTAGAACCAATTAATATTGTAACTTGAGGGACAGAGCCTTCTGTGTGTCCAAGTGATGTATCCCTCCTTATCTGACCTGTGAGTCTGGAGCTGAAAACTAACATAGTGAGAAGCAAGAAAAAGGATGTCGTAGCAATACAGTGCTGGCAGACTTAGGCCTCTTTCACACGGGCGAGTTTTCCGCACGGGTGCAATGCGTGAGTTGAACGCATTGCACCCGCACTGAATCTGGACCTATTCATTCCTATGGGGCTGTGCACATGAGCGGTGATTTTCACGCAACGCAGGCCTCATAGAAGTGAATGGGGCTGTGTGAAAATCGCAAGCAAGTGCGGATGCGGTGCGATTTTCATGCATGGTTGCTAGGTGACCGCGATGGGGAACCAATCTTTATTATTTTCCCTTCTAACATGGTTAGATGTATGTGAGAGGATACACACTGGGGTAGTGGGGGAGGTTATCTGCATTCTTATTGGTCTTGTCTGTCTCTGGTTAGCTGGATGTGAGAGGATACACACTGCTCTGGGGTAGAGGAGGAAGTTATCTGCATTCTGATTGGTCTTGTCTGTCTCTGGTTAGCCGGATGTGAGAGAATACACACTGCTCTGGGGTTCTGATTGGTCTGTCTCTGGTTAGCTGGATTTGAGAGGATACACGCTGCTCTGGGGTAGTCGGGGAAGTTATCTGCATTCTGATGTCTGTCTGCTAGACATGGTAAACATCATCACAGGAAGTGCAGCAGAGGCCATCTTAGGAAGATGCTGAAATAGAGGCACAGAGAAATATGGTTGCTAAGGGCTGAATACAGACATCAGAAATGTAAAAATAACTGAACTATAAAGCTTCATGAATATCTTCCCTTCAGCATCACATGAAGTGAAATGGCAGTTACACTTTAAGCGGTCTTGACTCAGACCTATCTGGGCACGGCGAATGCCCCAACCCAGGTGAACTGGATTTTCTTGCTTTATTCTATGAATATATCTATATTAGATATGAGTGAATCAATTCTATAGAATCAAAAAATTCAGATGTTATGGAATCGGAATATATATACAATGCACAGGTAGGGTGGCCAGACGTCCGGTTTTAGGCCGGACAGTCAGTTTTTGGTTTTTTTGGCTCCCTGTCCTCCGTCCGGCGCAGGGCCTGGACGGACACAGGGATGTCCACCCTTTCAGTAGCTCACGCTCAGACAGCAGCACTGCGCTGTCTGAGCGTGAGCTGCAGCAACTGACTGAGGCTTCTCTCACCCCCAGTCAGTCACTAGAGCCGCAGACATGGCTCCCTGCGGCTGACTGAGGGGGAGAGAAGCACCCGGGCTGCCCCCAGCTCACCTTCCCCACAGAAATTTCTTCCCTCTCCTTCCCCAGCCTGTGATGGGGGCGTGGCTTCACAGAGGTGGACGTGGCCGGTGAGGTCCGGCTTTCTTGGGTGAAGCCAGTGGCCACCCTATGCACAGCACTGTGCCTTGTATGCTGTGAGGAGGCAGTTCTTCTCTTCAAACAGTTGAGCTCCCAGAAAACCATTTTAAGGCGAATCAGATTTTACAGTGCATTCGAAAGTCTTCAGACCCTTTCACTTTCACATTTTCTTATGTTTCTAAAGTGAAAAAAAGAAGTTCAGAAAATAAAGTTTTACAAAACAAAATAAGTTTCAAGTAAAAAAAAAAAAAAAAAAAAAGCTTCCTTTTCCCAAAATAAAGTTAATTTTATTTTTTTTTAAAGTAGGGAAAAAAGAAAAGTATACATATTAGGTATCGCCGCGTCCGTATCGACCGGCTCTATAAAAATATCACATAACCTAACCCCTCAGGTCAACGTAAAAAAAAAAAAAAAAAAACTGCTAAAAAAAAATCTTTTTGTCACCTTACATCACAAAGTGCAACACCAAGCGATCAAAAAGGCGTATGCCCCCCAAAATAGTACAAATCTAAACGTCACCTCATCCCGCAAAAAATGAGCCCCTACCTATGACAATCCCCCCAAAAAACTATGGCTCTCAGACTATGGATAAACCAAAACTAGAGGAAGGACAGCACCACTTACTACAAATTCTTTGTGAGTCCAAATTTAAGCGGCGGTGCTCGCGATGTCAGGCCCCAGTCTGAAGGGCCCCTTAAATGCCAGGAAAGACTTCAGAAAAATCTCAGCACTCCAAATCTTGAATCAAATCCTTCTCTTTATTAGCACCGAAAAAAGCGACGTTTCGACACAGCAGGTCTTTTTCAAGCTACGGGCCTGTATCTTGAAAAAGACCTGCTGTGTCGAAGCGTCGCTTTTTTTGGTGCTAATAAACAGAAGGATTTGATTCAAGATTGGGAGTGCTGTGATTTTTCTGAAGTCTTTTCTCTCAGACTATGGAGACACTAAAACATGATTTTTTTTTTTTTTGTTTCAAAAATATTATTGTTTAAAACTTACATTTAAAAAAAAGTATACATATTAGGTATTTCCACATCTGTAAGAACCTGCTGTATAAAAATATCAGATGACCTAACCCCCTCAGGTGAACAATAAAAATGGCAATTTGCGGACCGCAAAACCACAACGGCCTTGTGCAGGAGCCCTTATTGTGTGTTCACTGTTGCTCTAGAAATCTAAGTGTGCACTTTTTTTCTAGAAATCAAAATTATTTGATAATCTGATCTTTTTTTTATTTTGGTGCATTTCTTTATTTAGAATTGTATAATGACTTATGTTTTGTTTAGGTTTAATTCCTTGTCAACCAAGTGTGGAGTAGGATCTCACCTGAGACTTGCTTGCAAAGAGTATATTTTCTTTTCTTTTTTTACATTAACTTGTCTCTAACAGGGAAAAGATCCTGAGAGGCTTGTGTCAGGCTCTGATGACTTCACATTGTTCCTCTGGGCTCCAGCTGAAGATAAGAAACCTTTACAGAGGATGACAGGTCACCAGGCTCTCATCAATGAAGTTCTGTTCTCTCCTGACACCAGAATCATTGCCAGTGCCTCCTTTGACAAATCCATTAAGTTATGGGATGGAAAAACTGGAAAGTAGGTGATTTTTATCTTTTTTCCCAGAGAGAGTGTGCTACTCTCGTTTGTGGGTTGTGTCTGCTGTTGCAGCTCTTAAATTGGCTGGAAGTTGACTGCTTTACCGGATACAGCTCCAGGACAGGAATAGTGCTGTATTTGGGGAAAAAAACTACTTTTTTAAAAATCTCCTACAACCCTTTTGTATCTGTAGTAGTAATCAGACAATAATTGCTGCCAGTGAGTTACAGTGAGTATTGAGCTACAGGTGCCTATGGGCATTAGACAAGAAATATGGTAAGAACGATTTGTCAACCTAAAGAAAAACTCCCAACATCAGTGGTGGATTTTAGATATGTTCTCTGGTTAATTTCCGGAAGCTGAGGTGCTAATGGTGGGCCATCAACATGTGCTGTTGGTAAACTGCAGTTTGCAGGGCATTTACACATGTCAGTGTTGTTGCCTGTTTCCTGGATCTCCTGTTAAATTTATTTTGAATTCATCATATCTTGCCATATTTTCATAGTCATTTTCTCCCAGACTACGCCCTTCATTAAAATTAATATAAAGGCTAGGAGCAGAGCATGCCAACATGTTGCATTTTATATTTCCTCCATGCAAAATTGCCTTTTGTGCATTATCCAATAAGGTTCTGAAGCCATGTCTATGGGAGTTACATAATAGTCATGAGAATGGGATATATTCATTCCCTGCAAAGAAAATAATGGACATGAAAATGCTAGTAGTTTTGCCCATTGAAGTATAGGTTTCTGTATGTTGTCATAATGAAATGTATTTTCTTTTTCCTGCAATGCAGGTATTTATCTTCCTTACGTGGTCACGTCTCTGCTGTGTATCAGATTGCTTGGTCTGCGGATAGTCGGCTTTTAGTTAGCGGAAGCAGTGACAGCACACTTAAAGTCTGGGACGCTAAGACCATGAAGTTGTTTGTGGACCTTCCAGGACATGCAGATGAGGTATTTTATACTCTTAAGTGTGTAGGAAGATTTATCAAAACTGGCATAAAGAAAAACTGGCTTAGGGCTCTTTCACACTTGCGTTCTTGTCTTCCGGCATAGAGTTCCGTCGTCGGGGCTCTATGCCGGAAGAATCCTGATCAGGATTATCCTAATGCATTCTGAATGGAGAGAAATCCGTTCAGGATGCATCAGGATGTCTTCAGTTCCGGAACGGAACGTTTTTTGGCCGGAGAAAATACCGCAGCATGCTGCGCTTTTTGCTCCGGCCAAAAATCCGGAACACTTGCCGCAAGGCCGGATCCGGAATTAATGCCCATTGAAAGGCATTGATCCGGATCCGGCCTTAAGCTAAACGTCGTTTCGGCGCATTGCCGGAGCCGACATTTAGCTTTTTCAGAGTGGTTACCATGGCTGCCAAGACGCTAAAGTCCTGGCAGCCATGGTAAAGTGTAGCGGGGAGCGGGGGAGCAGTGTACTTACCGTTCGTGCGGCTCCCCGGGCGCTCCAGAGTGACGTCAGGGCGCCCCAAGCGCATGGATCATGTGATCACATGGATCACGTCATCCATGCGCATGGGGCGCTCTGACGTCACTCTGGAGCGCCCCGGGAGCCGCACAGACTGTAAGTATACTGCTCCACCGCTCCCCGCTCCTACTATGGCAACCAGGACTTTAATAGGGGTGCCATAGTAACACTGAACGCATTTGGAAGACGGTTCCGTCTTCAAATGCTTTCAGTACACTTGCGTTTTTCCGGATCCGGCGTGTAATTCCGGCAAGTGGAGTACACGCCGGATCCGGACAACGCAAGTGTGAAAGAGGCCTTAATTTCTGATATTAACAAGACAGATTCCTTTCATTTTTCAAATCTCCTTTGGATAATTAAAGGATTAATTTAATTGGTTGCCATGGGCATTTAAGCCAGTTTTCCTTTACACTAGTGTTGATAAATCTTCCCATGTCTTTTTTATAATTACATTGTTTTAATGGCCAATAATCTGCCCATGTAAATGGGCCTTTACCCAGTCGGCCTTCTATTTCTTGTTAGCCTACAGACATTAAAGGGGTTATCACACTATTTGTAAACTGGATGACCTGTCCTCTGATCAGTGGGGATCTGACACCCGGGACCCCAGCTTATCAGCTTCTTGAGAAGGCCCGGTGCTCCTGTGAGCTGATTAGTGGGGGTCCCGGTTGTCGGATCCCCACTGATTAGATGCTGATGACTTGTCTGGCGGATAGGTCATCAGTTACACATAGTTGGAAAACCCTTTAAGCATGTAATGGATGACTGCAGGATTGGGCAAAAAAGTTACAGTACTGGTGAAAACTGTACTTTTGCACCCAGATCCATAGTGTTTAGTGACAGTGCACTACATTCCTTCCGATAAACAGAATCCATGAAGACTAGAGTGGCAAACTAACTTAACATCCTGTTTTTGTCTACCAATAACACAAAACTCACCTCTCCAATTAATGATCAAAGAGCTGGTCGTCTAAATGACATTGTAATTTTCCTTCCTATGCTAACTCTTCATCACTTTCCTTGGAGTACATTTCAGATGTTCCGCTCCCCTAATTCATCAATTATAGGCTTGTGGCTGTTTTTCTTGTGTGCGCCTCTACTGCATTCCTCTACTTAAACAGGTTTTCCAGTACTTATTGATGGCCTATCATCAGGATAGATCATCAGTGTCAGATTGGTGGGAGTCCGACGTCCCACACCCCCATGACAAGGTCCTGTCCACTGTGTAGCGTCTATGCCAGGAGTGAATGGGAGCTGAGCTGCAATATGCTGGTGTCCTAAACTACATGGTGGATGGAGTTCACTTTACAGTTTCTGGTGGCTGGCTGGAACAGCTGATGGGTGGGTGTGCACAGGGTGTCAGACGGTCTTCACCAATCTGATATTGATGACCTCTCATAAGCATAGGCTATCAGCATCAATGTCCCGGGGAAACCCCTTTAATGTTTTCCCCACACAAAATTAAGGAATTATTGTATTAAAATCACAGAAGCACGCAGAGGTACCTAGGAGCAGGGTCTGCTCTCCTGAATGTACAGTGGATATAAAAAGTCTACACACCCCTGTTAAAATGTCAGGTTTCTGTGCTGTAAAAAATATGAGTCAAAGATAAATAATTTCAGAACTGTTTCCACCTTTGATGTGACCTATAAACTGTACCACTCAATTGAAAAACAAACTGAAATCTTTTAGGTGGAGGGAAGAAAACAAAAAAAACTAAAATAATGTGGTTGCATAAGTGTGCACACTTATAACTGGGGATGTAGCTGTGTTCAGAATTAAGCAATCACATTCAAAATCATGTTAAATAGGAGTCAGCATATACCTGCCATCATTTAAAGTGCCTCTGACTAAGGCCTCATGCACACGACCGTTGTGTGCATCCGTGGCCGTTGTGCCGTTTTCCGTTTTTTTTCGCAGACCCATTGACTTTCAATGGGTCCGTGGAAAAATCGGAAAATGCACCGTTTTGCAGCCGCATCCGTGATCCGTGTTTCCTGTCCGTCCAAAAAATAGGACCTGTGCTATTTTTTTAACGGACAACGGTTCACGGACTCATTCAAGTCAATGGGTCCGTGAAAGAACACGGATGCACACAAGATTGGCATCCGCATCCGTGGCCGTAGGTTACTTTCATACAGACGGATCCGAAGATCCGTCTGCATAAAAGCTTTTTCAGAGATGAGTTTTCACTTTGTGAAAACTCGTATCCGACAGTATATTCTAACACAGAGGGGTTAATTGTGCATATCATAGCCCCCTATAAGAGATCAGGGGCTGCCAGGCAGCAGGGGGCAGACCCCCCTCCCTCCCCAGTTTGAATATCATTGGTGGCCAGTGTGCGGCCCCCCCCTATTGTAATATCATTGGTGGCCAGTGTGCGGCTAACCCCCCCCCCCCCCCTCTATTGTAATATCATTGGTGGCCAGTGTACGCCCCCCCCCCTTGCCCCCCCCTATTGTAATATCATTGGTGGCCAGTGTGCGGCCTCCCGCCACCCCCCCCCTTCATTGGTGGCAGCGGAGATTCCGATCGGAGTCACAGTTTAATCGCTCTGGGGCTCCGATCGGTAACCATGGCAACCAGGACGCTACTGCAGGCCTGGTTGCCATGGTTACTTAGCAATATTACAATATTAAAAGCATCATACTTACCTGCTGGCTGCTGCGCTGTCTGTGTCCGGCCCGGAGCTCCTCCTACTGGTAAGTGACAGGTCTGTGCGGCGCATTGCTTAATGATCTGTCACTTACCAGTAGGAGGAGCTCCCGGCCGGACACAGACAGCGCAGCAGCCAGCAGGTAAGTATGATGCTTCTAATATTGTAATATTGCTAAGTAACCATGGCAACCAGGCCTGCAGTAGCGTCCTGGTTGCCATGGTTACCGATCGGAGCCCCAGAGCGATTAAACTGGGACTCCGATCGGAATCTCCGCTGCCACCAATGATCGGGCAGGGGGGGGGAGAGGGGAGGCCGCACACTGGCCACCAATGAAATTACAATAGAGGGGCCGCACACTGGCCACCAATGATATTACAATAGAGGGGGGGCTGCACACTGGCCACCAATGATATTCAAACTGGGGAGGGAGGGGGGTCTGCCCCCTGCTGCCTGGCAGCCCCTGATCTCTTACAGGGGGCTGTGATCAGCACAATTAACCCCTTCAGGTGCGGCACCTGAAGGGTTAATTGTGCTGATCACAGCCCCCTGTAAAAGTTCGGGTGCTGCCAGGCAGCAGGGGGCAGTCATGTACACAGTTCGTAGTATATTCTAACTAGAAGCGTCCCCATCACTATGGGAACACCTCTGTGTTAGAATATACTGTCGGATCTGAGTTTCACAATGTAACTCAAATTCGATGGTATATTCTAACATAGAGGCGTTCCCATGGTGATGGGGACGCTTCAAGTTAAAATATACCATCTTTTACTGTGGTATATGTCAGTCATTTGGAGGGCAAAGGGGGGGGGGGGGGAAGGGAAAAAACAAAGGGGGTAAAATGGAGGAAAAGTACTTGTATTCTCTTATCTTTATGACAAGCTTCTTTTTTCCCATGCTGTAATTGATATGTCTGATGTAGTTGCTATTCTGAACTGTTTTGTGTACAGTGTACTTGTACTTTTCTTTGAATAAAAATTATTAAAAAAAAATATATATACCATCGGATTGGAGAAAACTCCGATCCTATGGTATATTAATTCCTGACTTTACATTGAAAGTCAATGGGGGACGGATCCGTTTGAAATTGCACCATATTGTGTCAACGTCAAACGGATCCGTCCCCATTGACTTGCATTGTAATTCAGGACGGATCCGTTTGGCTCCGCACGGCCAGGCGGACACCAAAACGACTTTTTTTTCATGTCCGTGGAACCTCCAAAAATCAAGGAAGACCCACGGGCGAAAAAACGATCACGGAAAAACGGAACCCGTTTTTGCGGACCGCAAAAAAACGGTCGTGTGCATGAGGCCTAACCCCAAATAAAGTTCAGCTGCTCTAGTTGGTCTTTCCTGAAATTTTCTTAGTCGCATCCTACAGCAAAAGCCATGCTCCACATAGAGCTTCCAAAGCATCAGAGGGATCTCATTGTTAAAATGTATCAGTCAGGAGAAGGGTACAAAAGAATTTCCAAGGCATTAGATATACCATGGAATACAGTGAAGACAGTCATCATCAAGTGGAGAAAATATGGCACAACAGTGACATTACAAAGAACTGGATGTCCCTCCAAAATTGATGAGAAGTCGAGAAGAAAACTGGTCTGGGAGGCTACCAAGAGGCCTACAGCAACATTAAAGGAGCTGCAGGAATATCTGGCAAGTACTGGCTGTGTGGTACATGTGACAACAATCTCCCGTATTCTTCATATGTCTGCTATCACCTAGTGACTCCAATTAGGATAATGGAATCAACACCTTTGACCCCATGCTGGGTATAATGACCTCTGACCCCATGCTGGGTATAATTACCAGATGTTGATTCAGTTGCATATTTATTCCCAGAGAATTCTTGTACAGTCACTCAGAATTGAGAAAGCTCGTTCATTTTCAAGAAATCTACAGTAAGTCCAGTTGCCTTGATTTATTCTTTACAGATATACCATGACCTGGATAAATGAGAACCTTCAGACATATTCGTATGTCTGGGCTATGGGGTAGACAGGGCCGTCTTTAAT